>NC_141687.1:1407376519-1407958018 GCF_964263255.1 Lissotriton vulgaris
CTGAAGATGACCCGCACACTGTTCAGTAGTTGCAAATGTAGAAGTGCAGGCCTCACCTGTAGAAACCCCGCTTCTCGTAATATGGGCAACAAGAATTTGTTTCGTGCCTCAGAAAAATTTTCACAAAACATAATTAGGTGAAGTGTGTCCTGTGTCGAGACGTTATCACAAGAGCATGGAGGGGAATCAACTGGTTTGCCCCATTGTTGGTGATCTCCCAGGACAAGGTGAATTAGATTAAATCTGAACCTTATCAGCACGACTGATGGTACGGCTTTGTGACAATCTTAAGGTAGGGTTCAATGTAAGGCGAGGTCTGTAAAGCATAAATGCTTCTTACTCCTGATTTTTTAAGCTCCACCTCCTCCCTGTCTGCCTCAGCCATGATCCGGAAATTGTATTTGATCCAACCCAGATCTTCTTTCTTAATTCCCTCTGGAGTGGTGAACAATTCAGGGCGTCCCAGCCTGGCACACGCCGCTCTAACGTATGCCAGCCATGGGATGCTGTAAGCCTTTTCGAGGGCCAGGCAGTCTTTAAGGATAAGGTGATTAAGAGTAATGTCCTCATTGAGCCATGTCTTTACCCAACAAATTAAGGGGGCTACTTTAAGATAGTCCGAAATATAACCCACACCCAGTTCATAGTGTACCGCCATAGTCGACGTCGACTGAGGTTCCGCCAGCAGAGATCTGAGAAACTTGTTTTCGACCAGTTGAATTTTGCCCACGTGACCATATCCCCATATCGACGCCCCATAGGAGGCTATCACACAGCACTTAGCCTTGTAAATTTTAAGCATAGATTCCAAAGGTTTGGCTCCCAGCCTTTTGGCAAAATTGAGAAGCGCTGTTGTAGATCTAGCCACTATGTTGCTTTTGTGTTTCAACTGGGGACCCCAGTTGCCTTTCTCGTCGAATAGAACCCCCAAATAAGTAAAAACTGGGACCCTAGAGACCTCCGCACCCAGGCATTTAAAAGTTTTAACATTCCTAATCTTTCTGCGAGCCCCTACAATCATTACGTGAGATTTTTTGCTGTTGGCTTTAAGATCAAGGGAATCCATAAATGCTCCAAAGCTATCCAGCAGCCTCTGTAGACCCAGACCAGTGCGGGCAATGAGTACGGCGTTGTCCGCGTACAGGAGGACCGGGATACCCGTTCCTCCTGCACTTGGAATGTCTGCACCGACCCCGGACAGAGATTTTTCCAACCCATTTATGTAGATCGTAAAAAGAAGGGGGGCCAGGATGCAGCCTTGTCTGACTCCCCGTCTGGAACTAAATTGGCCCGTGCACCTACCGTCCTGTGTAACCCTAACAGCTGCTGCTAGGTCCTGGTGGAGGGAGGCAAGAAAATAAACCAGGGAAGCATCTATGCCCATCTCTAACAAAATACGCCATAATTTTGAGCGATTCACCATATCGAAGGCTGATGATAAGTCCATGAACCCAAGATATAAAAAGCCTTCTTTAGCCACTGTGTATTTATTAATCAAAAGATATAAATTAAGGCATTGGTCCATGGTGCCCCTATGCTCCCTGAAGCCGTATTGAAGATTCAAGAGCACCCCCCGCCTTTCAGCCAGTCTCCCAGTTTCTGGAGGATGACTCTGCCCGTGATCTTAATGGCAGAGTCTAACAAGGAGATTGGCCTGTAGCAGGCGGGGTCCCCTCGGCTCCCCTTTTTGAAGATGGGCACGATAATGGAGGAACCCCAGTAGGATGGAAAACCCACCAGTGCTGCACCATTAAATACATTAGTTAGGATTTTTGCCCAAAAATTGGGATACATAATGTAAAGATCAGCAGGCACCCCATCGGGGCCTGGGGCCTTATTTTTAGAAGTAGCACGAATAGCCCTTTCTACTTCCTCCAGTTTGAATTTAATGGGGGTCCCGGAACAACTAATAGTGGTGATTACAAGAGTTAATTCCGGCGTATCATTGTCCCCATAAATATTCTTAAAATGCTGGAGCCATACGTCGTCCGGGATTACGCAATCCGTATCTAGATTGTCGCTTTCCGAGAAGAATGGCTGATTTATTATAGCCCAGAACTTCCTGCTATCCCTTAGTACGTCAACAGCCTGTAAATTGTCCCATGCCTCCTCCTTGATTTGCTGTTTCCGCATGGAGATTGCCAACTTATACTCCCTGCGGAGAGAGGAAACCAAGATTCTATCCCTTGGGCTCCGCTTGAGTGCCTCCAGGAGGGCCTCATGAGCTTTAGAACAAGAGGTATCGAACCATCTCTGGGCTTTTTTGCGATGGGTCCCGCTCCCCTTGTGTAGGTTATCAGCAATTTGTTTACAAATTGCTGAAAAGGAGGTTATCGTTCCTTCACCCACGTCGTTATCATCCAGGCAGATACCAATATTGGACTCAGTCTTGGCCACCAGTTCTTCAAGAAAGGACTCTGGTACTTTTTTGTCCCACTTAATCCGTCTGCCTTGATCTTTTGTGGAGATGGCTCGCGGTACTTCCCTTCCTGGGGCCTTGGTGACAATCCTGGCACCCATGTCAATTTCTAAGACAAGAGGGTTATGGTCGCTAAATGGTGACATCACTACACTATAAGCCAATGTCTTAGTCAGAAGAAGGGGGGACACAATAATGTAATCGATGACAGAATTAACCCCCCTCCCAATAAAGGTAGGTGCATTCTCGTTACCACTTTCCCTAGCTGGTTCTAGTAAATTCAAATTTTAAAGCAATGGTTCCAGATCCTCCCCCTGTTTACCATGTTCAAAATGGGGAACCCTACTATTAGGGTGCCCATCTAAATTATCCCCATAACAATCCCATTTGTAAGGGTGTGTATTAAAATCTCCCATAAGGAGGATCTCTACCGAAAAAGAGTTATTAACCTTTTGGACTGACAAAAATTGTTCTAACATATTAAAATGTTCAAGACCATCCATAGAATTATACAAGTTTATCAAAAGATATTGCTTATTAGGAATGGACCATTCTAGGACAAGGAAATTATCTGACTCCACATTACATTTTCTAAAAGTCCCAGAAAGATGTAAGGAGACAAGGAAGAGTAAGCCACCCTTAGATCTCCCCACAGTTCCTCGAATCGCAGGGGTAGCAAAGCTTTGAAAACCATCTAGATTAAAACTAGAATCAGCTTCCCAGGTTTCCTGCAATGCCAAGATGTCATAGTGTTTTATAAATTGCAACCAGATAGGATCAGTGATTTTAGATCTAATGCCTGCCACGTTCCAACTTAAAATTTTGCATGGGACTAAATGTGAATCTGTTTGAATAGTAGGGCAATCTCTCTCCTTCCCCTCGCCTAAGGGTACATGGCCCAGTCAATCATTGCATTCCATCTGGGATAGCGGTGAAAACCTATTACTAAGCTGTATTTCACCCCTAGCTTGAACATTTATCGGGAAGCTGGAAGTATGTTCATGGGTTCAGTGTCCCCTCCCCTTATTGGCCTCTTAACAAGATGCCACTGGGCTCTCATCCTAGCCTGGTATGTTAAGGAACTTGTATTGTTCGGTCTTGTGTATGATCGGGAATGTGGAGCTACATATCTATGAACATTGGGTGGTGGGTAGAAGAACCCCAAGGGGAGGGGTCTAATGCCTTGATTTACAAGCTCTGAGCCATCCCAAAATAATTTTTCTGCTCAATTCCTGTTGTTAAAATTCACCACCACGCAATCCCCTGGGATATTTTTTGGTCGCTGCCCCACCCATCATACCCTCCTTACCATAGTGATTCATCAAGTCAGCGGTAGTCTCCCAAACACCCCCCTAACAGGGGGAACTCCTGTGAATACAGCCACCAAAGGTGCAGCTTCCGGTGGGAGTTCCAAGGTATAGCCTTGCTGACGGGAGTGTCTACTATTGGCATTATCCTGATTATGCCATGCAGTTGCATCAGGTATTGGGTTAGGTATTGGGTTAGCTGACCCGACCCTTATGCTTGGCTGCCCTACTGTGTTGGTAATCCTTTCCAAGCTAGGGGCCCGACAGGGAATGGGATTAGAGTTATCAGCTGTAGGCAGATTGTTAGCTGGAGCATCTGGCTGGGTCAGACCTCCCTTGACCCCATTATGTTGTCTCAACAACAGATCAATCTTTTCACATTTAGCGAGAAGACCCGCTACGCAAGTATTTAGAGTGTCCACAATGTCTTTAGCTACAGATACCAATACAGGTTCCAAGCGTGTGCTGAATAGGTCCTCAATAAGTTTCCCAATTTGGCTCTTCAGGCGAGGTTCCAGTCTATTAGTGTGTGCCAAATCTTTTTTTGCCCTACCCAGAGTGCTTAGTGGCTTTCTCTTCTTATGTGCCCTATATGGGGTAGCAGTGGGCGTGGGCGAATGGTGGATTGATGCATCTGTGGGGATCAATGGTTCGGTATGAGTTAGGTTCGAATCCCGATTGGTGTTCACAACAGTTGGGACCAGAGGTATCTCCCTAATATGATCGGATCTCAGGGCTGGGTCAGTCTACTCTGCATTCAAGCCCAGTTCTTTCTCAGCATTGGCAATTTCTTTAGTCAAAACCCCCACCGCTGAGGTTAAGTATGAAATAATAGACTCGGATTTCCTAGGATGTTTTGCTTTAGTCCCAGAATCATCTTTGGTACATACCTTTTTCCTTTTGCCCATGGTGGCGGTTAGGGGGGTGGCCCAGCCCTGCCTCCGCCTGCCCCGGACGACCACAGACGGCACGCCCTCTGCCCGGGCTCAGCCCGGCGCCGCCTGCGCGTCCCGCGACGCGGGAGAAGCGCCGCGTCTAAATGCGCCTCCGGGCGCGGGAAAGTGGCGCTGCTGTGTGCGTCCCGTCCTCCCAGCAAGGGACGCTGGGAAATGTAGTTTTAGGCACGCTCCCCCCTCTCTGCTGCCGCGATGACAACTGCGGCGGCGGGGAGAGCGGTAGGGTGCTGGCGCGGTGAGTGAAGGTCTGTAATGCTGCCTGCTGCCTGGTAGGACGAGTGTCAGCCAGTGCCCCCAGGTGAGAGAGTACCCCGCTCCTCTGCAGTAGCGCCGCGTCTTAAAGCGCCTCCGGGCGCGGGAAAGTGGCGCTGCTGTGTGCGTCCCCTTCGGTGTCATCACTTCTGAAAATAGACATTGCAGTGCCAAATGTGCACAGTATATACATTGTCAAAAGGTCCTGAAGCCCCGTAATTCTCACTTTCACCTCCCACTAATGCACTCATATAGCGTACATCTACATGACTGGGGGCATACATGCACACCCAAGTGGACATACAGTCAGTGCTTAATTTGAGCCTGTGGTTTCCGGTGCTCAGCATCAGCACTTAATCATCAACATCAATGCTTTTCATGAGCACCAGTTAAGGACACATTCATTTATGGTAGGCATGGGGAGATTACGTGATTTACACAGAATCACAGCATGTTGATCTGAGGCTGAGACTCAAATCTGGTTCCCCTGCTCCAAAGGTGCCAGCTCTAGCCATTACGCCACCTCCTCTCCCCACTTTCATGGTTAGCATGTAGTTCTGTTTTAGGCGGCACTAACCAGAGAATTGGGCTGATGCAAGCCGCCTTCTGTCAAGAGACCTGGCACTTATGTTTTTTACAAATTTACCACTGCATACAAGTATGTTCACCTAAGCATTCTAAGGCCTGGTTTGAGGCATTCGCAGTCACGCAGATAGGCACACAAAAATACAGTGAAGTTTACAACATACATGTATACTCCTGCACTCATGCATATTCTCATACATATACACTCACACGTATGCATGGAGACACATGGATCTAGGCAAGCATAAAAAGGAAGGTACCCACGTATGTGGACCAAGACCATTTCCACAGATGATAAACAGGATAGTTTTTTTAGAAGTTTATTCGATTTTAAGGTGACTTTAGTGACTTGCTATAACTAGCCTTCTTGTTATGCCTGGCAGCTAGGAAACAGGAACCATGACCACTGCATGCAGTCCTTGCCTTCATGGATATGCTTGTAGATACTTTAGATCCTGTGCTCCATAGAAAGGCTTTAGATTTAGACACCCGTACTGTACATAACTCAGTTTTATGCTGCAAAACCTGTTATTATTACCATACTTTTGTAAGAAGGATTGAAATTGGCTACACGACAGAAAAAGACTATTAAAGGAAATGCTTTAGTGTACAAATATATTGATTTACTGTGCTTCAAAAATATTTGTAATATCTTATTACACGTCATTGCTATATATGATGGATCATATTTAAATTGATGTCTCCATTTAACTGATCATACTATTAATGTGCATACTTATATAAACATATTTATGTATGATTATAAAGAAGCTTTGGGCTTGTCGATGTGTTTTTTCTTGTCTCTCTTCTTATTTTGTGATCTTACACAGCTTCAAGGGCAGGGTAATCCATAAAGAGGGGCCCAAGGTTCTAAAAGATATTTTGCATAGACATGTGGAGTGATGATTAATAGTTTGGAGAAGCAACAAGGTGCAGCATAAAGGAGGCCTGGCTAGGAAGTGATGCATAATCAAAGAACCCGCCAGGTGAAGGCCAGTATTATAGAAGGTCCAATTGATCAAAGAAGTTTAAATTGATTCCCTATTTAATGGGATGCCAACTGAGGGACTGTTGTCAGTGGCTGCTGGCGGGAAATGGGGGAGGCGGGGCAGGGGGGAGAGAAGCGTGGAGACAAAAAATAAAATAAAAAAAACACACATTTGCCTGTCCCCGTCTCTCCCCTTCAGTCCCTTCACACGCCGCCTTCTCCTGTGCTTCGGTAGCAGAAGGAAGCCGGAAGCACACAAGCTCCCTCCCCTTAGCTAATCACAACGCTGCAATGCAGCATTGTGATTGGTCTGAGTGCTGTAGTACGGCACTCAGAAGGGGAATGGGAGGCTGGGCATGATCCTCACCAAGCTGTGCATTACAGTCAGGTGGGGAACATGCAAAGTGTGCATGACTGGCGGACCCAAGAGTGTTAGCCAAGCAGTCATGCACACTTGGAGTGTGCAAACCACTCCATCCCCTGTAATCCCAGCCCTAACCCTGCCTGTAGTGAAAAAGAAAAAGATAATAACGAGATTATTATACTTTTATGTTTCCACTGCACTGCTCTTAAAGCAGGGGGGCAACACTCCTCCGCCTTAGCGGAGGAGCCACCTCTGACTGTTGTGCTTCTTGGACATGATTGAATTTACACGGTCCAGCTGCCAGCAGTAGTGCTAGGTTCTGATTTCCTTGTAGCTTAATGATCTGGCATTGCATAGGTTCAAAATATAGAGTGTTCCCATAGGTCAGTCAGTCAGTCAAGAATACTTTATTTGGTTGCTTCATAAAACAATCATAAAAGCACAAATAAAATAAAATACATCATTACATGATTTACATTTTAAAAAGAGAAATGTACTTATCATATCAAGTTGATAAGTGCAACAATTAATAATATATGATGATAAAAAATATCCATACATAGTATAAGAACATAAAAAATATCATCTTGATAATTTTATATAGACAAAGTGCCTAGTACATTATTGAGTTAAAACATTATTAAATTCACCTATATTATATTCAGAATAAAGCTCTAAATAATCATAGAATTCCTCTGTCTCAAGACTTTCTTTAAGTAAGTCACTATTTTAAATGTGCTGTGTACATCTTCAAGCTGTTTTAATAAAAGTAGGGCGGGTCTGCATTGTCGAAGCCCAATCATTTTTAAAACCGGTACCAGGTAGAATCTCCTTAAAAAGGTATAAAATTTACAAAACAGTATGACATGGATGGTAGATTGGTTAGAACTATTGTCACAGGGGCATAGTTGGAGGTTTGAGGACCAGTCGTTCATTTTAGGCAGAGCGACTAGTCTGTGAAATACCTCTAACCTAAATCTTGTCAATAAATATCTATCGTAAACTCCGGGTACAAAGGTTAAATAGGGTTGGATGTTAAAAGTAGTTAAAATCAATTGGTTGTGGAGTACAGTAGTTTTCAATAACTCGGATGATATTTTAATAGAATCAAACAAGAGTAGACCCTCCTTTCTCAATTCCTGTCTTGATATGTGCTGAATAGAGAAAGGGTTAGTGAAATATTCAAGGTGCCCAAGGTCTTTTAAGACATTTTTGACATATTTTATCCATGCAATTTTCAAAACCCCATCCAATTTTAAAGCATCTGATAAGATTTCCCTGTTTAATTTTGCCTCTTCTTTGGTCCATAATCTGTGCCAGAGAAGTACAGGTTCAAGCTTTATTAAATCAGAAATGAAGGGTAGTCCCAACTCTGCATGACATATGCAGGATGAGGTACTATTCGGGAGTGATAAAATATGTCTTAAAAAATAATTTTCTATGCGTTGGATTGGGAGCAGGTCAGCAAACCCCCAAATTCCTGCCCCGTATATTGTGGATGAAACACACCTTGCCTTATAGATCTTGATAAGCTCTTCTGGTGGCCTTTTCCCCAGCTTTCCCAGGGCAGACGTTGTCCTTATGAGTACCAACTTTTTAGCTGTAACTGCCTCTACCCAAGTGTCATTATGGGCTAAAAGGATTCCCAAATAAGAGAACCTCTTAGTTGCCCCTATCTTCTGTCCTGCAACAAACATATCTTTAAATCTCCTAATTCCACGCCACAACGCATGATAAAGGTCTTGGAGGAGTTTACTCTCAGGCCAAGATTTTCCATAAACTGAGAGAAACTGTCTAGGACCCTCTGCAAGCCAACCTGAGTGCGGGACATCAGCACAGCGTCATCCGCATATAGGAGCGCTGGTATTGGACGTCCTGCCACGTATGGGAAACCTTTGTGGTATTTAAGGAGGGCATCCCCCAGGCCATTAATATAAAGGTTAAAAAGAAACGGAGCCAGGACACATCCTTGCCTGACTCCGCTCTTAATCGAAAAAGTAGCAGAGCATTCCCCCTTCAAGCCACATTGCACGCGTGCTTTGGCGTCATTGTAAAAACGCTTAAGAAAATAAATAATCTGAATCTCAACCCCCATGCCTTCTAAAATAGACCAGAGTTTACTGTGAATTACGCAATCAAATGCAGCTGTGAGATCCACTAATGCTAAGAATAGATTCCCCTGTTTGGCCCTAGTGTATTTCCCTACCAGGATTGACAGATTTATCCCCTGCTCTATCGTTCCAAGACCAGCACGAAAACTGTACTGCAGGTAGTATAGAACAGAGTTCTCCTCTGCCCAATCCTGCAAGCGTTCCAAAATTATTCTGCCTGATACTTTTGTTACACCATCAAGTAGAGAAATAGGCCTATAACATCCAGGGTCCTGCCTATCCCCTTTTTTAAAAATAGGCACAATAGTGGATTCTACCCAGGTAGAAGGAAATGAGGTGCTACAACTGGCAGTAATTACCTGCACTAAGATGGGCCCCCAAAGTGCAATATTTGATTTAAAAAGATCAACGGGGACCCCATCAGGTCCAGGGGCCTTCCCTCCCTGACTTTTAGAGAGTGCCCGTTCCACTTCATCTAAAGTGAACAAATGAAAGTAATAATGGGATGGATTCGATTTATGATCGTCCTTGACATTACTGTCTAATATATCAGGATTTCCTTCACCATTATATACTTTTGAAAAGTGCTCGATCCATTGGGCCTCACTTATAGCTATTTCGATGGTTGGGCAGGCCTCACATAGAAGAAAAGGCATTTTAACCGCCTTCCAAAATGCCATGCTGTCATTTGCCAATGAGGCCGTATATAATGCCTCCCAGGCCTTCTTCTTCAAGATGTTTTTCCTGTCCTTAATTGCCTGATTATAGTCCCGTCTAGCTATCATCAGGTCAGCAAAGTTTCTAGGGATTTATGTAGCTCCCTTTTTAAGTGGGAATGGGCCTGAGTACACCTGGAATCAAACCATCCACTCTTGGGACGGTTACTATTTTTCCGCTTAAGAAGGGATTCTTTTATAGTCTTAGATATCGCCAGGAATGCGGCTAAGGTATTATCTGGGACAGCTGTTTCTGACAGACATGTCTCAAAGGCAATTTTACATCTACTCACCACTGTCTTAATTATAGCTATCTCATCCACCATACTCCATCGCATTGAAAAGCCATTTACACTCCCAAGGGCAATGTTTTCTAGCAAATGATCATTAGTATTGGATTTGACCATTTTACTTGAAGACCACTTAATTGACAAGCACAAGAGAAAGTGATCGCTAATGGAGATGTCTGAAACATGGAATGAGTGAAGGCTATGCGCGTGATTACTTGAAATTAAGACGTAGATCAAGCGAAAAAAATAATTCATTAAGACATTCCCCTAAAGCGGAATGTCGATAATGAGAGGAACATGCCCCCTCTTCAACTAAAATCCCACATAAATTATCCTCAGCATTAGGACATAACGCACAGTTGAAATCGCCTGCCAATAACATTATTGTATCTTTCCTCTTATTCTCACAAATGGATTTCAGCAATTTTATAATACTCTTTGTAACAAATGCTACTTCGGCTAGTGGTATGTTGTTATAAAAGTTAGTTAGGGCAATACAGTGATTTGCATCTATGTCCAATATGAGTGTTTGATAATAAGGGACATTTGCACACATGGTTATTTTGTTAATCCTCAAAGCACTTGAAATGTAGGTGCACAGACCACCCTTATCCCTACCACTCAAACCATCTATAGCTGGTGTATGATAGCTCTTATATCCATTTATATGGACTACCTCTTTTACCCATGTTTCCTGTAGACACAATATGTCAGTTTGAAGTACAAAGTCCCACCACAGCTGATTGGATAGCTTAGAGCGAATGCCCGCAATATTCCAAGAGGCAATGGTACAAAGTGCTGAATCGTTCTCTACGACAGAACTAGGAGTAACTAACCCCAAAAGCCCCTCAGGTTCCTTACCATATGATTGGGATACATTTGAACAGCCCACAAAATTAGAGGATATTTCTGCAGTTTGAGCTCTCAAATCTTGAACCTCTTGCCTGTAATGGCCGTTGGTGGAACTAGATAGAGAGGCATTTGCTACCCAGGGTATTCCAGAGTTGCGCTTATCAGGGCTCACAAGTGTAGAATTAGATTGAATATGGGTCCCCGGGACCAGTCAATCAACATCTTTTAGTTGGTGCAAGGCATCAAAGCGATTACTCACAGGGACCCGAAATCTGGGCTCATTATTGTCTGTAAAATCTCCACCATCCAGTGATGGCCAACAGAATTTATGATGTGTTGGTGGTTGGTAAAAATAACCAAGAGGGAGAATATTTATATCATTAGGGTTAACGAGTCCAGTACTTCCCCTTTCTAAAACTGCCCGTACCAAGGATGGCGAACCAAAGGTTAATACCACACAATTCCCGGGTAAGGTTTTTCTGGAGGTACCCACCCACCCTATTCTCCGAGCCATTTTAAATTCTGAGAAGAGGTGTTTTTCATGCCAATCCTTAGACCAAGGAAGTATAAAGCTTTATTCCTCAAGGTCGACCAGTGTTCAAAGGAATTATGCAATAAAGGAGGTACATTAGACAAAATAACCGTATACGGGGTTGCCTCCGGGGGCAAATTAAGGTTTTGTGATAATTGCGTAGGGTTGTCACGGTAGTCTTGAATATTTCTTTCCCTCTCTATGTCTTAATTTTCACAGTGTCCAGATGATTTAGCGTCTGAAATGCCCCTTACTACATTCGCTGTGTTACCAGCCTCGATTAGTTAGGAACCAGGATTTGGAAGATGGGATCCATTTCGAGTAGGGATGAGTGGGGTGTGTAAAGTAGTATCATTAGGAAAGCTCCCGGTCTGCACTTGTCTGGCTACAACAGTGTTGATAGCTTGACCATCCTCCCTACCCTTCACCCCCTTCTTTGACGGCCTTGGGTTGGGCTCCAGATTATTTGTTTGTGGGACCAGGGGTTTACGGCTTACCATCCCCTCCAACTTAGTCAGCCTAGTCTACAGTTGATAGTTTTTGTAAAATTGGATCCAATAACACTGTTAACATTGTCTCTAGTCTTCCCCAGAAATCCTCTTCTTGGATACCACCCACAGTCTTTGCTGTCACAGTGAGTGGGGCATTAATAGTGACATTGGGGGGACCATCGTTGGGATTTGTTTCATCTACAGTGGTTCTTAATTTCTTCCCAAATTTATTTTGTTTATGTGTTCCTCAACTTTTCCTTTTCTTTTGAGGTGGTTCAGCTACATGAGCAGCGGCTGCTTTAGCTTTTTGACCTCTAGTGTTAACCGTGGGCCTGGGAGGACTAAGCTCAGTACCAGATAAGAGGAGTATCCTCTATTACAAATTCTGGGTCACGTTGCTGTATCAGGTCAATTTCAGGGGAGGGTACATTATAAGCAGGCGTTATACTGGATTCCGCTTGTACTGGAGTCAAGGGAAGTCTATTTTGGGATGGGAGGGGTTCAAGTGATAGCCTACGCTCTGTTAATTGGATCTCCTTAATTAATACTGACTCTGCCCTTGAGAGGAAAGCATCAAGGGTCCCGAACAGGCCCGGACTGGCCGTTGCAGGCACCGGGCAATCCCCCGGTGCGCCGCAAGGTTGGGGGCCGGTTTTGGGACCTGGGGGCCGTTTTTGTTACATGGCCCTTTTTGCAGGATAGCTGCAAAATTGGCCCGTAACAAAATTGGCCGAAAACCGGCCCCAGCAAAGAGCTCGGTCGCACCCCCAGGGGGCCGGTTTTGGTTCTCAGTCCAGCCCTGGTCCGGACAACACCCTGTCTTACTTTCCGCTTACTCATGACAGCTATGTTAGATCAAATACACACAGTAATACAAAATCAAGATATATACTGGCCGTGAAACTCTATATAAAAGGGGGTGGTGATGGACGGAGCATCTGAATCAATCAAACACTCACACCCAGTCAAAAGATCTGGGTTTAATCCATCACCATTCTTTAGCCCACTCTGCCACCCCAGTTCACACATGGCTATATGCAAATCAATCTGACCCTGTGCCTCATGGGAACAGTCCAGCCCGAACTGCCAAGCCATGTCTTCCCTGGACCGGAAACAAGCTTCCGAGGACCGGTTTCTGGCATTCCAGCTGTCTTCAGCCCGGCTTGCTTGAATCCAGTGGCAAAGTGAGCAAGGGACTCACGTCTGAGCATACCCTGCCACACTTATGGCGGCCAAAAGCGGTACAAAAGGGGGTGGTGATGGACCGAGCATCTGAATCAATCAAACACTCCCACCCAGTCAAAAGATCTGGGTTTAAGCCATCACCGTTCTTTAGCCCACTCTGCCACCCCAGTTCACACAAGGCTATATGCAAATCAGTCTGACCCTGTGCCTCATGGGAACAGTCCAGCCCGAACTGCCAAGCCATGTCTTCCCTGGACCGGAAACAAGCTTCCGAGGACCGGTTTCTGGCATTCCAGCCGTCTTCAGCCCGGCTTGCTTGAATCCAGTGGCAAAGTGAGCAAGGGACTCACTTCTGAGCATACCCTGCCACACTTATGGTGGCCAAAAGCGGTACAAAAGGGGGTGGTGATGGACGGAGCATCTGAATCAATCAAACACTCACACCCAGTCAAAAGATCTGGGTTTAATCCATCACCGTTCTTTAGCCCACTCTGCCACCCCGGTTCACACATGGCTATATGCAAATCAGTCTAACCCTGTGCCTCATGAGAACAGTCCAGCCCGAACTGCAAAGCCATGTCTTCGCTGGACCGGAAACAAGATTCCGAGGACCGGTTTCTGGCATTCCAGCCGTCTTTAGCCCGGCTTGCTTGAATCCAGTGGCAAAGTGAGCAAGGGACTCACGTCTGAGCATACCCTGCCACACTTATGTCGACCAAAAGCGGTACAAAAGGGGGTGGTGATGGACGGAGCATCTGAATCAATCAAACACTCACACCCAGTCAAAAGATCTGGGTTTAATCCATCACCGTTCTTTAGCCCACTCTGCCACCCCAGTTCACACATGGCTATATGCAAATCAGTCTGACCCTGTGCCTCATGGGAACAGTCCAGCCCGAACTGCCAAGCCATGTCTTCCCTGGACCGGAAACAAGCTTCCGAGGACCGGTTTCTGGCATTCCAGCCGTCCTCAGCCCGGCTTGCTTGAATCCAGTGGCAAAGTGAGCAAGGGACTCACGTCTGAGCATACCCTGCCACACTTATGGCAGCCAAAAGCGGTACAAAAGAGGGTGGTGATGGACGGAGCATCTGAATCAATCAAACATTCACACCCAGTCAAAAGATCTGGGTTTAATCCATCACTGTTCTTTAGCCCACTCTGCCACCCCAGTTCACACATGGCTATATGCAAATCAGTCTGACCCTGTGCCTCATGGGAACAGTCCAGCCCGAACTGCCAAGCCATGTCTTCCCTGGACCGGAAACAAGCTTCCGAGGACCGGTTTCTGGCATTCCAGCCGTCTTCAGCCCGGCTTGCTTGAATCCAGTGGCAAAGTGAGCAAGGGACTCACGTCTGAGCATACCCTGCCACACTTATGGCGGCTAAAAGCGGTACAAAAGGGGTGGTTATGGACGGAGCATCTGAATCAATCCAACACTCACACCCAGTCAAAAGATCTGGGTTTAATCCATCACCGTTCTTTAGCCCACTCTGCCACCCCAGTTTACACATGGCTATATGCAAATCAGTCTAACCCTGTGCCTCATGGGAACAGTCCAGCCCGAACAGCCAAGCCATGTCTTCCCTGGACCGGAAACAAGCTTCCGAGGACCGGTTTCTGGCATTCCAGCCGTCTTCAGCCCGGCTTGCTTGAATCCAGTGGCAAAGTGAGCAAGGAACTCACGTCTTAGCATACCCTGCCACACTTATGGTGGCCAAAAGCGGTTCAAAAGGGGGTGGTGATGGACGGAGCATCTGAATCAATCTAACACTCACACCCAGTCAAAAGATCTGGGTTTAATCCATCACCGTTCTTTAGCCCACTCTGCCACCCCAGTTCACACATGGCTATATGCAAATCAGTCTGACCCTGTGCCTCATGGGAACAGACCAGCCCGAACTGCCAAGCCATGTCATCTCTGGACCGGAAACAATCTTCAGAGGACTGGTTTCTGGCATTCCAGCCGTCTTCAGCCCGGCTTGCTTGAATCCCTTTTGTACCGCTTTTGGCCGCCATAAGTGTGGCAGGGTATGTTCAGACGTGAGTCCCTTGCTCACTTTGCCACTGGGTACAAGCAAGCCGGGCTGAAGACGGCTGGAATGCCAGAAACCGGTCCTCGGAAGCTTGTTTCCGGTCCAGGGAAGGCATGGCTTGGCAGTTCGGGCTGGACTGTTCCCATGAGGCACAGGGTCAGACTGATTTGCATATAGCCATGTCTGAACTGGGGTGGCAGAGTGGGCTAAAGAACGGTGATGGATTAAACCCGGATCTTTTGACTGGGTGTGAGTGTTTGATTGGTTCAGATGCTCCGTCCATTACCACCCCCTTTTGTACCGCTTTTGGCCGCCATAAGTGTGGCAGGGTATGCTCAGACGTGAGTCCCTTGCTCACTTTGCCACTGGATTCAAGCAAGCCGGGCTGAAGACGGCTGGAATGCCAGAAACCGGTCCTCGGAAGCTTGTTTCCGGTCCAGGGAAGGCATGGCTTGGCAGTTCGGGCTAGACTGTTCACATGAGGCACAGGGTCAGACTGATTTGCATATAGCCATGTCTGAACTGGGGTGGCAGAGTGGGCTAAAGAACGGTGATGGATTAAACCCAGATCTTTTGACTGGGTGTGAGTGTTTGATTGGTTCAGATGCTCAGTCCATTACCACCCCCTTTTGTACCGCTTTTGGCCGCCATAAGTGTGGCAGGGTATGCTCAGACATGAGTCCCTTGCTCACTTTGCCACTGGATTCAAGCAAGCTGGGCTGAAGACGGCTGGAATGCCAGAAACCGGTCCTCGGAAGCTTGTTTACGGTCCAGGGAAGGCATGGCTTGGCACTTCGGGCTGGACTGTTCCCATGAGGCCCAGGGTCAGACTGATTTGCATATAGCCATGTCTGAACTGGGGTGGCAGAGTGGGCTAAAGAACGGTGATGGATTAAACCCAGATCTTTTGACTGGGTGTGAGTGTTTGATTGGTTCAGATGCTCCGTCCATTACCACCCCCTTTTGTACCGCTTTTGGCCGCCATAAGTGTGGCAGGGTATGCTCAGACGTGAGTCCCTTGCTCACTTTGCCACTGGATTCAAGCAAGCCAGGCTGAAGACGGCTGGAATGCCAGAAACCAGTCCTTGGAAGCTTGTTTCCGGTCCTGGGAAGGCATGGCTTGGCAGTTCGGGCTGGACTGTTCCCATGAGGCACAGGGTCAGACTGATTTCCATATAGCCATGTCTGAACTGGGGTGGCAGAGTGGGCTAAAGAATGGTGATGGATTAAATCCAGATCTTTTGACTGGGTGTGAGTGTTTGATTGGTTCAGATGCTCCGTCCATTACCACCCCCTTTTGTACTGCTTTTGGCCGCCATAAGTGTGGCAGGGTATGCTCAGACGTGAGTCCCTTGCTCACTTTGCCACTGGATTCAAGCAAGCCGGGCTGAAGACGACTGGAATGTCAGAAACCGGTCCTCGGAAACTTGTTTCCGGTCCAGGGAAGGCATGGCTTGGCAGTTCGGGCTGGACTGTTCCCATGAGGCACAGGGTCAGACTGATTTGCATATAGCCATGTCTGAACTGGGGTGGCAGAGTGGGCTAAAGAACGCTGATGGATTAAACCCAGATCTTTTGACTGGGTGTGAGTGTTTGATTGGTTCAGATGCTCCGTTCATTACCACGCCCTTTTGCACCGCTTTTGGCCACCATAAGTGTGGCTGGGTATGCTCAGACGTGAGTCCCTTGCTCACTTTGCCACTGGATTCAAGCAAGCCGGGCTGAAGACGGCTGGAATGCCAGAAACCGGTCCTTGGAAACGTGTTTCCGGTCCAGGGAAGGCATGGCTTGGCAGTTTGGACTGGACTGTTTCCATGAGGCACAGGGTCAGACTGATTTGCTTATAGCCATGTCTGAACTGGGGTGGCAGAGTGGGCTAAAGAACGGTGATGGATTAAACCCAGATCGTTTGACTGGGTGTGAGTGTTTGATTGGTTCAGATGCTCCGTCCATTACCACCCCCTTTTGTACCGCTTTTGGCCGCCATAAGTGTGGCAGGGTATGCTCAGACGTGAGTCCCTTGCTCACTTTGCCACTGGATTCAAGTAAGCCGGGCTGAAGACGGCTGGAATGCCAGAAACCGGTCCTCGGAAGCTTGTTTCCGGTCCAGGGAAGGCATGGCTTGGCAGTTCGGGCTGGACTGTTCCCATGAGGCACAGGGTCAGACTGATTTGCATATAGCCATGTCTGAACTGGGGTGGCAGAGTGGGCTAAAGAACGGTGATGGATTAAACCCAGATCTTTTTACTGGGTGTGAGTGTTTGATTGGTTCAGATGCTCCGTCCATTACCACCCCCTTTTGTACCGCTTTTGGCCACCATAAGTGTGGCAGGGTATGCTCAGACGTGAGTCCCTTGCTCACTTTGCCTCTGGATTCAAGCAAGCCGGGCTGAAGACGGCTGGAATGCCAGAAACCGGTCCTTGGAAGCTTGTTTCCGGTCCAGGGAAGGCATGGCTTGGCAGTCCGGGCTGGACTGTTCCCATGAGGCACAGGGTCAGACTGATTTGCATATAACCATGTCTGAACTGGGGTGGCAGAGTGGGCTAAAGAACGGTGATGGATTAAACCCAGATCTTTTAACTGGGTGTGAGTGTTTGATTGGTTCAGATGCTCCGTCCATTACCACCCCCTTTTGTACTGCTTTTGGCCGCCATAAGTGTGGCAGGGTATGCTCAGACGTGAGTCCCTTGCTCACTTTGCCACTGGATTCAAGCAAGCCGGGCTGAAGACGGCTGGAATGCCAGAAACCGGTCCTCGGAAGCTTGTTTCCGGTCCAGGGAAGGCATGGCTTGGCAGTTCGGGCTGGACTGTTCCCATGAGGCACAGGGTCAGACTGATTTGCATATAGCCATGTCTGAACTGGGGTGGCAGAGTGGGCTAAAGAACGGTGATGGATTAAACCCAGATCTTTTGACTGGGTGTGAGTGTTTGATTGGTTCAGATGCTCCGTCCATTACCACCCCCTTTTGTACTGTGAAAATCTATATAGCATAAATAGGAGTGTGTTTAGTCATGCCAAGTTATATCAGAAGTTCGAAAGTCTCTGGCCACTTGCACAATGAATACTCAGAACGGAGAATCACAGTACCTTACTCGTCCGCCCATGTTGGAAAGGGACCTGGAGGTTAGAAAGAGAGGCTTGAAAGTCCAAGCATTGCAAGATTCACAAACAACACAAAAAACACAACAGCAATAAAATGTAACTAAACGAAAAATTTACAATCTGCTACTGGAAGATGTTGTCTCAGAAGGTGATGAAATGTCACGAAAGAAACACAAATATAATCAGATACTCTGGCATCCACACCAACTCAGTACAATAATCTAGAAAAAGAAAAGCATCTGTGTAATAAGTGCTAGAGCAATGCTAAATATACTGCACTCCTACTTGTTCCTAGAAGTATTGATAAGGAGCCACTGCGTGGATATACCTGAAAGGTATTTGACTTTCTGAGTATTGATTCTGTCAGATCTAAAGAGTAGTATAGATACCCCTTTTTCATGACACAGGTCCTCCTTTTCACTAGTTTACTGTTGAATCACACTCATGGATGCAAGTTCAGTCTGAACATTGTTACTGCTGATGTGTGGATATAAGAATGATACCAGTGAAATACAGACTCCTGTGTCTACCCTACTCTTCTAATTGGTTCCTGGTGTATCACACTGATATGGTGACACAGAAACAGTGTTTGGGGTGTGTGTAGGCACGTATGTCTTAGAATAGGTCATACGCGCCCAGTTTCAAGAAACATCTGCCCATTCACATATGGGTACACTGCTTCCAGAAGTACACAGCTTCACATTGCCCTGACTCAGACCCTAGACCTCCGAAGATTTGCACATAAAAGGCCTTCTTCTATATTGCTAACGACCTGGTCAAAATATTCATGTTCATCAATAATTCATAGAAAGAGGAGATAAAAGAAGCCATTAATTATTCAATAAAAACCTTGTAGTATGGGGTCTTAGTGCTCCACACATGCTCTTATAAGGGAGAACCACCCTATTTAAATCACTGCAACCCGATCCATAATGAAAAATTCACCACCACGCTGCTAGGTAAGGTCTTTGATGTTGATGCAGTTGCGGTCTGTTTGTCTGGTAGATGAGGTAGTTGCGTCTCATGAAACAGAGCTGGAGCGTGTACACTGTCTGCTGTCCGTCAGGGCTAGCAGTCATGTCGTTTAGGATTCCTATGAGGTACTCATAGATGAAAATCAATGTATCCCCCAGCAGTAAGGACTACTCAGATTAGTAGACATTATTTGTGCTGTTCTGTAGCTGTGGCAGAACTATGTGGATGGGAGCAGCATTGTTGTCCAAAGAATGGCAAAATGAGTAGTCTTGTGGTCACCACAGAGCTTCCATGATATATTTTTAGGCAATCACTAGAGCCACCACAATATCCGAAGTAGAAAAGAGGGGGAAAACCTATCTTCGTCCCATCATTTCCCAGAACAAGTGGATCTGCACAACCTGATCTCCAAATAGTGCCTTGACGCCCTTGGTAAAAGTTTAACACTCTACAAGTTTAATATTCATTCATTCATTCAAATGTATTTATACATCAGTATCTACCAATCCATAATATACTTCATTCTGACAGCAACATATTTATGTTTTTAATAAAATGTGTTCATTTATAAGTGTGCCGATGTTTTATTCCATCATCAACAATATCCGATTTACCATGATACAGATAAATGTGAGGTATTCCGAAGTACTTATTAATGCTCCAGGTCAAGTAATACACTAGGTAGAGGATTAGATTACCTCCCCTTGCCATTTTCTAATTCTCATATCTTCTAGTGTTAAGATAGTTCACCACAGATGAAAAAGTGCCTTTTATTGATGTGTATTTTGTCACAAAACGTGATTCTAAAATGTATTGCTTTCCAGTCAGCCTAAATTACCCAGCATTAGCAACATGATACATTAGTTAACCTATAAGAAAATTGGAGACTAGCTCTGATGGGCCCTATATTTTTCTGAACTTGTATCCAGAGAAGTTGTATTGAGGACACAATATTATGTTCATTTACATTACATTTACAATAATGTCCATCTTTCAATTACTTAGGAATGATTCATTATCCTGGAACAGAGCTGTGGATTCCAGCAGTGATAGGAATGGAAATTCCTGACCCAGGAGGATCAGATTTAATGGTGCCCATTCTAGGAGTCGAGCATGACTGGAGCACTGGGAGCTTAATTCCTCTGGCAGGAACCATGGAAGATGCTGATGGAAAGGGTAAGTGTAGTATCTTCGGTTTGTCATTCATCAGTGATCAGTTTAATATCATACACAGCACTGTCTTTATAGAGAACGATTAGTTTCTAGATGTGTTTTGTCGTTGTCAGCAACAATGCACTGGAAGAGAGAGATCTTTGTAATTTAGCAGATAGTGTCTTAGCAAACTGAGATGAAAACCATGGGGGCAGATTTACAAGCCCCTTGCTCCTCATTTACGCCGCCGCTGCGTCACTTTTGTGACGCAGAGGCGCCGCAAAAGATGCGCCATGGTGTGGGGTATTTACAACGTGACGCATCTGGGAGATGCGTCATGTTGTAAAGCCCTACGCCATAAGGAGGTGTGCCGGCGCGGGGGGGGGCGTTCCTGCACAGGAACGCCTCCTAAAAGTGGCTGAGTGAAACCTACAAGATTTCACTCATTCACTTTTAGGCCAATGCTGCGTCAAAACCCTGCGCCTGCTTGAAGCAGGCGTAAGGTTTGACGCTGCATTGGACAGATAGGGCACCCCCGAGCCTTGCTGGAGCTGCGTCGCGCTTGTGACGCAACTCCAACACTGCGCCGCCTTTACGGGACAGATGCGTCACGTATCTGTGCCGTTTTTGCCCCATGGTGCGCCACATTTACAATGCGGCGCACCATGGGTGGCGGAGCTGCAGCGCACAATAACTGGTGCATCCTTGGGGATGCGCCAATTATTGTAAATCTGCCCCTTCATATATATACAAGAAAAAGGTCAAGTTAGCACTAGGGTGGTCTGCTATTTCAGAGGATTGCTGTGAAAGGAAACATATCACCTACATTTGAAATGACTCCTAATTTTTGTTAAGCTTCCGGAAAAGAAGGAAACCTACCAATGTAGTTGTCTCTGTCCTTTATATTGGTGACAATGTCCTTTGAAAAGTTGCTAATTGAATATTTTCCAGAAATATTGAGATATAATAACTAAGTAAGTGTATTTGCCAAAACCTAGTCTGTCTTTTGTTTTTGTTCAGAAGGATGGGACTCGAAGTATAGAATAAAGGAATAGAATATAAGTAGAAGTAAATATTGAAGAGAGGTTTAACCCAGGTTGTCCAGCCATCTGTCTTAAGGTGCTGAGCAGCTCTCTGGTGAGTAGAAAACATTGGCTCCATTCTCAAGAGAAAGGCCCCAATCAGTCCATAGGATCTAGAAAATAAAGTGGAGTAATTTTGCTGCTAAAATATATCTGCTAACAACAACGTAACATTATTTGTTAATCAGTAACATTTGCACTCATTGTTTATAAAATAGTTCTTCCTAAAAGTTGTTTTTGCGAAGAGAAAATAGAGGGGCATATTATCAAGGACAGGCGATACATTATCGCCGCTTTTATCGGCAGGAAACTGCCGATAAAGCGGCGATAATGGCCTTGATAATATGCTCTATGAATTCCAATTGAAACCCATGTTAGATGTGTTCACATTTAACATGGGCTTCGATGGAATTCATAGAGCATATTATCAAGGCCATTATCGCCGCTTTGTCTGCAGTTTCCTGCCGATAAAAGCGGCGATAATGTAGCGCCTGTCCTTGATAATATGCCCCGGAGTCCTGATACAAAAATCTGTTCATACTGCTGAACAGTGCAGCTTCAACTGGTGAACCTAATTTATGGGTGGTTGGGAGGGGGGGGCTGCAAGACTAAATTGCTCACGTCCATTCCCTCAATAAGGAATTCTGGTCATTGGTGGGCAATTCTTTGAAACATTCTGTGGATTGCCAATCATTTCAAAGTCGACAGATGTTTTGTCTGCCAGTGAATTAATAAACTCAAAGAATAACCTGGGATTTCCAATGCAGTGAATTGTATGTCTAGAATAAAACATGTGGTTGTTGCTTGTGGGTTTCAAATAGGCTGTACATTTCTATTGCATAAGAATAATATAGCTTGAGATTTCCTTTAAAATGTGCAGGTCTTGTTCCGATCAGACTTGGTGGCAGAACCATTGATCCAGTTACAGGGGAACCAGGCTCTGTTATTGGCGCTCAGATTGACCCTCTGACAAACGTTGTTAAACCCATTCTTCAAGCCAAAGGAAAGAAAGATGCACATCTGGTAGGTATGGATATCTTGCAATGTCCCAAACATTCATCTATTTTAGGTGCATCTACCATACATAACTCGGTAGTTCCCCATTGTCCGAGCTCATCTTCAGATTTCTTTTAGCAACTTTTACCAAAAGTGTTTTGATAGTCAGTTTCTAGCATATTGTATAAAACCTAAGTTAATTGGTCTTCTCTTCCTGAAGCAATTGAGATTTAATCACAATTTTATCCAATGTAATTTACTAGATCGCCTTCTCAAGACCGATCACATTTATTTGCTGTCACCTTGCAATGAAATTTAGTTTATTGCGTCCCTTCTGATCCAAAAACACCTTCAGATATTTCATTATCTTGCACAAAATGTGTCTTGTTACCCCCCATGATTTTCTAACTCATTGTCTCCAATATAATTTAGCAGATCCAAACTATCCCACGACTTTTGGGACTTTCTAGATAGTTTAATCAAATGTGACTAAAAGGTTCTCTATTGCCTCAACACTCTTCACATTTTTAGCATTGTATATCATTGCAAACATGTGTTGTATCAACAGCCATCACATTTCTAGGTTTTTCGTAATATCATACTTACAAGTTATCCAATACCACAAGGCACCTCAGACTTTGTACCCTACTTTGTCAGATCTACTTCCCGGTTTCCTATTCTTTATTCAAATATCATCCATAGGAAAGCCGCGGCTCCAACAAACCAAATCTGCAATGACAGTAGATGTATTCTAGTCTGACTCAAAGTGCCTACATACTGAATTTCTTCTTCCTTCTAATGAACTACTTATTGTATTGGCAAGCATGTTTCAACCATTATCATTGCACCTCAAGTAGAAGATGCATCGTTTGTGTTCTATGTCTATTAGAATAGGCCTGTGTGCATGAATTCAAGGCAAGCAATGTAATAATCCTGTTGTCATGAAATTATCACCCACACGTCTGCTACCACTATCCACCATCCATATCCCAAGCATTCTATATTGAATTTGTTGCTCTCACATTTTGGAGTATCTGAAAAATATGGTGGTATATGAATTGAAATGATTTTAACTGATTTGTTTTACCTTATTGTATATGACTATTTCAAATTTGTAATTGCTGATATGTATTATTCCGGTCATGGACTGTACTTGGATAAATATAAATGAGTGATTAAATGATTGATTGGTTACTTCCGTGTGTCATATTTGGTGCTCCTGAAGCACTCGTCGCTCACGCTCCATGGAAGTTATTCAAAAATGCATGCTAATAATATAAAGAGAGAGCCCAAACCTTTGAGGCGGGTAAGCTCAGGAACCACAGCGCCAACCACAACACCCAATACAGCATTGGAAAGGACAGTTTCAGCAGATGGACATAGGCTATACAGCAGCCCACCATATACATTAGAAGGGTAAAAGAACATTAGGGACAAAGTAGTCCGTTGTGGGCGTGTGCGTTGTGCTGGGGGCGTGTGCATACCGCGATGGGCGCAGCATTTGTCAAAACCAAGCGTTCAGAGTAGTCACTTGTGGGCGTGTGTGGTGTGCTGGGGACGTGTGCATACACACGATGGGTGCGGCATTCGTCTAAACCAAGCGTTCAGAGTAGTCCCCTGTGGGCGTGTGCGTTGTGCTGGGGGTGAGGCATACAGCGATGGGTGCGGCATTCGGCAAAACCAAGCGTGCAGAGTACTCCGTTGTGGGCGTGTGCTTTGTGCTGGGGGCGTGTGCATACAGCGATGGGTGCGGCAGCCGTCAAAACCAAGCTGTATTCCACCGCTTGCGAGACGCGTTCTGGGTGGGACTACCATTCCAATACCAGTGAGCGGTGCATTTGGCAATTTTTGGTGCGTTGGACGTTGACGCCATGTGGGGCATCTAAGTGGCGCTACAGCGGACAAACACGTTCGCGGGTGGCACAGTTTGCATGTTGCAGTGGCGTCAGGTACAGCGGACAAACACACTCGCAGCCGGAGCCGGCACAGACGTTACCATATTGCTCCTGTGCTCAGGCGGGTGCTGAGGCGAGTCAGCGTAGCAGCGTGGCTAAAAAACATTCAACAGACTGCTGTTTTACACAGGCACAGCATCGCATTCCCACTGTCAGGCACTGCACTGTCAGCCCAAAGGACTTCAAACCAGGCACACAACATCGAGAGGGCCGCAGTCGCGTACTGTCAGCCCAAGGGACTAAACAGCGACACAGGCTGGAAATGTTAACGCTGCCGAGGCACATATCACTCGAGGGGGTTCCTGTCACTGACTGCACAAGAGGACACACATGTTGCCCAGAAATGTACACCTACCGTTACCGTCTATGCACAGCTGAAATGAACAGGTAAAAGACGACGTACAATATAATTGTTAAACAAGGCATCTGACTCATCATACTGTAATGTAGTTCCTATATTCCCAATAGGCTCTGCGCATTAGAATAACATAAACAATAGTTTAGACGTAGGACTGAGGTCGACTAGGTCTCTAGTGAATATGTTAGACTTAATTGTGTGTGCCAGCTGGCTCAGAAGTCACTAGAAACTTTCTCGAGTAAACAAGAAGGTGTTTAGCTTTCCTGAATAGACAAGAAGGGATTAGCTTCTGACAACCATATCACATGACAACTTTGTTCCCCCTGCAATAAGGAATATAACTCTAGAGTCGCGGAAACAATAGATAGCTATTTTACTCAGTCAATCGTGCATGCTTCGTTTCACCAGAAATGCAGAGAAATAGAGAGACGGGCGTTTTCAATAAAAGGGTTATTTATTGAGCAGTCTTCTTTCTCATGCAAGAGAAATGAATTGCCACAATTGCAATACTTGTCATACTGTAAAGTGCGTACAATAAAAGTAGTATTATGAAATAATACTGTAAAAGCATTTATATGGTTTCTAAGCCATATGATACTTAAAAAGGATAGAATACATACAATGATAAAATAATGACTAAACGTACTCAACCGGTGTTTCTAAGATACGCCTACCCCAGTGTACCTAACCTAAGCCTAGTACGTGGGAAGGAGTAGATGAGTTACAGTTTTTGCCAAGAATCGGAATCAAGAATTCTCTATGGGTCTAATCAGCTCCGTACCTTAGGTATAGAATGAAGGAGGTCTTGTATCTCTCTCTCAGGACTCGATCTCCCAGAAACCCGCGAGGGTATCAGGGAAACACTGGAGCTGGATTTCTCGGCGGGAGAAAAGACAGCGTCTCTCTCAGTGCGTCAGCAGGGAGGGTCGGCCTCCTTCAGCACTCGCATCAGCAGGGCGTCGGGCATGTAGATAGCCGATTCTGCTCCAAACCACCGTGTGTTGCTTAAGGCAGATGCTGGTATATTTATACCTGGAAGGTGCCGAGTTTGACGTAAGGTTGGATATAAGACGTCACTAAGAACTGGCAGTTCTTTCAGGACTCTCAGGAGTTCTAGGACAAATCAAAACAGAAGCAGGGGAAATTCCCGGGCTGCTGGAGGCTTGGTTTGTTTAAGAACGCGTTGTACTTTCTAGGAGTCTATGGGAGTAGCCTTGCCGTATTTGGACTGCATTGGCTATGACTTAATATGGATATGATTCTTATGCCTTTATAAGGATATGATTTATTATAACCATAGAAGGGCATACATCGGGAATATCTAATTAGGGTCCTGGATACATTCACAACAATACCTTTTCTCATACTAACCCAAATGCCTTACCTAATGCTGCCTACGTGACGGTTTGGATTTGCGTACTCAGTAAAAATAACAGACTTTCATTAACATAGTTGGTCCCCCGTTCATTCTACTTCACGTATAGGACAGGAAGCGGCTTCTAACGGATGTGCGTTACGGATGTGCCTTAGCCACGTAGGGGAAGGACATGGACACTATATACATCTGCAACTACATCTTACTCAGAGGTGCCCATAGTATGTGGACATACATGGCTAACTATTGTGCGACTTCCTGCATGTAATCGTACTCATTACACAATTTGGACCGCTGCCTACAACACAGATTATCGCAAAGATAACCATTCTAAAACACTCAATGTGAGATGCGCACTCATTATCATTCCAATTGTAAACGCTACTCCAGGGGCAAGCAAACATGGTGACGAGGAAGACACAACTTGCAAGAACAACATATAAAACACGGGCACAGAAGAATAAGCGGATACAGGAAAGCCAGGACACACATGAGCAAATGTTACCAAACATGTCAGCTCCATCAACCTCAGCTGTTTTGACTGAACAAACTATGCGCCGTTCAGAACGTCTTGCTCACAGGAGTGCACAGGCCACCCCGTCCTCTACTACAGAGCCTAACAAGATTAAAACACACATACCTCACACTTTCATTGATGGTCAGCAGCACAAAACACACACAACATACATGAAACCCCAAGTATATTACGTACAACAATGCAATCTCAAGTACAACTACCACAACTCAATTTACTACAACAGCCGCACAGTGTACACACTGTCAGATCTGCATTCCAGTACAACCCACTTAGTGACTACATCAACCATCCACATGTCAACATTGACAACATGGACAATGTCTGTAACAAGTGCTACGCACTGAAATGGAAGGCTAAACCTCAAGGACTTTGCTGCTCCTCAGGAAAGGTACATATCAACACCATTCAAGATCCACCTGTAGTCATTAGACAACTACTGGATGGGACTCATCCACTTTCAAGTCATTTCTTAACAAACAGACGCCTTTACAATACTCTCTTCCAAATGACATCCTTTGGGGCAAATGAAGTAAGGGAAGGGAATTTCATGCCTACATTTGAAATACATGGACAGTTATACCACTTAATTAGCAGTCTACTTCTACAAGAAGGCAAGCCTCCACAGTTTCTACAAATATATTTCCTATCTCAACAGCAACAACTAGACGCACGGTCACACATGGTGCCACATTTAAACATACAGCGTATTCAACAACTACAGGACACATTACACACTCATAACACCTACATTCATCCCTGAAGTACAACTATGAGATGAATTTCCCAAATGATTATCCACGCTGATCAAGGTCCTCCCAATGCACATCGTGGCAGATATAATGCACCGACCACAGATGAGGTTGCTGTTCTTTTAGTCAACGAAAACAAAGGGCCCGCGACATTGTCTTACATACCCAGGACGGCCTATTACGTAAAGTTTCCGAATTGCATAGATCATATATCCTTTACAATACCACATTCTATTCCCTAGAGGGGAGGATGGGTATTGTCTGAATATACCCCAAGCCCGTTCTGTTAATAACAAAACGGTGACATGAATGCTGTACTATGCCTATACTCTTATGGATAGATCCAGAACTTTCAATACCTTACATTGATTCCGCAATCTATTTAATCAATACATTGTGGATATGATGGCAAAGATGATCACGGAAAGACTGGACTTCATTCGGCGTAATCAAACACAACTACGCGCGGACAACTACATCAATTTAAAGGATGCCGTTAATCAAGATCAGAACGTTAATGCACTCGATATTGGACAACACGTTATATTACCAGCTACGTTCACTGGCTCACCAAGGTACATGCACGAAAAGACGCAAGATGCCATGACATACGTCAGGCAGTATGGGAGACCCAATTTGTTTATCACATTCACATGCAATCAAGAGTGGCCAGAAATTAAAGCTCACTTATTCACAAAACAAAGATCATGCGATAGACATGACATCGTCGTGCGTGTCTTCAATTTGAAGGTGAAAGCACTCATGAAGCTGCTGACACAAAATGCTATATTTTGGTGCTGCAAAAGCTTACATATTTACTATCGAATGGCAAAAAAGAGACCTGCCTCACGTACACATCCTATTGTGGCCTGAACCGAAAATACAGCCAGACGAGGTTGATCACATTATATCCGCTGAGCTGCCTCATCCTGTCAATGATCAACTACTATTCATGATCGTTACAAAAAACATGCTGCATGGCCCATGTGGTGAACACAACATTCTTTCACCATGTATGAAAAACTGAATTTTTACTAAGAAATACCCACAACCTCTCACTAATGAGACTGAAACTGGTGTTAATGGTTATCCCATTTACCGTAGGAGAAGCCCTGAGCATGGTGGACATACTGTCACAATCACTGTCAGAGGGCAGGAGGTCACTGTCAATAATCAGTGGGTTGTTCCATATTCGCCTGTACTGTGCTGCAGTTTTAATGCTTACATTAATATTGAATACTGCCAATCAGTTAAAGCTATAAAATATATTTGCAAATATATTAACAAAGGCTCTGATCAGGCAACTGCTACTATCGAAAACAAACACAATGAGATAGAAACATTTGTTAATGGCCGTTATATTAGCTCCTCAGAGGCAGTGTGGAGGTTTCTGGAGTTTCACATTCATGAAAGGCATCCCACTGTCACACATCTGGCCGTACATCTACCTAATGGACAAAGAGTATATTTCCATGACAAAAACTTAAAACACGTAGCACAGAACCCAGCACCCACAACGCTTACTGCGTTATTCAAATTGAGTGAGTCAGACACTTTTGCTAAAACCTTGCTATACCAAGAAGTTCCGCAATACTATACGTGGGCTAATTCTACCTTTACACATGGGAAACGTGGACAGGAGGTCTTAGGCCACCCTGGGGTAAGGAAACACTCTGCTCTTGGTAGGATGTACAGTATTCACCCAAACCAATCGTAGTGCTTCCACGTACGCATTCTTTTACAACATGTTCGTGGGCCTACAGGGTTTCATAGTCTTTTGACTATCAAGCGGCGTGTAAACTACTCGGTCTTATTGAAGACGACGAACATTGGAAGCATACATTAGGTGATGCTGCACTTTCTGATTCTTCGTCAAAACGACGTGAGTTGTTTGTCACTATTCTCTTGTTTTGTAACCCATCAGATCCTATGGCTTAATGGGACGAATATAAAGATCATCAATGTGAAGATATACTGCACACTATGCGTCAGCAAGGACATGATAACTCAATGCCAATCAGCAATGAAATCTTTAACCAAGGACTCATACAAAATAGAATACTTACTGTATCTATTAAGCGAGAAATCCTTACCAGATTTCAACCTGCCAGCAGCGGTCAGGACAATCCATAGACCGTACAACCATGCAGAAAACGGAGATAGTATACACAACCTACGTCAATACCTGGCACAGCAATTGCCAAACTTAGTTCCCGATCAGACACTCGCCTACAACAGCATAGTTCATAGTGTGGAGACCAAACAAGGCAATATATTCTTCTTAGACGCCCCTGGAGGTACTGGCAAAACCTACTTAATAAACCTCATACTAGCCAAAATACGCTCTTTAGGACTATTGGCTCTTGCTGTAGCCTCTTCTGGAATAGCTACAACTTTGCTAACTGGAGGGAAAACCGCACATTCAACCTTTAAACAACCTTTAACAGTTTCCCTGGAAAAGGAATCTACATGCTCTATACGGAAAAACTGACCTTTAGGTACGCTGCTTCTAAATGTGTCTCTTATCATGTGGGACAAATGTACTATGACACACCGCTCACATAAAGAGGCCGTCGACAGAACTCTAAAAGACATTAGGAGCTCCACAAAAATTATGGGTGGTGTTACTTTTATGTTTGCTGGTGACTTCCGACAAACTCTTCCTGTGGTTCCAAGAGGAACGCGTGCTGATATACTGAAAGCATGCTTAAAAGCATCACACCTCTGGAAATCTGTACAATCTCTCACCTTACGCACTAACATGAGGACACATTTGGGAGGTGGAGATACTCAATTTGCTGATCTTCTACTACAACTGGGTAATGGAGAAGTACCTAACACAAATGGCAATATTAACATACAAAACTTAGGTACACCAGTCAGTAGCTTACATGACCTCATACACCATGTATACCCTGACATTCAGCATATTCTCACAAAAGACTACAGATGGATTTGCCAAAGAGCTATAGTTGCACCCAGAAACTCCACTGTCAACCATATCAATGAACACATCCTACTAAAAATCCTGGGTGACGCCAAGGTCTATAAATCCATTGATACAGTATTAGATACTCAGGACGCCTTATCCTCAGGAATTCCTAAACTCATTTAACCCTTCCGGACTTCCACCTCATACAATCCAAATTAAAATCGGAATTCCTGTCAAGTTATTAAGGAACTTACATCCGCCCAATCTATGCAATGGGACATGCCTACAAGTTAAAACTCTTTTGCCATATGTCATTAAAGCGACTATTCTCTCTGGCCCAGCTGCAGGACAGTTAGCTCTCATTCCCCGCATACCCATGATCCCTACTGATCTACCATTTCAATTTAAACGCTTGCAGTTCCCTATTAACATTGCATTTGCTTCCTCCATTAACAAATCACAAGGTCAAACATACAAAGTCATAGGCGTCAACTTACGAGAAGACTGCTTCACTCATGGACAGTTATATGTCACACTCTCTAGGTCCGGCAATGTCGAAAACCAATTTATTCTCCGTCCCGACTCGCATGAAACAAAAAATGTGGTATACCGTGAAATTTTGAAGTAAATTTACCTTGCCTACTAAGACCATTGCAGACATTCTATTTCATCCCCGGACAACGTCGGGACGGGCTGCTAGTACTTAATATTTTGGGTGACTGAGTGTGTGACAGTAAGAAAATAATACTAACTTCATGTAACTAGATGTGACTTTTTCACTGCTTTCACTGGATTGAGAATGGCTCCATGCATTCTTATTAGCCTCCCACCCCGCAATGGGCTGGTTGGATAATATTTATCATTCTATTATAATCCACAAGAACTGTACTCACAGGGTATTGAAAGGAATGGTATGACTTCCACTAAAGTATGACACCTAAAAAAAATTACATTTCTCAAAGTAGGTAGTGCATCCTGATGCAGTGACTGCAATGTAGTGACATGCATCCAAAAAGATTACCATTGAGTCAGGTTATAAATAAAACCAGTTTTCTAAAAACCTTAACATCTATATGTCTGCTTGCGATATTTTGTTATTATTATAATTATTATTCTATTTCAGGACCGGAGGCGAGGATTATGCTTAAAATCTTTCACTTCGCTTCACATAGTAAATTCACAGCAGCCATTTTAAGCTCCACCTTAACACAAAACTAGAATTCCCAAACTTTGGGTTATCAATCGGAACCATGGTAGTCCAAATATATTCCATTGTGACTGTTTAATCCGACTCTTTTCTTCGCTGCAAGCAGCAGCAGAAAAGTGTTACTTCTTTATTCTGACTGGTTTTTGGTTGTTTTCATGTAGACTTGTTACTATTGCTCTTATAACCTGTATTGCTGTTTTTTTTAAGTGCCACTCGTTTACTAATTGCCATGCGTTTGTTCAGTCCTGGGAGTACTCTCCTATGGCCTCCGACCATCATACTTACAAGTTATCCAATACCACAAGGCACCTCAGACTTTGTACCCTACTTTGTCAGATCTACTTCCCGGTTTCCTATTCTTTATTTAAATATCATCCATAGGAAAGCCGCGGCTCCAACAAACCAAATCTGCAATGACAGTAGATGTATTCTAGTGTGACTCAAAGTGCCTACATACTGAATTTCTTCTTCCTTCTAATGAACTACTTATTGTATTGGCAAGCATGTTTCAACCATTATCATTGCACCTCAAGTAGAAGATGCATCGTTTGTGTTCTATGTCTATTAGAATAGGCCTGTGTGCATGAATTCAAGGCAAGCAATGTAATAATCCTGTTGTCATGAAATTATCACCCACACGTCTGCTACCACTACATACATCTTACTCAGAGGTGCCCATAGTATGTGGACATTCATGGCTAACTATTGTGCGACTTCCTGCATGTAATCGTACTCATTACACAATTTGGACCGCTGCCTACAACACAGATTATCGCAAAGATAACCATTCTAAAACACTCAATGTGAGATGCGCACTCATTATCATTCCAATTGTAAACGCTACTCCAGGGGCAAGCAAACATGGTGACGAGGAAGACACAACTTGCAAGAACAACATATAAAACACGGGCACAGAAGAATAAGCGGATACAGAAAAGCCAGGACACACATGAGCAAATGTTACCAAACATGTCAGCTCCATCAACCTCAGCTGTTTTGACTGAACAAACTATGCGCCGTTCAGAACGTCTTGCTCACAGGAGTGCACAGGCCACCCCGTCCTCTACTACAGAGCCTAACAAGATTAAAACACACATACCTCACACTTTCATTGATGGTCAGCAGCACAAAACACACACAACATACATGAAACCCCAAGTATATTACGTACAACAATGCAATCTCAAGTACAACTACCACAACTCAATTTACTACAACAGCCGCACAGTGTACACACTGTCAGATCTGCATTCCAGTACAACCCACTTAGTGACTACATCAACCATCCACATGTCAACATTGACAAAATGGACAATGTCTGTAACAAGTGCTACGCACTGAAATGGAAGGCTAAACCTCAAGGACTTTGCTGCTCCTCAGGAAAGGTACATATCAACACCATTCAAGATCCACCTGTAGTCATTAGACAACTACTGGATGGGACTCATCCACTTTCAAGTCATTTCTTAACAAACAGACGCCTTTACAATACTCTCTTCCAAATGACATCCTTTGGGGCAAATGAAGTAAGGGAAGGGAATTTCATGCCTACATTTGAAATACATGGACAGTTATACCACTTAATTAGCAGTCTACTTCTACAAGAAGGCAAGCCTCCACAGTTTCTACAAATATATTTCCTATCTCAACAGCAACAACTAGACGCACGGTCACACATGGTGCCACATTTAAACATACAGCGTATTCAACAACTACAGGACACATTACACACTCATAACACCTACATTCATCCCTGAAGTACAACTATGAGATGAATTTCCCAAATGATTATCCACGCTGATCAAGGTCCTCCCAATGCACATCGTGGCAGATATAATGCACCGACCACAGATGAGGTTGCTGTTCTTTTAGTCAACGAAAACAAAGGGCCCGCGACCTTGTCTTACATACCCAGGACGGCCTATTACGTAAAGTTTCCGAATTGCATAGATCATATATCCTTTACAATACCACATTCTATTCCCTAGAGGGGAGGATGGGTATTGTCTGAATATACCCCAAGCCCGTTCTGTTAATAACAAAACGGTGACATGAATGCTGTACTATGCCTATACTCTTATGGTTAGATCCGGAACTTTCAATACCTTACATTGGTTCCGCAATCTATTTAATCAATACATTGTGGATATGATGGCAAAGATGATCACGGAAAGACTGGACTTCATTCGGCGTAATCAAACACAACTACGCGCGGACAACTACATCAATTTAAAGGATGCCGTTAATCAAGATCAGAACGTTAATGCACTCGATATTGGACAACACGTTATATTACCAGCTACGTTCACTGGCTCACCAAGGTACATGCACAAAAAGACGCAAGATGCCATGACATACGTCAGGCAGTATGGGAGACCCAATTTGTTTATCACATTCACATGCAATCCAGAGTGGCCAGAAATTAAAGCTCACTTATTCACAAAACAAAGATCATGCGATAGACATGACATCGTCGTGCGTGTCTTCAATTTGAAGGTGAAAGCACTCATGAAGCTGCTGACACAAAATGCTATATTTTGGTGCTGCAAAAGCTTACATATTTACTATCGAATGGCAAAAAAGAGACCTGCCTCACGTACACATCCTATTGTGGCCTGAACCGAAAATACAGCCAGACGAGGTTGATCACATTATATCCGCTGAGCTGCCTCATCCTGTCAATGATCAACTACTATTCATGATCGTTACAAAAAACATGCTGCATGGCCCATGTGGTGAACACAACATTCTTTCACCATGTATGAAAAACTGTATTTTTACTAAGAAATACCCACAACCTCTCACTAATGAGACTGAAACTGGTGTTAATGGTTATCCCATTTACCGTAGGAGAAGCCCTGAGCATGGTGGACATACTGTCACAATCACTGTCAGAGGGCAGGAGGTCACTGTCAATAATCAGTGGGTGGTTCCATATTCGCCTGTACTGTGCTGCAGTTTTAATGCTTACATTAATATTGAATACTGCCAATCAGTTAAAGCTATAAAATATATTTGCAAATATATTAACAAAGGCTCTGATCAGGCAACTGCTACTATCGAAAACAAACACAATGAGATAGAAACATATGTTAATGGCCGTTATATTAGCTCCTCAGAGGCAGTGTGGAGGTTTCTGGAGTTTCACATTCATGAAAGGCATCCCACTGTCACACATCTGGCCGTACATCTACCTAATGGACAAAGAGTATATTTCCATGACAAAAACTTAAAACACGTAGCACAGAACCCAGCGCCCACAACGCTTACTGCGTTCTTCAAATTGAGTGAGTCAGACACTTTTGCTAAAACCTTGCTATACCAAGAAGTTCCGCAATACTATACGTGGGCTAATTCTACCTTTACACATAGGAAACGTGGACAGGAGGTCTTAGGCCACCCTGGGGTAAGGAAACACTCTGCTCTTGGTAGGATGTACAGTATTCACCCAAACCAATCGTAGTGCTTCCACTTACGCATTCTTTTACAACATGTTCGTGGGCCTACAGGGTTTCATAGTCTTTTGACTATCAAGCGGCGTGTAAACAACTCGGTCTTATTGAAGACGACGAACATTGGAAGCATACATTAGGTGATGCTGCACTTTCTGATTCTCCGTCAAAACGACGTGAGTTGTTTGTCACTATTCTTTTTTTTTTTTTTTTTAAACTTATTTTTATTCAGAAAGAAAAAAGATTTAAGTTACAACACACCATGTATAAGTGTACACTCAGTGGCTTAAAACATCCGGTTTAACACAACAAAAAGAAAAAAAAAAGAAAAAACATTTCAGAATTAATCATCTTTTCAAACACTGTCCATCATAATGTATGATTTTCTTGAAATATATCCTAACCTATCCCCAACCGCCAATCAGCTATTGGTTTCCAAATCCGCATCCCTCTTTCCCTCCCCCTCCTACCTTTCCTTGCATAAATTGGGTTTTCCAGATTGTATGAGGACAATAAATTAGCCAACCAAACCTGTAGAGTCGGGGGGTTAGGGTCTAGCCATGCCCTAGCAATACACAATCTATATACTGCCATAGCCAAAAAAACAAACTCATGATGTTCACCTTCTTCTGGTACTATTCCTAAAAGAATGTGGACTGGCTTAAGTTCCAACTTGATCTTAAGTGAAGCCTCCATAAAATGTTCAAGATTTCGTAGCAGTGTGTGTAGTTGTGGGCATAATGCAAACATATGTATTATATCCGCCTCTGCTGAGTTACAACGCGGACAGGTTATACCCTCTGTTCCTCCCCATTTCGCTATCCTTGCTGGCGTGTAATATAGGGAGTATATAGTTTTATAGTGCTGCGACTGTAAAGATGCCGAACACAACACTGAACATCCTAGCTCCAAAGAATCCTGGAACCACCCTAGTTCTCCTTCCAGCTTTTCTGCCCATTTTTCACTGTGTTTATCCAAATCGTCCTGCATACCGGACACAAAGCTAGCATATAGACTTCTTATGGAACAGTCCCCCCCTAGTCTTATTTTTTCCATTATCTCTACTTTATTATAGCCAGCCGGACCTCCTTGCTTATTCCCTAAGAAGCTCCTAATCTGTAAATACTTAAAGAAATCCTTATTATTTAAACCAAACTTAGTACATATCTCCGAAAAGGTAGCCAAACCCTGGATCCCCCACAGATCTCCAATGCTTGTTACCCCCTTTTTCATCCAGCTTTCCATTACTCTATCTCCGAACACCTCGTCTGGGAATGACCTATTTTTAAACAGTCTTGTATAGCGGTTGAATCTTCCTAGCCCCACTTTCTTCATATATGCCGTCCATATCTTCACTCCTGCCTCAACCGTCTTATATCTGGTTCTTTTATAGCACCCGTATTCCACACAAGCCAGAAAGCAATTTTCAGCCTCTTCCCCTAATACAGCCTTATAGATTCTAGTAGACCCCTCTCTTACCCTTGAATCATCTCCCCCCCCTATTAAGCCTTGCATATATTGTATGGTCGCCGCCCAATAATACAGCTTGAAGTCAGGTGCACCCCATCCCCCTCTTTCCCTCGGAAGTGTCATATAGCGATAAGCCCTGCGCGTTTTCCCATGGGCCCAAATAAATTTATTAAGAATCCTCTCTAATGCTGAAAACCACTTTGCTTCGAAGAATAGTGGAATTGCCCTAAAGAAATACAAAAATCTTGGGAGTATCAACATTTTAATCACATTCGTACATCCCAGCAAGGACAGGTGAAGGTTGTTTAGTCGTTCTAGATCTGATTTTACCTTCGCCAACAGGGGGACCACATTATTCTGTACTGCTACTTCCAAATTCGCAGATATCTCTACCCCCAAGTAAACTGCTGAGTTAACCTTTCTTAAATCTACGTTGTTTTGGTCATTTAGCACATACCGATTGCTCACTATTTGGGTCTTGGTTTTATTTAAGCTATACCCAGAGACTTTCCCAAAAGACTCGGCCTCCCTTTCTACTTCCACCATTGCCTCATCTGGATATGGGGTTAGGATGGCCACGTCATCCGCATACGCCAAGATCTTCGCTTCCGACCCATTCAAGCTCATCCTAGCAATTCCATCATTCAATTCAAGCCGGCGCAGAAAAGGATCCAAATACAGCGCAAACAGTAAGGGAGACGACGGGCAGCCCTGTCTCGTGCCTCTTTCAATCCTAATTCCCTCTGAAAATCCCCTACACACCCTAATTCTAGCCGTAGGGTTCTTATACAATGCCTGCATTGCTTTGATATACCTGTTGCCAATGCCATTCCATCTCAATACTTCCCACAAATACTCCCAGGAGACTCTATCGAAAGCCTTCTCTGCGTCTAAGAAGATCGCAGCCATAGGGTCTCCTGGGGTACTAGCTGCGTCAAAGAGAGTTAAGACCTGTCTTGTGTGTTGCGTGGTGTCCTTGCCTGGTATGAACCCATGTTGGGAATGAACGACTAGTTCCTCAATAACTCCTGCCAACCTTCTAGCCAGAATTTTGGAATAGATTTTTGAGTCCGCATTCATTAGCGTTATTGGGCGGTATGATCCTGGCTGACTTAGTGGTTTCCCTTTTTTGGGAATCACCACTATATCGGCCCCCCCCCAGGAGTCGGGGATTGATTCCCCTAGCTGTGCCTTAATCATCACATCAAACATATCCTCAGTCAACAATTCAGAGAAAACTTTATAAAATTCCACTGGTAGCTGGTCGGGACCTGCAGCCTTTCCGGAAGGAAGAAGTTTTAATGCTTCTATGAACTCCTCTTTCTTGAATGGTTGCTCTAACTCCTCCTTCCTTTCTGGAGAGATACCCTCTGGGGCCACCCCTCTCAGATATCCCTCTATCTCATGCGAGTTCCCCTTTATGTTTTCCGTATATAATGTTGCATAAAACTGCCTGAAGACTTTCTGTATCCCATCTGCTCCTACCACTCGATTTCCAAATTGATCTATCATCTCGAGGATATCTGCTGCTGCTGCTCGCTGCCTGGTGCGAACAGCCAACAGGTGCCCTACCTTTTCACTGAACTCATATATCCCCTCTTTTCGGGCCAGATATTCCCCCACCGCCTTGGATAACATATGTTCAGAGGCCTCTGCCTTTAGTGACACCGTCTTCAATAACACTGGCTCTAAGGGGAGTTGCTGGTATATTGCTTCGCCCAACTCCCTCTCTACATTAAGGAGTTTCGTATTCCATTCCGCGATCTTGTTTTTTTCCTTTGTCCTTGCAGCTGCCCCATAGCTCATGGTCTCCCCTCTTACCCCCGCCTTAAAGGCGTCCCAAACTATTCCCGGGCTAGCGGTACCCCTGTTGAAATCCCAATAATCTCTGATCCATGATCCCATACGCTCTTTGTACCCCTCCTCCTGCAGTAATGCCCTTTCAAAAGTCCACTCCCTTTTTTCCCTTCTATCCAGCCCTATTTTAATTGTTAAAACCAAAGGGTTATGGTCTGAAATTAGGCGGGGGTATTTTTCTATTGAAACTGCATTAATGAGGGATCCAGAAACCAGAAAATAATCCAGCCTAACCATCCGTTTATGAGGGGCAGAGTAAAATGTGCTTCCATCTAGAGCTGAATGCAGCTCTATCCAAGGGTCGAATAAAGAGTTGTTACTAACCAAATCACACAATGCCCTATAGGTTCTTTTTTTCCTTCCTGCATAAAGAGTCCCTGACTGTAGGATAGGGTCTCTAAAATCATGTATGTTCAGATCTCCGCAAAGTATAATCGGTTCAGGCCAATTAACCAGCTCTGAATCTACAAATTGAAACACCTCCGGGTCATCTTGCGTTGAGCCATATATAGTTACCAAAGAAAACCTCACTCCCCTAAAAGTCAAATCCAACATGACCCACCGCCCCAACTCATCTTCCAGTTTTTTATTCACAACCATATCCCTAATCTTCCCTAGTATCGCGACCCCTTTAGTCCTTATAGCCTGTTTTGATTTAGCTAAGACTGTGAACCCTAGTTGCCCAAGCAAATAAGCCTGAGCCACCTCTATATGGGTCTCTTGTAAGCAAACTATATCCAGATGCAACCCCCCTAACAACGCCGCTACCCTATTTCTCTTATTGGAGTCATTTAGCCCACACACATTAATACTCGCAATTCTACAGTTCATTGCAAATTTTCAGTTTTCCAAGTGTCCCCAAATTTTTAATACGATATGCGTGACCATATAACCTATGAATCCTACCAAGTGTACTCACAACTAGCAAAAAAGAAAACAGTGTGGTGTGTTCAAACATTCCAAAAAAATTAACCAGTTTTTTTACATTTTTCTCCCCCCTCTCCCCCCCCCCTTGACCCCCCCCTCCTGTCCCCCCTTGTCCTTCCCACCCCAGCAGCTCCCCCCCCCCCTGTTTCCTGGCAAATAGGTCAATTAGACCTATGTGTGGTCGCTTTGGGTAGTGCTAATCGCACCCTCCTCCCCCCCGGGATCTCGCCAACCCATTGTATAGTCCTAGCTAGGTATCATCTCAGCAAAGTACCATTGCTCTGTTACCCTCCCTTTTGTGTTTTGAGGTCATCTAGGAACTGTTGGGCCTTAATCTCTGACAGAAAAAATCTAACTCTTCCCTTTGTTACGACCTTAAGCTTTGCAGGGAAGAGAAGATATGCTTCAGACCCCTGCGCCTGGAAAGGCGCTATCATTTGCCTTAGTCTCCACCTTCTCTCTACTGTGGCATGACAAAAATCGGGCCTGGCAAAGAAGGTGATGCCCCCTGCTGTACACCGTTTGTCGGGTCTGGCTTTCTCGATGATTTCTTCCCTTAGAAGGTAGTTACCTACATTAACAAGAATTGCCCGGGGTAGATTGCCCTGCCCTTCTCCTCCGTAGCCTTTCTTTACTGCAAAGGGAAATCTGTGTGCCCTTTGTATCTCTTTATCCCACTGCCAGTCGGAGTCAGGAAATGCACCCTTTAACAAGCCAACCACAAAGCGTCGAGTATCCTGCCCCTCAAGCCCTTCTGCCACACCCAGGATTCTAACGTTGTTCCGCCTCTGGCGGTTTTCAAAGTCCTCCAGCTTCCACTGGAAGTCTTCAGATAGTTTTTCCTGGGCCGTCTGGAAGGTACGCCAAGTCCCAACATCATCCTCCAGTTTGCCAGTACGTTCCTCTACCTCTGTAACTCTGTCCGCGATCTCATCGTACAGCTTATTCATCTTCCTCATTGTGTTCTGAATCTTTTTTGAGGCCTGCCTCGCTCTCCGGCTCTCTGTCCTTGCTTCTGTTTGAATTTGTTTTAAAGTACTAAACAGTATGTCAAAGGGGGCTGGTTGCGCTGTAGATTCGGAAGGCATCTCCTTCCTATTATTCTCCTCAGAATATGCTAGCGAGGTAGCGGAGTAATCCCATGTTAAACGATTGGAATCCCCAGATGGTGTCTCAGTGTGGCGTCTGCTTAGCATTGACAGTCTTTTCAGTTTTTTCCTGGTCGTATCATTGCCAGCCACACTTGATCCTGAGCTAGACAGCTCCTCTGAACTGCCCTCGGAGCTCTGGCCCGTCTCCGAACCTTCATCTGGAGAAAAAAACTCTCCCTCTGTTGAAGGCCCTTCCCCAATCTTGTTTAGGCTCTCTACGCAATGGACTTTTAAGCCAGGTGTGTTGCATTCCTCCCCCACCAGAGTTAAAGGTCCTCCCAATGCACATCGTGGCAGATATAATGCACCGACCACAGATGAGGTTGCTGTTCTTTTAGTCAACGAAAACAAAGGGCCCGCGACATTGTCTTACATACCCAGGACGGCCTATTACGTAAAGTTTCCGAATTGCATAGATCATATATCCTTTACAATACCACATTCTATTCCCTAGAGGGGAGGATGGGTATTGTCTGAATATACCCCAAGCCCGTTCTGTTAATAACAAAACGGTGACATGAATGCTGTACTATGCCTATACTCTTATGGTTAGATCCGGAACTTTCAATACCTTACATTGGTTCCGCAATCTATTTAATCAATACATTGTGGATATGATGGCAAAGATGATCACGGAAAGACTGGACTTCATTCGGCGTAATCAAACACAACTACGCGCGGACAACTACATCAATTTAAAGGATGCCGTTAATCAAGATCAGAACGTTAATGCACTCGATATTGGACAACACGTTATATTACCAGCTACGTTCACTGGCTCACCAAGGTACATGCACAAAAAGACGCAAGATGCCATGACATACGTCAGGCAGTATGGGAGACCCAATTTGTTTATCACATTCACATGCAATCCAGAGTGGCCAGAAATTAAAGCTCACTTATTCACAAAACAAAGATCATGCGATAGACATGACATCGTCGTGCGTGTCTTCAATTTGAAGGTGAAAGCACTCATGAAGCTGCTGACACAAAATGCTATATTTTGGTGCTGCAAAAGCTTACATATTTACTATCGAATGGCAAAAAAGAGACCTGCCTCACGTACACATCCTATTGTGGCCTGAACCGAAAATACAGCCAGACGAGGTTGATCACATTATATCCGCTGAGCTGCCTCATCCTGTCAATGATCAACTACTATTCATGATCGTTACAAAAAACATGCTGCATGGCCCATGTGGTGAACACAACATTCTTTCACCATGTATGAAAAACTGTATTTTTACTAAGAAATACCCACAACCTCTCACTAATGAGACTGAAACTGGTGTTAATGGTTATCCCATTTACCGTAGGAGAAGCCCTGAGCATGGTGGACATACTGTCACAATCACTGTCAGAGGGCAGGAGGTCACTGTCAATAATCAGTGGGTGGTTCCATATTCGCCTGTACTGTGCTGCAGTTTTAATGCTTACATTAATATTGAATACTGCCAATCAGTTAAAGCTATAAAATATATTTGCAAATATATTAACAAAGGCTCTGATCAGGCAACTGCTACTATCGAAAACAAACACAATGAGATAGAAACATATGTTAATGGCCGTTATATTAGCTCCTCAGAGGCAGTGTGGAGGTTTCTGGAGTTTCACATTCATGAAAGGCATCCCACTGTCACACATCTGGCCGTACATCTACCTAATGGACAAAGAGTATATTTCCATGACAAAAACTTAAAACACGTAGCACAGAACCCAGCGCCCACAACGCTTACTGCGTTCTTCAAATTGAGTGAGTCAGACACTTTTGCTAAAACCTTGCTATACCAAGAAGTTCCGCAATACTATACGTGGGCTAATTCTACCTTTACACATAGGAAACGTGGACAGGAGGTCTTAGGCCACCCTGGGGTAAGGAAACACTCTGCTCTTGGTAGGATGTACAGTATTCACCCAAACCAATCGTAGTGCTTCCACTTACGCATTCTTTTACAACATGTTCGTGGGCCTACAGGGTTTCATAGTCTTTTGACTATCAAGCGGCGTGTAAACAACTCGGTCTTATTGAAGACGACGAACATTGGAAGCATACATTAGGTGATGCTGCACTTTCTGATTCTCCGTCAAAACGACGTGAGTTGTTTGTCACTATTCTGTTGTTTTGTAACCCATCAGATCCTATGGCTTAATGGGACGAATATAAAGATCATCAATGTGAAGATATACTGCACACTATGCGTCAGCAAGGACATGATAACTCAATGCCAATCAGCAATGAAATCTTTAACCAAGGACTCATACAAAATAGAATACTTACTGTATCTATTAAGCGAGAAATCCTTACCAGATTTCAACCTGCCAGCAGCGGTCAGGGCAATCCATAGACCGTACAACCATGCAGAAAACGGAGATAGTATACACAACCTATGTCAATACCTGGCACAGCAATTGCCAAACTTAGTTCCCGATCAGACACTCGCCTACAACAGCATAGTTCATAGTGTGGAGACCAAACAAGGCAATATATTCTTCTTAGACGCCCCTGGAGGTACTGGCAAAACCTACTTAATAAACCTCATACTAGCCAAAATACGCTCTTTAGGACTATTGGCTCTTGCTGTAGCCTCTTCTGGAATAGCTACAACTTTGCTAACTGGAGGGAAAACCGCACATTCAACCTTTAAACAACCTTTAACAGTTTCCATGGAAAAGGAATCTACATGCTCTATACGGAAAAACTGACCTTTAGGTACGCTGCTTCTAAATGTGTCTCTTATCATGTGGGACGAATGTACTATGACACACCGCTCACATAAAGAGGCCGTCGACAGAACTCTAAAAGACATTAGGAGCTCCACAAAAATTATGGGTGGTGTTACTTTTATGTTTGCTGGTGACTTCCGACAAACTCTTCCTGTGGTTCCAAGAGGAACGCGTGCTGATATACTGAAAGCATGCTTAAAAGCATCACACCTCTGGAAATCTGTACAATCTCTCACCTTACGCACTAACATGAGGACACATTTGGGAGGTGGAGATACTCAATTTGCTGATCTTCTACTACAACTGGGTAATGGAGAAGTACCTAACACAAATGGCAATATTAACATACAAAACTTAGGTACACCAGTCAGTAGCTTACATGACCTCATACACCATGTATACCCTGACATTCAGCATATTCTCACAAAAGACTACAGATGGATTTGCCAAAGAGCTATAGTTGCACCCAGAAACTCCACTGTCAACCATATCAATGAACACATCCTACTAAAAATCCTGGGTGACGCCAAGGTCTATAAATCCATTGATACAGTATTAGATACTCAGGACGCCTTATCCTCAGGAATTCCTAAACTCATTTAACCCTTCCGGACTTCCACCTCATACACTCCAAATTAAAATCGGAATTCCTGTCAAGTTATTAAGGAACTTACATCCGCCCAATCTATGCAATGGGACATGCCTACAAGTTAAAACTCTTTTGCCATATGTCATTAAAGCGACTATTCTCTCTGGCCCAGCTGCAGGACAGTTAGCTCTCATTCCCCGCATACCCATGATCCCTACTGATCTACCATTTCAATTTAAACGCTTGCAGTTCCCTATTAACATTGCATTTGCTTCCTCCATTAACAAATCACAAGGTCAAACATACAAAGTCATAGGCGTCAACTTACGAGAAGACTGCTTCACTCATGGACAGTTATATGTCACACTCTCTAGGTCCGGCAATGTCGAAAACCAATTTATTCTCCGTCCCGACTCGCATGAAACAAAAAATGTGGTATACCGTGAAATTTTGAAGTAAATTTACCTTGCCTACTAAGACCATTGCAGACATTCTATTTCATCCCCGGACAACGTCGGGACGGGCTGCTAGTACTTAATATTTTGGGTGACTGAGTGTGTGACAGTAAGAAAATAATACTAACTTCATGTAACTAGATGTGACTTTTTCACTGCTTTCACTGGAACTGAGAATGACTCCATGCATTCTTATTAGCCTCCCACCCCGCAATGGGCTGGTTGGATAATATTTATCATTCTATTATAATCCACAAGAACTGTACTCACAGGGTATTGAAAGGAATGGTATGACTTCCACTAAAGTATGACACCTAAAAAAAATTACATTTCTCAAAGTAGGTAGTGAATCCTGATGCAGTGACTGCAATGTAGTGACATGCATCCAAAAAGATTACCATTGAGTCAGGTTAAAAATAAAACCAGTTTTCTAAAAACCTTAACATCTATATGTCTGCTTGCGATATTTTGTTATTATTATAATTATTATTCTATTTCAGGACCGGAGGCGAGGATTATGCTTAAAATCTTTCACTTTGCTTCACATAGTAAATTCACAGCAGCCATTTTAAGCTCCACCTTAACACAAAACTAGAATTCCCAAACTTTGGGTTATCAATCGGAACCATGGTAGTCCAAATATATTCCATTGTGACTGTTTAATCTGACTCTTTTCTTCACTGCAAGCAGCAGCAGAAAAGTGTTACTTCTTTATTCTGACTGGGTTTTGGTTGTTTTCATGTAGAATTGTTACTATTGCTCTTATAACCTGTATTGCTGTTTTTTTTAAGTGCCACTCGTTTACTAATTGCCATGCGTTTGTTCAGTCCTGGGAGTACTCTCCTATGGCCTCCGACCAACAGGTGGCGTTGTGGTGCTCAGGCAGAGCAGCCCCAAGGGATCCGCAACACGCATTTTCAGTTTTGTTCTGACAGGGAGACGCACTCCGGGGAAGCTGTTATATTGCCTTCTCCGAGCCGAGTGACCTGACGGCCCGATGTTACCTCGTCTGTACAGGGTATATTTGTACACGTTTTGACGCCAGCGAGGGTCCATATTTTAACATTCACAAAGGCTACTGGCAAGAGATATTCTCTATGCCCGTGGGGGTCTGTACCTTTTTTTGTTGCAGGCCAGATTGGCCTTTACATGACAGCTTGTCATTGTGCAGTGCCTTCACGGCCCAATATTAAAAACTCCCTGCTGGGTTTGTAAGTTGGGAATCCTCCCCCCCCCCTATTTCTGTTGCTTCTTCTTGGCTCAAATATTATGCCTCACAGGTTGGTGACGGACATCTCCCTACGCTTGTTGGTCTGGTGGATTATAGACAATTGTGGAAAATCCCAGGCCTTTCTAGACAGAATTATCATATCCAAAGCCTGGGCAGACAACACCGTTAAGCGCTATAGGTCTGTTTGGACGAGATGGATGGGCTGGTGTGTATGATGAGACGTGGATCCTGTGGTCGCAGATGTAGTCCAGATTCCAAAGTTTTTTTGTTCATCCTCTCTTTGGAGGGTTTGACTTACTGTTCAATCAACACCTTTCATTCGGCCATCTCGGCGGGCCACATCCCTATTGATGGAACCCCGGTCGGTGAGCATCTTTTTGTGCTAAGATTTTTAAGAGGCATTTGCCTTTCATTGTCACCAGAGCCACGATACTCCACTGTTTGGGATGTTGTCCTCAACCTTTTACTCTCTTGGTAATCTAATAGATTCCTTTCAAGGAAGCAGCTTTATGCCAAGCTGGCGATGCCTGATATCTTGTCATAGGGTCTCTCATGTCTGGATGTTCCAGGTAGTGTTTTCCCCTCTTGGGGTTTCCTTTACGGTCAGCAGAAGGTCTGAGTCCCATACTCGGGTCATCTCCTTACCGGCATTTGTTGATTCACCTAAACTTTGCATAGTGCAATGTCTGAAAGCATATGAGTAAATGATAGAGGAACTTTGTCCACTAGATGAGAGACAGCTCTTGACTGCACTGCAAAACCCACACAGAGTAGTTTCTTCTCCTGCGATTGTACAATGGCTGCGCTGGGTGATGCACGAAGCCGGTATTGAAGTACGAGTGTTTGGGGAACACTCAGCGAGAGAGGCCATGGCCTCCAAAGCTTTTCACTCGGGTGCCCGATTGGAGGAGATCATGAATGCAGAACATTGGTCTTCTGATTCCACCTTTAAAAGGATTTATTTCAAGCCAGTGGAGGATGTGGCACAATTGATGGTGAGTAAGCTTTAAAATACAACAATACTCCCCTCTGGTCCTGACATAAAATGAAAAAGTTCCTAGCTATCGTAATGTAAAAGGTTCAATTCTATTAAGGATACAGAGGTGGGGATTATCCCACCCAGTGAGAAATTCTCAAATGCCCCTCTACATTATCAGTAAGTAATGGATTATTCAGAATTGTTTATGGGATGGTTCATGATTGTTCTTGCATATGTTATGTGTTACAGAAGTATTAGCTGATGCTATTAAACAACTCGATTTCAATTGTCTGCTGGTTCTTACCTTTGCATGGAATGACCGCTCCAAAAATGATTTGGAGCAATGGATGATAGTGTGATTCGAGCAAAGAAAATAGGCAGCGTAAATAGTACCAATGGACAATATATGGACTGCCTTGGTTCTGATTGGTTATTGGTTGTTCTCTGTTGATAACCCAAGGATTTGGGGCAATTCAGTTTTGTGCTAGAGTGATGCTTAAAATGGCAGCTGTGAATTTACTATGTGAAGCGAAGTAAAAGAATATAGGCATAATCCTAGCCTCCGTGTCCTTAATAGAATTTAAACTTTCTGTTACGATAGCTAGGAAATCCGCCATTATTAATAATATTATTACTAATACTACTACTGCTTTCACTACTACTACTATTACCTCACAAGCCATGCCCCTTGATGTCCTATTGGGACACATAGTGCTCTGTAACTTCCTTATTGCTGCTTCATTTTCTCAAATTTTTGTAAGAAGCCATGACCATGGCCAACTTCCAAAGCCACATCCACAGTCAACTAAAATCCCTATTAACCAAAGGTTATCATTACCAGTTCCCACTGTTAACAATGATATGCCAGTTATATAATTTAGTCGCATGTAAAGTGTGAGCTAGTTAAATAGCTGTTAAGTAAACCTTTAATTAATATCAGCCTCTGAAAATTACTCTGTCCCGCATTCCAGTCCATAATTTTTTGCCCTCTATGCTCTGAAGAATGTGATCCACCTCATGCAAATCAGCTTTGGGAAAACTCCGGTAGAAATTGTTTAGCCCGCACTGCCAGGCCACATTCCTTCTGAAGTGGAGCGTGCAAACCCAGACTGTCTTCCGCCTCATCAGTGAGGTTCAACTTGAGTGCAATGGCCAACTAATCAGCAGGCCCGTGCTTGAGCTCACTCATTACATTTAGGGCATTTGTTTTAACAAAAGCAATGGATGTAATATTTAAATTAAGCTCAGGCTCTGGGATTTATTCTCAGCCACATAATAGTCAATAATTTTTTGTCCACTGGGCCTCTCCAGACAGGGAACAACCATAGGCAAACCAACCTTGCTTCTGCTGCAATAGGAACAGTTCTGCTCTAACTGTCAGTCTTGCCTACAAACCAGAGCAAAGCAAACCCCAGACTAGTTTCACTCTTCTGTGCCTCATCAGTAAGGCACATCTTGAGTCGTTAGGCATAGTGAGGACAGACCCAACACCCATGCATATCCATTGCACTTAGGGTATCTTACTAAAATAATTGCTTCATTTTCCTGCTAGCCACTGACAACTTTGTCTCATGGATGTGACGGCTAGTGACATCTGAAAGTGGAAAACTGCGATCAACATGCACAAACTGTATATCTCTGTAAATCCAAGGCCCAGGCTGAGGAAATTCACTGAACCCAAGTGTCATAGCGGATGGAAACTGCAACTTTTAGAGAACACTACTTAAAACTGAACTAATCCAGCATGAATTTAACTGAGCCTCTCACCTTAATCATCTGGAACCTGTTCATTGTTATCAATCTACTTTACGCTGTTAAAAATCCAGTCTCGGTGGGCCACTTGCCTGGGTGGGTAACAAGGGCTTGGCAAACCACTAGTGCTGGTGGTCTTCACAACACCTTCTTGGGATGCATGGTCAGTGCTTTGAAGCAGTCCATAGCAGCAGCAGCCGCGAGCCGCCATGTCTCATCCGATTGACACCTGGCTGGGGCCCTGAGCTGGCACTCTATTAAAGCAGCCACTAGTGCACATGAAATGTTAGGGTTCGTCTGATCTTTTGTTCTTCCCTCTTGGCCTTGTATACTATTCATATATGATTTCTACACATGAAAAAAAATAGTTACCATGGAACCTTTCAGCACTATAATTTCATCTCTTTGTACCGATTTTTTCCATATATCCAATCAATATCATCCATAATTAATGCATGCAGGACGATTCCCCGATGAACAAACGTTTAGACGGGGCCTCGAATCGATGCTTCTGACCATGTCTGTCTCATTATTGACAACACCAATCTACATTTGCTCATATAATTAAGTCAGAGTTTAACTTTTACCTTTTGCTTGTGTGTTTGAAATGGCTCTATGGTGCTCTTAATTTCAGACAGCGTTTCATCTTTTGCAGTGCCACTCAGTGGAACTCAAACACCTAGTGCAGAAAAGCCACCTAACCAATCCTGGTGCTACTCTCATGGATTTTTTGGCATGAGAGTAGCTCCATGATTCCTCAGAGCAGACTAAGGCAGTGCTCCTTTTCAGACTAGGAATCTGTATCTGCAGTCCACACGTTTTTTTACAGTGTATAGTAAGCCTATGCACACGCTCCTTTCAATTCTGATTTCAGTAATCATTCAGTAGACAAAATAGATAACAAAATAAGAGTGACCTGTGTCCTGTTTCTTTAATCCGAAAATGCCCATCCAAAACGTGTTTCGTCGTTAGGGATGTACCCTCCGACTTCTTCAGGGCTAAAATAAAAATGTGTATTAGAACATAATATATGATAAAAACCTAAAATGTTTTAATACAATATGATATGATGAAGACGCAACATTCACCATATAGTTGAAACCCTGATACAATTTTATGCGCAAATATTAGCATTCCACCTGGAGTCATTGTGGTGGGGATTGATTTAAGATCTCAAGCACGTGCCAAGCAGTTGTGGTGGTTCCTCTTTACAAAATCAAAGCAAAGTGTCTTATCATCATATGCATCGGGTGACAGCAACTCATGCAAAATACAAATAACGTACTGAACCACTATGTAGGTAACTGCGGTGTTAATGAGGAAAACAGAAAAAGAGGATATAGAGAATCACAAATCTTAAATTTGGAGGGAACCCAACGAAAAATAAATGGGGTCCCAAAGTTGCCCCAGTACTCAGAAACTGAAAGTGATGATCATATTTACCCTGTCTGGGTGTGATTCATGCAAAGACCTTAGTAAACGTACGAAAATACGGCAGGGAGTGCCCTACCTGTCATGCTAGCAGATTCAATGCCAGACTTCTAAGAGAAGGAGTAAAACAAGCCATGTATAAATATGTGACCACGTAGATAACTAACACGTGTTATTGCTCAAAATAGAGTGAGCAGGTAAGTGAAGATCTCTCACCTTTCCACCGATTCTTCTTCCATCCTGGCTGGTCTTGAAATCTGACATCATTCAACATCAAACAAAATCCCTGTTCTACTGTTTCAAACGGTTCCGTTTATGTAAAAGCTGATTGAAACGTCTGCACACAGCATTGTTGCACAGTGTGGACAAATATCAAATTGGTGTCTACCAAAATCCAAACAAATGCCCCCAAGTCTCACCTTACAGTTCTGTGAATAAATTGGATAATTTCATTACATAAATCCAGGATTCTTAAATTAAAAATTTCTGAATAGTTCTCCATTGTTGGACCCCCTATATGGGTACCTGTAGGGGCCAACAGAACTTGGTGTAAGACAAAAGAAGTAGTGAGTGCCTCTATGGTGCCCCCCATATATCCATGTCCCTTCCCATTACCTTAGCAAGTGTGCTGTCCGAAAAACCTGTGCTCTGCAACTCAAAACGTGACCCAGGCCTTGGCGTATCCGTCCCTATTTAAAGGAATCGAGAGACGTAGCGCTAGAGTGCTGACTCTATTTACCGTTCGGCCGTGATGTGACCCGAAAGAAGAACCCGGTCACGACCGCGCTCCGAAATATGGAATAACCTGGTATGAGCATGTAGTGAATGTCTCGTGAAAATTATATGCTGAGTTAGCGGTCCATGGTATATTTCTGAAATCAGAGATAAAGTATACTTTCTGTCTGGTAACTGAGCAATGTTGCTAAGACGGCAAGAAATATTGTGCATAATATTAACCTGACGAGTGATCCTACTGAGTGTACCTGATATATAGTTGCTGTCACGATCGAGTGTGCATTAACGTGTGCCGGTAAACATGTTGCACCCAGCCTGCATCCAGAAGTAATAGGAATACAATTAAATATTGTAGAGAAAAGGTAACCATTATTTTAACCCACATCTTCTAGCAGTACAGCCAGGTCTGGTTCTTTGGTATTAGATGTCGACTTGTATTAAACAATTGTTTTAACAGGCAAAATCCACATTCTTTACATCAGACGTAATATCAGTGCAACCAGTATACATTACTGTATTCATCATTGTAAATCTTGCGTTCACTGAATAACATTCCTATATTTATCAATGTAATACTATGTTCATTTGATTACTGTTTATGTTATAAACAGAATGGACCACTTGAGTATCCTGTTCAACTAGTCTCCCAACGTCTACTTACTACCACAATCTTCAAATTTCTGTATTGGTCTATCGTACACCTGTGTGTGTAATCTGTTCGAACATTAGTCATTGTTGGTGTAATGTAACAAATGATGTAGATGGCTAGTCTAGAGGTCCATGTTGTTGTGTACCGTACAACCTCTCTCTTAACGTTCTAACCGTGCTTCCTACACACATTTTATTGCATTTGCACTCAATTACATGAAAAACATGTCTGGAGTTTCAGTTTATGTTCTGTCTAATTGTGTATTCGTGTCTGTCATGTCCTGCAAATACCATTCTGTTGTTTATGTCGTTTCTCTTGTCCACTAGTGTCTCTCTTTTTGATGTTTTCAAAATTCTCTGTTCCGCCTTCATATTATTTCGTGGGTTATATCCTTTTGCCTTAAACCTAGTCTTCCTTTTTCCCAGGCATGATTGGAGGGCTCAGGGTGTTTTCCCTCACCTTTTTGCCCCGCCATATTTGTTTTATTAATATGTACACATACTCGATAGGCGCCAGTTTCTCCCACATAAGAACACCCCCCTTTTGTATTACTTATTCAGCAGTGGAAGGGACAGCCTTAGTGCAGGAACTCACCGAATCACTGAAACTGAGGTAACAAACTATGGATAGAGATAAGATTGCAGAGGAGTTGTTTCAGAGTTTGGCCAAGGGCAACACATTGTCTACCTCACCACATAGTGGAAACCCCTCACTTAAAGAGGGCCTAAGAGAGAAATGTATCAAATTGCAAAGATTAAAGAAAAACGAAAGCGCTAAATGGTGGGATGGGATGACACTCAAACAATACCTCAGATTGAACAGGATACCGAGAGGTCAGAGGGCCCAGATTTTCCCAAAATATGATGAACTAGACGAACATCTCCTAAAACAATGGAAAGATGCATTAACATCCAACTCCAACACATTAATGGGTATTCTAATTGAAAATGCTGATCGTAAAGTATCGAGATTGCAAGCAGAAATCAATACTGTAGAAGTGGAGATCCAGGATCTAGGCTTACAAGACGCCACTGAGAAAAATGACACCATCTTGAAGGAGGTCCTACAGAGACACCAAGAAGATATTAAACAAAGAAAGGCTAGGAAACTGAAGAGGGACAAGATAGATTATAAGGAGGGCAGAATATTCACTTTTGCCAGGAAGTATGATCAACTCTTACAGAATGATCAAGAGAGAGGAAGATTGATCAAACCAGACACCATCTCCATCTCCATTTCTTCGAGTTCGACATCTCTTAATGATCCATCAGTGCCAGTGAGGTAGAGTCTATTGCGAGCACATCGGGTGACACCCGACCAGGGAACTCTTTTTTGAGGGAAGTACAAAAAATAAAGAAAAGCTACAAAACCCAACCCAGGAGTGGGTAACAAACAAAAAAAATGGTAGAGGCAAAAGAGCAGGGACAAGACGATTACAGGATGAATCTAAGATTGGGAGAAAAGAGGAACTGATAGATTTGAGGGATATTGGGGTGGAAGTAATCAATCTGTCACCCAAGATACTGACTAATGAAAGGATTTCTCTTTTGGAAAAAGGATTGCGCTTTAGCCCGGCTGAAGAGGGCAAGTTATACAAATAAAAAATCGATTTGCCCAAGTATGTACGAAGTTTGAAACTAAAAAAGTTAGGAAATAGGAAAACATTCCTATGTGTATGATATCAGATGTTTTCAGTATTCAGGATGTTTACGATACACAACTACTGTTCTCAATCACAGATCTAGGGCAATCACCCAGTAACATGGACGGACTCTTAAAAGTACTCAGGGGCATATTAGCATATTAGCAAGAACCTTGTTAAAATTATTGCCGTTATAGAGGCAGGAAACTGCGCTAAAACGGCGATAATGGGCCTGCTAATATGCGTTATAGAATTCCAATAGAAGCCCAGGTTAGACCTGGGCTTCTATTGGAATTCTATAACGCATATTAGCAAGTCCATTATCGCCGTTTTAGCGGCAGTTTCCTGCCAATAAAACAGCGATAATTTTAACAAGGTTCTTGCTAATATGCCCCTAAATGCTGACATGGACCACACCAACGATAGTGGACTAAAAACTAAGTTGAAATGGACTCCAGTACTACCAGGGGTAACACCATAGACATGTTTTACAAACTGGTATTAGATGACTTGGATGAGCATGGTCATGGGATGAAAGACAGAAGGACAAGACATCAAGACAATCTAAACAGAGGGGAACGAAGAGCAATGGAGCAACTGACAACAGACAACCAGATCATGATTAGAGAATTGGACAAAGGGGGCAATGTTGTTATTAAGACTAGGGAGGATTACAATCAGGAGATAATAAGTTCAAGTTCAAGTTCTCAAGTTCGAGTATTTGTATAGCGCACTACTCACCCAGAGGGTCTCAAGGCGCTAGGGGAAGGAGTTCAATATTTGTCGAATAGCCAGGTTTTGAGTTCTTTTCTGAAGGAGATGTGGTTCTGAGTAAGGCGGAGGTGGGTGGGGAGAGAGTTCCAGGTCTTGGCAGCCAGGAAGGAGAAGGATCTGCCACCCATGGTGGATTTCTGGATGCGCGGGATTGCTGCGAGGGCTTGATTGGACGATCTTAGTTGGCGGGTGGGTTTGTAGAAGGACAGTCGAGTGTTGAGGCATTCGGGTCCTAGATTGTAGAGGGCTTTGTGTGCCTGGGTGAGAAGGCGGAAAGTCATTCTTTTGTTGACGGGAAGCCAGTGGAGGTCTTTTAGATGTCCGGTGATGTGATCTTGGCGAGGGATGTCTAATATGAGTCTTGCTGACGCGTTTTGGATGCGCTGGAGTTTTTTCTGTAATTTTGCTGTGATTCCGGCGTATAGTGTGTTACCATAATCCAGTCGACTCGTGACCAATGCGTGGGTGACAGTCTTTCTTGTCTCGAGGGGGATCCAGCGGAAGATCTTTTTGAGAATGCGGAGTACGTTGAAGCAGGAGGACGAGACGGCGTTGACTTGTCTGGACATCGAGAGAGAGGAGTCTAGGATGAAGCCAAGGTTACGGCCATTGAAGATGTGTATCAAGAAGCAAAAAAAGTCTGGAAATTATATTTGCTAAAGAGATAAACATTGTATTGAACCGTTATCAGTTCTATACACATAGACAAGAGAAAACCAATCCATTTACGATTTTGATTCAAAGCTTCGAGAATTATCTTTGAAATGCAAATTTGGAGCAATGACGGATGAGTTAATGCGAGATCAACTAATAGTTCAGTGTAAATGCAAGAAAACATAAGAACAACTTTGGGCAGCCCAAATTCCTTCACTGAAAGATGCAATAGATATAGCAAAAGTTGTTGAGCAATCACGATATTGTATGTGAGAGTTGAGTAAAAAACAAGAAGGTAATCCGGAAAATGTTTCAGTTGTCTCTAATGAAGATCCCAATGTAGCAGCCTTAACCAAATCGGGGACATATATTCAAAGAGGTAGACAACAATTCAGATCGTGCTATAAATGTGGAAGTTCATCTCATAATGCTGATTACCGTAAATGTGCTGCGATTGATAAAAACTGTTTGAAATGTGGACGTAAAGGTCATTTCTCAAATATGCATTAAATCGTTCAAACAGAGTGGCAATGATAGAGGATAATGCTGATACTATGTTTCAAAATGCATGTTCACCTTGCACTACTAGTGATATTCCTTTACAGGCTGACAGGATATTGAGTGTTGATGATCCCGGTGACCATATAGGTAGAAGATTTAGACCTAAGGCTGACTTTAAAATTAATGGCAAACTAGTACAATTGATGGTTGACTGTGGGTCTATGTACACTATAATTCCAAAAGACATCTACAACAAGTTATGGTCCAATATTTCTCTACAACCTAAAGACATTAATCCAGGAGGGTATCAGGGAGAAACAATAAATCTTCTAGGATATATGAAATCTACCATTGAATTTAGTGGAAGATCTATTGAAGACAAAGTATATATTGCCACAGATGGTCCACCTATCCTGGGATGGATGCATCAGTTTGATCTTTCCATTATAATGGATCCCAGAGCACCTACTCAAGTGCTGGTGGTTGATAATACCTCATTAGAGAAGATTTTGGGGGAAGCAAAAGATGTTTTCAGAGATGAGTTAGGTTGTTTTGAAGGGTATGTCCATAAGATAATCTTGAAATCTAATACTGTTCCCATCCAGTACAAGGTGCGTAGAACACCTTTAATAGCTAGAGAAGCCGTCAAGGAAATGTTACAAGAAATGATTGCTTCTGGTGTAATCGAGCAGGTAGAGAGCTCAATGTGGGTCTCTCCAGTAGTTATTACTGACAAATCGGATGGCAAATGTAGGTTCTGCATTGACCTTAAGTCACTTAATCAAAATGTGATAGTCGATACCCTTCCCCTCCTAAACATTAATTAGCTGATATTGACATTGCGTGGTGGTAAGTTCTTTTCAAAATTGGATTTAAAAAATGCTTATCACCAGATTAAGTTGCATGCAGAATCTAAACCCCTTACGCCCTTCATCACCATGGATGGCATTTATCAGTTTACCAGAATGCCCTTTGGTCTCTGTCCTGCAGCAAGTATATTCCAAAGGATGATGAATGTACTTTTTAAAGATGTTAAAAATATTGTCTACTTTCAAGATGACCTCTTATTCTTTGGGGACACAGTTGATCAACATAATCAAATGCTCCGGGAGGCCTTGTTCAAAATCAGAGAGTCAGGATTAATCCTTAGACGTGACAAATGCAAATTCTTAGTTGATAAAGTAGATTACCTGGGGTATGAAATTTCAAATCTTGGGGTGAAGTCTATACAGAATCTGTTAGATGCCATTCACTTAGCTCCCGTTCCTTCTGATAAGGATAAACTGAGGTCCTTTTTAGGATTAATAGAATATAATTCTAAATTTGTCATAGACTTTTCTACTAAGACTGCTAATTTAAGATCTCTCTTAAAGAAAGGTGTTAACTTTTGGTGGAGCACTTCACAACAAACATATTTTGAGAATATAAAGAATAGTATTTGTGATGCAGGAATTCTTACCCCATTTGACAGTAAGCGCCAATCAGTACTCACTGTAGATGCCAGTGCAACAGGCCTTGGTGCTGTCTTAGCTCAAATACATAATGGTCAAGAAAGGACTGTGGTGTTTGCATCTAGAACATTAACTACTTCAGAAAAAAATTATTCTATAATAAAACGGGAAACCTTAGCTGCTGCTTGGGCTTGTGAATATTTTAGGACTTACTTGTGGGGATCTAAGTTTACACTAAAATCAGACCATAAACCTCTTATTAAAGTATTACTACCTGGAGGTACAACTAAATGTTCAGCGAGATTAGTTAGACTAGCTTCTCGGCTTCAAAGGTTTTGTTATAACATTGTCTACATACAGGGTTGGAAGAATATACAGGCTGACTGCTTGTCGAGACTATCACTTGACTGGGAAACAGTTGATAAAGCTGTCTTAAAGAAACAAAATTGAGGAGCAGTTGCCTGTGTCCAAGAAGTCTTAAGTGTGTTTGGGTCTCAAGTATTAACTTAATGATATTCACACAAAGTGGTTCATAGCCAAATGTATTAGAGTTATCACCACTTCAACCACAATCAACATCTTGAAGGACATTTGTGTAGAGGAAGGTGAACCTTCAGTCTTACTAATGGATAATGGCACTCAACTGACGTCCGTTGAGATGAAGAATTTTTTGTCTACTTTTGGTATGAAACACATTCGCACATCTCTATATAACCTACAAGTAGATGGTGTTGTTGAGAGAGCGAACCGTCTAGTCAAAGGCACCATTCGAATGGCTATGTCCAGCGGGAAGGATGTTGACTCAATGGTGTTAGAAATGCTTTGGAATATCGATCGAGTATGCATGGTGTTACGAGCAAAACATCGTTTGAAATGATGCGTGGAAGACTTCCCAATACAAAACTTGTTCCCACATGGATTAAAGACGTTGTTTCAGGAATTCTACTTCCATTGCTCCAGCTTCTTTTTCTGTTCAACAATGTGAAATCTATAAGAAAAAAATGGAAAGAAAAATATGTTCTGGTGACTGGGTTAAAATACGTACAGGAAGTCCTGGTATCTGCTTTTCAAAATGTTGGGACCTTACAAGGTTAAGCTTGCCTTACCTTATTGTGTGGTTTTAGACAATGGTGACAAGTGGAATTATAGAAGGGTGGCTTTGGATCAGAAAGGTAACGCAAGTGTTGATGTTAAAACAGATTGCCATAATGTTCCTTCTACCAACATTTTTTTGTCTATGTCGGATAATGACCTCACTTAAAATTCTCAGGGTAACAATACTTCTCAACTGGGGGTGCAAGGGGGAGGTGGTGCTCCTGCTTCTCCCATTGAACGCCAACCAACGAAGAAGGTATGTCAATCTTCAAGGGAGGTAAGACTTTATAGAGGTCGTCATCCTCCAGGTTATTTGAAGGATTACATTTGTACTTGTTGTATTTGCATTATTGCTTTAGTACCTGTAGTTTTTATTTTATGGGTCACAGTTATTACCTCCACTTCCCCTTTCTCCTCCCTTCTCTCCTCTTCCTTCCCGCCTTCTAGTTCTTTTAGTTGTTATAAGAGAAGAGGATATGTTTTTATCTTCTTGTAAGGTTTATTTCTAACTTGGAGTGTGGAGTACTGTGCCCAGTGCTTTCCACATTCCATGTAGTTGTACTTGGTTCCATACCCTGGCAGTTGAAGACTGACTGGCCAGAGAAAAGCCACGTTTATTCCACTAAGGATATTAGAATTAAATAAACAACTTTAAACTAACAGCAAGCCTGTTTCCTGTCTTCAGACTCAACTTGCAACAATATCATTGAGTGCAAATGCAATAAAATGTATGTAGGAAGCTTGATTGGAACGTTAAAAGAGAGAATCAGCAAACATGCGAGAGCTTTAAAACAATGGGCTGAAAAATACCACAAGGCAATACATGCTGCTGAATGTACAGCACAGGGACCTCATAAACAATTTCTCTTCTTTGGAATCAACTTAGTTTTCCAGAGCCCTAGGGGAGGCAACAGGGAGCTGAAACTCAGACGCACTGAAGCAACTTGGATCATGCTTTGCAGAACAGTAGAATGGGGTTTAAATACTGACCACAAGATGCAGTAATTTCTTGGGGATTGAGCAAACTCCATGCTGTTATCCACATTGGACATTACTATCATTGGAACGTCTTCATACTCATTTCTGTAATGGACAGAATACAGCTTTATGCCCCGAGTTTGGAGTGACAAGGGCAAGATAAGAATATAGAGGTTGCACGGTACACAATGACGTGGAGCTCTAGACTAGCAATCCACATGATTTTTTTCTATTACACCAACAATGACTAATGTTGGAACAGATTACACACACAAGTTTACGATAGACCAATGTAGAAATTTGAATGTTGTTGTAGTAAGTAGAAGTTGGGAGACTAGTTGAACAAGATACTCAAGCGGTCCATTCTGTATATAACATAAACAATAATCAAATGAACATAGTATTTACATTGATGAATTTAGGAATGTTATTCAATGAACGCAAGATTTACAATGATGAATACAGTAATGTATACTGGTTGCACTGATATTACGTCTGATGTAAAGAATGTGGATTTTGCCTGTTAAAACAATTGTTTAATTCAAGTCGACATCTAATACCAAAGATCCAAACCCAGCTGTACTGCTAGACGATGTGGGTTTAAATAGGGGTTACCTTTTCTCTACAATATTTAATCGTATTCCTATTACTTCTGGATTTAGGCTGGGTGTCAACATGTTTACCGGCACACATTAATGCGCACCTAATTATGATGGCAACTATATATCAGATTCACTCAGTAGGATCACTAGTCGGGTTAATATTGTGCACTATATTCCTTGTCGTCTTAGTAACATTGCTCAGTTACCAGACCAGATACTACACTTTATCTCTGTTTTCATAAATATACCATGGACCACTAACTCAGCATATAATTTTCACTGTACATTCACTACATGTCTCATACCAGGTTATTCCATATTTCGGAGCGCGGCCGCGACCAGGTTCTTCTTCCAGTTCACGTCACGGCCTACGGGTAAATAGAGTCAACGCTCTAGCGCTCCATCTCTTGATTCCTTTAAATAGAGATGGATATGCCAAGATCCTACTCCGGGTCATGTTTTGAGTTGCAGAGCACAAGTTTATTGGACAGCATACTCGCTAAGGTAACGGGAGGTGACATGGATATACGGGGGCACCATAGAGGCACTCACTACTTTCTTTTGTCTTACACTAAGTTCTGTTGGCCCCTACAGGTACCCATATAAGAGAACAATAACTACGTGGATCACTCTTAATTTGTTATGTATTTTGTCTACTGAATGTTGACTGAAATCTGAATTGAAAGGAGCATGCGCATAGGCTTGCTATACATTTTGTCTGACCCTAGGGTCTACTTGGAAGGCCCAGGGTGTTTTGCCTCACCTTTTGCACTGCCATATTGCTATGTTAAAACTTACACATACTCAATAGGCGCCAGTTCCTCCCACATAAGAACACCCCCCTTTTGTAGTTCAGCTTTTATACAGCTCACACTTGCTGCGGTCTGAGTGTGCATGTTGAGCTGGCCGTGGCAAGACAGCCAGCCAACCAGACAAGTGCACTTGAGACAACAGTGACCTTCTGTCTGTCAGCTAGAATGGCCCCACCCCCGCCCTCATACTCAAAGAGGTTCCTTTTTACCATTTTATTGAAAACATTTATTTGCAGCAGGCGGGACAACGCTCCTCTGCCCTAGAGGTAGAAACCGCCACTGTCATGGGGTCGCACAAAGAAAAAAAGGGTGTTGAAAGTCCGACATAAATTTAGCAGGCCTTTATATGCTCATTTGCTGGTAGCCCTGTTGTGGATGTCACTGCCAGCTGAGGCTCTATCTTTTCAAACATGTCGAACCCTTAACGCTAAAGACGCCTGGAGAAACACAGTTTAGTGGCACAGGAGAACTGTCAATTTAATGCAGTTTAAAGTAGTTCTCTTTAATTTGAGAACCATTACACATCTCCTGCTCCACCAGAAACCAAATTAGTTTCCAGTGGCTGACCGGTCATTCACTCATGGTGACTAATTTAAAAGTTTCAGGGCTGTCACCTGCTGTTTAAGTCCACTCAAATGCAAGTTCACGGCCTCTTCACTTCAAGTGCTAGCATTCCTTTGCATTAGCATATTTATTAAGTAATTGTGTTACTAAAACGCAATGTGCTGCTGAAGTGCCCCTCTCCCAGACTCTCATTGGCAAATAATGTGAAATACTAATTTGTGAGCCCTGGAAAACATTCCAGGATGATACGCAAATCAGTGTTGCATTCTCCTCAGGTTTACCTGCTAAAAAGTCATAGGCAAGTGGCACATGGTGCATAATATGCACCTGGGCAAATAGTACATGCCACTGTGACGCTTTAAAAAGTGGTTATTCAACATGAGGCATGATCCAATTGACATTTGTAATAATTTTTTGTACAGTTAGTATAATCCCCCACACCTGACGGCAGTGGTAGTTTTTGCCTGGCTAGGGCCTCACCACAGCCAAGCAAAACGCTACAGTTTCAACACAGAATGACCTGAGCAACCCACAAAAAGAAGACTTGTAACAAGATCAGAAGGAGGACCAACAAAAGAAATTATAGATGGACCTGGAAGAGAAGTAAGAAGACTGGGAGCAGGAGGACACCTATGTCTACTACTGGCCAACTTGGAATCCCATTTCAGGTGTACGTTTTCACATGAAATTAAATTAGCCATGTACTTGAAATTAGAGCACAGTTGCCAGTCACTTCTGCCCCTGTTAGCCACTACTTGTAAAATGTGGATGCAAATTTTGTGACCAATATTTTGTGACCCAATGAGTTGTTATGATATGTTAAAAATGAATTTGTAGAGCGCACGTACACCGGGGAGGTTTCATGGTGCTTATTCGGTTGAGATCCAGGACCTAGAGAAAGGTTCAGAAGGCCTGTCGGAAGAGCCACGTTTTTAAAAGAATTTTGAAGCCAAGAAGATTGGTGCAAAAGCGGATTTCGGAGGGAAGAGAATTCCAGAATGGGGGGGTCAGGGTAGAAAACCTGGCACCCCCGGTGCGCCTTAGTCTGAATTGAGGGGTAAGTAATAGATTTTTGTGAGCTGAATGAAGATTTCGTGTAGGTGAATATTTGTTAATCATATTGTTGACAAATTTCGGGCTCCTTCCGTTAAGTGACTAAAAAATAAGACATCCAATCTTGAAAGCACACCGCGGAACAACCGGAAGCCAGTGTAATTGCTTCAAGAGAGGAGTGATATGATGATACCTGGGTTGGTGAACAATCAGACGCGCAGTCGGGTTTTTTATTTCTGTAGACTTTTGGAAAGGTAGAGAGGGATGCCAAAGTATAATGAATTGGCATAATCGACATGGGACATGGGGCCAGATGTAGGTAGGCAAATACCGGTCGGTAACGGCCGATATTCGGTATTTTCGGCATTTACCGACCGGTATTTGGAAAATGAGATGTAGGTGTTAAAAATGTACCGAATCGGTAAACATGAGTCTCTAAAATTCTGAATCGGTATTTACTGATTCCTTATTTACCGAGTTCTTATTTACCGAATCGGTAAATAAGAAATGGCTAAAAAAGGCCCAATGAGATGTAGGAAAGGCCAAAAATACCGAATTCCATGAAATTCGGTATTTAAGAGTCAGTATTTACCACGGATTGAAAGCAGGTGGTAACCAGGTGCAGGCTGTAAAAAAGGGCCCAAAATGCAACAGTTTTGCAAGAATGGCGGCATTCTATGTGATTGCGAGGCGGCAAAGGCTACAGGCAGCAGGAGTGAGGGAATGGAGAAGGGAGAAGCAGGTGTATAGGCAGAGGATCACCCTATTCCAACTGACTGAGCCAGAGATACTGCAGAGGTACAGGCTACACCCCAGAACGATCCTGGACTTGATTAGGGACCTCCACCCATACCTGGATCACCCAACACCCAGGGCCCACGCCATCCCACCCCATATGCAGGTGCTGTGTAGCCTACACCTGCTTGCCTCTGGGAGCTACCAGAGTGTAATTGCTGTGGCAGGTGGGGTGTCCCAGAGCTGCCTGTCACGTTTTTTTAGGAAGTTCCTGGATGCCATGACGCAGAGAATGGAACATTACATCCGGTTCCCTAACACACCTGTGGAACTTGCAAAAACAAAAACAGACTTCTATCAACTGGCACACTTCCCGCATGTGATAGGCTGCATAGATGACACCCACATTCCACTATGCCCACCTGCAGCCACTGAACACATCTACAGAAATCGTAAGTCGACGCACTCCATCAATGTGCATGTGATATGCAATGCTGGCAACATCATCACAGACATAGTGGCCAAATTTCCTGGGAGCACCCACGACTCCTACATTTTCCAGAACAGCGGAATATACACACGGCTTGTTGCACGAGATTTTGGTGATGGATATCTGCTAGGTAAATAAGTGTAACACACCCTGATATGAATGGCAGATGTATGTGTCATGTGTATGTAACTCATGGACCTCTCATTCCCTCCTAGGCGATAGTGCATATGCCCTGCGTTCCTTTGTGCTCACACCGTACCTTAATCCAACTAACAGAGGTGAAAGGCGTTATAATCTGGCTCACAGGTCAACTCGCAACGTATTGGAGCTCACATTTGGACTCCTCAAGAGCAGGTTCCGCTGCCTCCACAAGAGTGGAGGTGCACGGCAGTACACCCCCATCCTGTGTTGCAAGATAATAGTGACCTGTGCCATGTTGCACAATCTTGCCACCAAAGAAGGCAAGAGGTGGAGGTGACACATCACGAGGACATTGATGATGACCAAGAACATGCAGACCCCTAAGCAACAGGAGCAGCAGCAACAGATGGAAGATTGAGACAGTCAGAGATTACACGTCGATATTTCTAGGTAATGTATGACACACAGACAGGTATAGTGTTTGACGAGTGTAGTTTAATATTCACTACATCATGAATTAAAAACAAAAGCCATTGTCCATCAATGTCCGTGTCCATGACTGCGTGTGCTCAGTTGCCGTCACTGTGAGCAGTCCTGTGGATTTTAGGCAATGTTCAGTGCTTACGGCCACGCACTACATTGTGGGATTCACGTGGCCGGGTTTCCATATCTTGGCTGGGGCCTGACTCGGCATTGTCGCGCCTGACACTCATGCGTACCTCTGGTACAGGTGTGCTGGAGCCACTCCTGCTGGTGGACCCCACTGTCTCCTCCACACCCGTATCACCAGCAGTGGCTGTTTGAGTGATGAGCATCTGCTCCATCGCAGAGGTCACTCTTCCCATGCCCGTGTCAAGTCTGTGCAGCAGTGCACTATTGCATCCTGCATGGGTATTGAGCGGCGGCACAGTAGTGATGTAGCTGTAGCAAATTTGTTCAGTGCCTTGGACTGCTGCCGCATACACTGCCGCTCCCTGCGACGCGCTAGTTGGTCCTTGTCCAACTTATCAGACAGTACACCCATGTATGTAGAGATGTCTGACATCCCCTTGGCAATTGCCTTCATGCTACCAGCAATGTGGCCTATTCCCTTGTCTATGTGTGACATTTTGTAGTTCATGCTGCGCACCTGCCTATGCACGGCCAACATTGCCTTGGCCTGCATGCGCTGGACTTTTACCATTGTGGCCTCCAGGCCACAGAAGACGCTCCCACCTTCCTGCCCATCGCCACCCTCACGAGCCCTCCTTCCAAGGACACTGGTCCGCGCAGCGCCTGCTGAACTCTGTAGTCTGGCCTTGTCAGCCACAGGTGCGATTGTTTGACTTTCTCCATCCTCATCCTCCTCATCTGAGGTTTGCAGGATCCTCGGAGGAGGCACATCAGGCCTACTTGCCCTTCCCTGCATGGACGACCTGGACGTTGGTGTTGGTGTAAGCGGTGTGGTTTCCAATTCAGGTGATCCAAACAATAGAGGTGATAGCGGGACAGGTGTTGAGGCTCGCTCTGGTGTTGAGGCTTCCTAAGTTGTGTTGTTGCCTCCTTCTACAGCGCTATGACCTGTGCTTTGTTTCTCTTTTTCTCTTCTGTTAGTTGCTGGTGCCCTCTCCTCCCTTGCTGGTGCTGTACTGCGTGAGGACTCTCCTGTGAAAACATATGGACATAGGGTCAATGGTGTTGTTCACCTGTGTGTAGTTCTTAAATAAATTGTTTACACACATTTGCCTAGTGTACATTGTGTGTTTGGAGATGTGTGTGGCATGCCTTGCTGAATTTTATGATGTATGCATTGCATGTATGTAATCATGACTATGTCTCCTATGATGCATTACTGGCCCCAAATATGAGCTGTTCTGGAGTGTCATGATTATGCACAGTGGGGTACGGGTTCAGGGTAATGGGTGTGGATTAGGGTCCAAGCATCTTACCTTGTTTCTTAGTTGCTCTTGCTGTACTGTCCAAGTCTCCAATCCCATGGATGCATTCTGGCTCCAGGGTTGATTCAACAAGCTCCTCCTTCTCAGTCAGTTTTGGTGCTTTGCTCCTACCACCTCCTGTCACACCAGCCTCCTTTGTTTGGGCAGCAATCTTCTTTTTTGTTATGATGCGCAGGTCGTACCATTGTTTCTTAATGTCATCAATCTCCCTGTGTGTCACACCAATGGCATTGACTTTTGCCTGTATGCCAAGCCATATCTTTCTCTTCACAGACTCTGCAGCATGCAGAGACTGTTTTCCAAAAATGTGGTTATTGTGACTCACAATTTCTTCTACAAGCACCTGCAGTTTTGCTGGGCTGAACTTGATTTTTCTTTTGCGCTCTCCACCATCCTTTTGCCCTTCCTGAGACTCCATTCTGTTGTACAGCTTGGCTCTGGATAGTCAGCTCCTCTCACCTCAGCTCATCTGTTTGTTCAGTTGCTCTGCACCTGCATGGGTGTGGCCACTCCCAGGTACTGGGGAGGGGTGCTTCATTCTGATTGGTTGGTTACTCTGGGCCTTGGTTGTGGGGTGTGCAGGGGGTCCTTGATTGGTTAGCAGGCTCACATGTCGATTTTCAAACTGCCGATTCGGTATTTACCGATACGGAATGTGCCGAATCGGTAAATCCTATTCATTCCTATGGGCCAGAAGGCCCATAGGAATGAATGTGATTTACCGATTCGGTATTTCCTGAATTGGTAAATACCGATTCGGTAAATACCGATTGGATATTCTGAATGATACCGAATCGGTAAAATGTACCGATTTTTTTAGCTACATCCCGTTTTCCGATTCTTGAATACCGATTCGTTATGAGTTGGTATTTAAGAGTCGGAAAAAAAGATTTACCTACATCTGGCCCATGATCATGACAATGATCACCTGAATCCGGGCATCATGAGTGAGAAATCTACAGATCTTTTTTATTTTGCAGAGTTGAAAAAAAGCAGATGGAGATCACTGAATTGATCTGAGGCTTCAGAGTAAGGCCCTGACTGATAACCACTCCAAGGCTTTTAGCCGAGCAAAAAGGGACGGGCTGACCCAGCTCCCTAGACCAAAAGTGGGGTCCCCATAGGTTCTTAGCGGTGCCACCTGTTAAGATCAGCTCTGTCTTGTCCGGATTGAGTTTTGACTGATGAACAGCATGGTGGATTAAAAGGCCTGAACCGACTCCGGGGAGTTACTGATGGAGAAGATGAGTTGGAAATCGTCTGCATAATTGAAGGTGGAGACTTTGCGCTCCTTCAAGGCTCGGACAAGAGGGAGGAGGTAGAGATTGTACAACAGGGGAGAGAAGGAAGAGCCCTGAGGGACTCCACAAGAAATTCTAACTCTAGGGGCAGTAAACTGGGCAGTACAAACTGCCTGGGAGCGGTTTTCCAGAAAGGAGCTGATCTAGCTTAAAGCAGGGCCCAAGATTCCCGCGTCCCTCACACTGTCGACCAGGAGGGAATGGTTGACCGTGTCGAAGACCGTGAAAGGGTCAAGCAAAACAAGGGTCTGTGGGGAGCCATTATCAACCTCACTACGAAGAGTATCCAATACTGTGAGGAATACCGCCTCAGTAGAGTGCGCTGGGCAGAAGCCTGCTTGATCGGAATCAAGGAATTTAGATTCCTCCAAGAAGTCTGTGAGACAACCTGTTAAATAGGCTTCCAAGATCTTAGCTAAATAAGGGAGAAGGAAAATTGGGCGGTAATTTGTCAGAGGTAGCGGATCAGATTCCACCTTCTTTAAAAGAGGAACATCAATTGCTTCTTTAAAGGTTTCAGGAACAGTGCCTTGGGACAAAGACTCATTTAAGAGATTAAGAGTAGGACTAGGAAGGGTAGTAAAAGTTTCCTTCAAAATACTGGGAGGGCAACAGTCAGTGGGAGAACCCGATTTGACTTTCAAGAGAAGATTTATGAAAGTGTGCTCACTTATAGCAGGGAAATGCGTGAAAGTGCTATTGTTTAGAATAGGGTAAGGGCTAAATTTCAGATTTTGACAGACCGGGATACTGGACTTGATTTTTTTGATTTTGTCAATAACAAAAAAGATTCAGTGCATTGCAAAAGGTTTGTGATGAGGGAGGCTTACACCCCTGTCGGGGTTAGATAGCTCATTCACAATAGGAAAGATCTCCTTCAATCGGTTAGTTGCCGACAAAATTTTAGATTGAAAATGTGCCGCTTTAGTAGTTAGAATAGATTTTTTAATATGTTTTCAAAGAGTTTAAATAGAACTGTTTGTCTTCGGGTTTGTAGTTACCTCGCCACTTTCTTTCCAATTGCCTTAAGGCAAATTTTTGGTGTTTCAACTCAGTGGAAAACCATTTCTGGGCGTCATGGCGGCGGGGGCAAATTAGCGTTTGTTCAAATTAGCTGTCCTTTGTGTTCGGATTCCAAGTTTGGTGCTGCACAATCATACTGATGTGCCATTTACAGCGCATGTTATTTCCCTTTCTGAAGTTCACAAACAGAGCAGGGGCACTATTTAATTTCCACGATTCATCTTTTGCTAAATCAAGGTGCAAACACCCGCAATTTGAGCACAAACAGTACTGAAATCCCTTTTTGCGAGAAATCTTGTCTTGTCATCCGGGTTTAATTGGTGGTGGCTGTCAGTATTTAGTAATATAATATTTCCATTTTGTATTTTCAGATGGAGACTTTGGATTGGGAACTGACTACAAGAAGGGCGTATTGGCACCGCCAAAGAGAAAGAGAAGAGGGACTTTTAAAGGATTTAAATGCATGTATTCTGGATGTCTTGTGTGCTGTCAAAGATGGAAAGCTGCAAAAGGTATCGGCGAAATATATTCCCTCGCAAATTAAATTTGGGCATGTACAATTCATCCTGTAATAAATGTGGGAATTAAGTTTTCGAATTTATATCCAAAAAAAGGGCTTTCGGCTATGTACATTGAAAATGTGTTGGCAAAATACTTTGTGAATTAGTTACTTTTAACTACCATTGCTGGTGCACAATCATATATATTACTGCTCAGATCTCTTAGAAAATGTAATTTATTACCTTCTAATCAAAGCAGCAGCTTGTGTGAGCTAAATTATTTTATTAAAGGTATGTCTTCAAAAAAATAACCAGTTTGCCATATTTAAAGTGCCAGAACTGAAGAAATCTATTTGGACTGACATAAAAATATCAACATTGTCATAAGAAGATTATCATTTTCATCCAGGAACTTTAAAGTGGCCCCACTGACTTTTGGAACAGATTTTGGCAAAGAGATTGATGTTCTCAAATAAAAAAGTTCTACAGGGCAATTATCAAGAGAGCAGTGTGGGGCAAGTTGATATTTGAAAAGAGCCACAAAATTAGGCATAGATGTCAACTTACCAAATTCCCTATAGTGACGTAGGTGACATCACACACCTTTGAGCATCAGTAAAATCAAAGCATAAACCCCTTATCCCACAAGACTTACCTGAGCCTCCTACTTCTTGCCACTGAGGGCTAGGCAGTTGGCAGGATTTTAAGCCACAGTTATTTTACAGACCTTTTCTTTTGCCTGGGTCTAAACTGGCATGTACAAAGATGATGGATTTAACCCAGATCTGTGACTGGGGTAGAATGTATGATTAATTGAGAATTCCGTATATCATCTGTTCTCTTTGCATTTGCCACCCTAAGTGGGAAGGGTATGCCCAGACATGGTTCCCGTGCTCACTACGCCGCCAGATTCAAGCTAGGCTGCCTGATGAGGGGTGCTACCCTGAAACCAGTCCCAGGATGCTTGTTTCTGCTCCAGGGAGGACCTGGCCTGGCAGTCTGGGCAGGACTCTTCCAACAGGGAACAGGGTCAAGACTGATTTGCATATGGCTAGATCCAATTTAGAATGGCGTGGTATGCAAAAAAACAATGGATTTAACACAGATCTGTGACGGTGGGTGAATGTTTGATTATGTCAGCATTCCGTCTATCATCAATTATTTTTGCATTTGTTGGGTTAAGTGGGACGTGTATGCCCAGACGTGGGTCCTGTGGTCACTACGCCAGCAGATTCAAGCTAGCCTGGCTGATGAGGGGTGTTACCTGGAAACCATTCCCAGGATGCTTGTTTCTGGTCCAGGGAGGACCTGGCCTGGTAGTTAGTGCTGGACTGTTCCAATGGCAGAATAATATACAACCCCTCCTAAAAATGAACTACGTCCGGAGTCTGTTAACGAGGGTTACCAGCACCAAAATTCTTGCCTGGTGCTGTAATCTCTGAGATTCTTGTAACAAAATGCCTAACCTGTTTATAGGCTGTACCACAGTGTAATATCAACCCAACCGTTCATGTCTATGTGTGTCAACATGTTTCAGTTTCTTAGACAGACAACATAGGGCATAACACATTCTTCAGGGCATAGATGGGTTGGGGTACCCAGCATCCATGCTCCTGTCGGTCACAATGAAGACTGTGATATAATGTGAAAAAGGATGTTATCGTATTTCTGTATCCCCGGTGTTGCGGACTGGGTACATCGCTATTTGGTACCACAACCCTCTGACCATTTTGTGCCAGCTGCCAAGGTGGAGATACAGCAGAGCCCTTCACCCATGCTCCCATTGATTCTCTCCCAATGCTGCACTGGCGTGTTAGCAGAAGGGCATGGCTTGGGTACAAACGGACAAGCCAGATGTAGCAACTGTTACCCCCTATCAACCCCTAATTGACATGCATGATATTATGCCAAACTTGTTGAGGGTAACTCCTCTTCAAAGTTTATTAGTATAAATTATGTATATGTACTTTTCCTTTATGCACAGATAAGGCACCAGGACAAAATCACACCTCTTGAGCACACCTGCCTCGCCCTTGAGGAGTCTTCCCTGCAGGAATTTCGAAGGAGGACAGTGAAAAATGTGAACAGTTTGTCTCTGATATCTTCAGAAGTGCCGTTACTGAGTAGAGGTAAACTAGAAGGGAAGGCATGTGGTAATTTCATTTGTTAAAATACTCGGACATAAAGGCATTTTCATTAAGTTTTCTAACATATTTTAGTACATTGAAGGCACAACATTTGCATTAAAGTGTTTGTTTAGGGCTAGGGTAACCGTCCATAGTCCAGGCGTGCCTGATGCATGGGTGATTGTTTGGCTTACACATAACATATATTTACATATAATTAATCCAAATGGAAATCATTATATAGTCAGTGTTTATCCATGAACATCTGCCTCGATCCAATGCACCTGGACACCCTTGGTTCTAGCAATCTCATCGTCTTTAAAATCATTTACCATTTAAAGTCTATCAGTCAGTATATACATTTACATTAATCAAAGTCAATACAGTGCAAATTGTAAATTAAATACTATAGATTCATCGAAAAATCCATTATTTATGAAAAATGTTTAAGCAATCAACTCTGGTTTTTGCAAGAAATCCTAAACCCTAACTATTACATTGGTAGTTAGCAGGTATTGTTAGTTGCAAATCACAGAGGCAACCTAACAACTCATAGGAAGCATGTCCATTTTGTAATAACAGTGCACCGTCTTCCAATCTGTTTTAATAACCCTCAATTAACTCATGATCTGTTGGCTTGCTAGTTGTTTGCCCACTGATATGATATAATTCGTTTTACATAATTATAAAGCAGTCCAATAAGGTGTCTAATATTTACTTTTACTACTCCAAGGGTAATCACTCTAATGGTCATATATCATGTGCATTGACATTCACACAAACATTCAATCAAATGGACTTGTTTTTCGACCCCACCAAAAAGGCAGAACTGGAATACTTATTAACCCCTTGCATGCTGATGACGAACCCCAGCCGTCATGCACTACGGTGCTCGTGTGCTGATGACGGCTGGGGTTCGTCATGGCCCGCCCCTGTTCATTTGTTTACCGCACAGGGGCGGAAACGGGCCAGCAGTGAAGGGGTTAAGATATTCACTAAGGTAACTTCTTACACCTGTGAGTAATTTTCTTGTGTAAATTTACTCTTATACCTTTGTGTAACCTTACTACTTTTAGCTATTCACCATTTACAAGTGTAAAGTCACTTAAAAGTGTAGTCTTACATGTCACATGTCTTACAGGAGTTGGAGCCAAATTCACAAGTGTTAAGTTACTACAGCCAAAAAGGAGCAGTAGTCAGTCCTGCACACACATGAAAAAAGCAGTGATACATCCTCCCATAGAATATTATAGAGGTGGGGACTTAAAATAGAAACCCATAGGAAATAATGTTAAATTAAAATAATGTATTTAGACTTTTTAAAATATAGGTACATTTAATTGAATGTTTAAAAAAATCTTAATACTAAATATATTTATTCTTTCATTTATACTATTACAATGGCTTTTCTAAAATGAAAAATATAACATTAATTTATATTAAAATATAATTAAACTTCTTTTCTTTACCCCAATTTCCAATATCCATGCACTACTCTGTTGTACCTCACAATGCATAAATGTGTGTATCCTGTAGGACAGATGATGTGATCCCCGTGAGTCAGTTAAGTGTGTAGTTGGGTTGATTTATTATATTTAGTTACTTGTAGATCAAAAAGTCAACCAAATTGTTATAGGATAGTTTGCTCTTTTTATACATGCCTTTGGCCTCGCCACTTATCAGCTGGTGCCTGTGTTTCCCCATTGCACTTAAAATCAAAGGTCCTGCACCTTTTAATCTCACTTGGACCTCAGATTAACGGGAATCAAATGTGCTTTTAGGTTCACATCTTGTTCGAAAAAATATAATTAAACAAGAAGATCAAAGGCAAATACTAGGCAAATTTGCAGCAGAACATAGTATCTGAAGTTGTTGTGTTTTACTTTTTCGTCGTCAATTAATGTATAGATATAAGAAAATGATCAGGTCTCCGCGGTGCAGTAAAATATTTTCAAAGTCTAGAAGAAAAAGATGTTTTCTCTTCCAATACTTTGATCTCTTTTTCATTTTAGACAAACAGCTTTAATTTAATTTGACAAACGAACATTACGTGGATGTTAATAAATGTGCATTTAAGATCAAGTTTACAATGATTGTAGTATTGATGACACACCCCAGGAAGACTATACCCTCTCAACTTTTTTCGTCTGCAGTTAACGACACAGACGAAAAGGATCAAGAACTGAGATTCGTGCTGGTCATCCGAACCACTTTAGAAAAACTGGTACAGTTCATTGAAAAGATGCAGAAAGACGAAGAGAGGACAAATATGCAAATAAGAGAAGTTCAGAACAGCAGAAACAGGAAGGCAGTGGAGGCGGCCAGACTCAAGCAGAAGGAGGTAGGAGGGCATGTCTATGAATCTGTTTATGTCAAGGGTGATAGGATATCTCCATAAGGTAAATGCACATGTAATTAATTATATATAGGATTTATTGCTATAGAATATTGGACAATCCTCGTCGTATTCACGACCACATCACTGCCTGAAACTCTGTCTATAATTGTAGGAATATAGCCCGTTTTGATGGCATTTATCCACTGTGCATCCATCCCTAAGGGAGCCTGACCACCTTCCCAGTAATGTGCAAAAATAAATCCTAGGTCTGGAAAAGAAGTGTCTCGCTGGTAATCAGCAATCTGGTTACCCTATGACTACTTAACTAGTCACTTCTATTGTTTCAAAGTGCCATTCATAACTTTACACTTTCATAACCCCTTAGGTACTAACATAACTGAGGCAGCTTCCTGTGCTCCATTTTCTAGCCCTATCCTCTTCTTCGTTGCTATATTTTCCCTCACTTTTACACCCTCTAGTCCTTTGAAGCTGGAGGTTCCTGGAGTCTTTTTCTCCCCAATCCCATAGTACTCCCTCAGGATAATAGCAAAAAAGGGAAACCATGGAACCTGCCATTGATTAACTAAAATGACCCCCAAGGGATCAGGGGTCAACATTTAATTATTGGAGGAGGGGGCTTGCATTGGGCACCCACACTGAGCCATAGTTATCCCCAGGATCCCATTCCCTGGGGTCCGCCCTGTTGATCAGAGGGGGGCAACCAGCCCACTTCCATGAGGTGATTATAACCTCTAGGACCTCAAACACCAGTCGAATGGCACAATAATGAAAGGGGACGCAGAAGGGGCAGTGTGACCCCACAGCCGAGCTGATTACGGCCCAGGGGTTCCCATCCCATAGGACCCAGCTTAAATATTCAAGTGAATGGGGATGCGCACCTCCACTCCCTGAGCCTCTAAAGGCCTCGGGGACACCATCCCTCTGGGCTGGCTCACTACTTGTGTCCCGGGGAACTCACCCCAGGACACTGTTTCCCTACCTTCAACAGCACTGGCAGAGTAAGATTGTCTGCTTCCACCCAGCGGGAGAATCAAAAAAATGCTCCATTTGGGTAGAAGCAGACTTTTCTTTCCATGCCCATTCTCTTGCAAGCCAGGAAACTGTGATTGCTCCTGCCCAGTGGGAGCACACAAAAAACCTGTTCCACCCAGGCAGGGGAAGCACTGCACCTAGGATGGGTGTATGGTGCTTCCCCATGGCCCCCAACATTGGGTGTTGTGGGTGCCCAGGGATGGCACTGGTGCACCCCCCCGGGTCATAATGGGTGATGGAGAGTAGGTTGCACCCCCACTCCCTTTAATAAAGTGGTAACAGGTAGGAAAAAACAATAAAACCTACCACTCGTCTATATCAAGCCCCTAACACAGAACACAGTCAAGTGTATGAAAAACAATATAGCTGCCTTTTAATGTTTTGTAGACAGTCAGTTACAAATCATATACTGCCATGTCATCGTGGAGTTACCAATGTACACTGTGGTGCAATATATAACAAAGGCCTAACTGCATTATTTTATTTCATGATCCTTGCGTCATGCATGGTATTGCATGTGCAATGCTACTCCTAAGTCAGATTTACAAAGCAACTTAAAGTCCCCATGCAAATCCCTGCATTGCTTGGTAAATGTGAAGAAATGCAAGACTATTAAATTTGCTGTTTTGCATTACTCTGCACACCTTAATCCACACTGGTGCCAAGTTTCTTCTACATCTGCATGCCACTCTACTCTATGCTACTCCACTCTGTCCTACTCCACTGTACACAACTCCACTATACACTATTCCACTCTCCATCTCTCCACACTATGCCACCCCAGTCTATGCTGCTACACTATATTCAACTGCATTCTATGCCACTGCACTGTATGGTATTCCACCCTACCCCACTCCAGTCTACGCCACTCAACTGTACGCTGCTCCACTATACACTATTCCACTTTATCCCTACTCCACTGTACACCACTCAACTGTACTGCATTTCAGTGTATGCACTCTGCGACAATCCGCTGTATGCCACTCGACTGTGCGCTACTTCACTCTACGCTACTCCATGCTATGCCACTCCATTCAATGCTATTAGCTTCGATGCCACTCCATCGTATACCGCTCAACTGTATGCTATTCCACTCTACCCCACTCCACTTTACACTGCTCCAGTCTACGCCACTCCATTATACACTACTCCACCATACACTATTCCACACTATGACACTCCATTCTGCACCATTCCAATCTACTTTATTCTGCTGTATGATTCACCACTCTACGCCACTCCTGTGTATATCACTCCATTCTAAGCCATTCCATTCAATACTATTCTATTGGATGCCATTCTACTCTATGCCACTCCACTGTTTTCTATTCCGCTGTACCCCACTGCATTGTATGCCACTCCAGTACACACCACTCCACTGTACGCTACAACACTGTATGCTATTCCACTCTATGCGACTCCACTGTACTCAACTGTATGCTATTCCACTCTACGTTTTTCCACTCTATGCTATTAAACTTAACGAAACTCCACTCCACTGCAAGGTATTCCACTATTCCCTCCTCCACTGTACACCACTTTAGCCTAAATTACTCCAATGTAAGCCAGCCCACTGTACGGAGATGAAGGGGAAGATGGCGGCTGTTAGAACTGGCTATTTCTGGTAGGCTAAGGCTGACGCCAAAGCCAGGCAGAAACCACCATTCTAATCAGGGCAAGGAAGTCACACGCCAAGATAACCCCTGCTCACCCCCTTGGTAGCTTGGCACAAGCAGTAAGGCTAAACTCGGAGGCAATGTGTAAAGCATTTGAGTCAGCGCACAACAGCAACAACATACTAGGCACACCACAAAAGAGACTCCACACAAGGTTATTATAAAAATAACTTTTGTATTGTAAAAAACACATCAGATAAAATCACACATATACATTGTGCCAACTGGCACGGGCAATATTCACATGGGATTATTCACAAGACAGGGCCACATGGGCCACTGTCATAATCAGAACTTAGTAGAAATGAAATACTGTCAGAAATTAGAATAAAAGAATATAAAATCACTGTAGCACAAAGTAACAGTTATAAATCACGGTAACTGGACATAATATCGACTACATAATATCGAATGGACAAAATATCGACGGAAAAATATCGACATTAACTAAATATCGACTATAGGAATATCGTTGGACAATATATCGACTGTAAAAATGACCCAAAAATATCGAATACAAAAATATCGACTCAAAAATATCGACCAGACAAAATATCGAAATATAGTGAAAGTAAAAAATATCGAGAAAATGTTAGAAAATATTGATTTTATAAAATAATATATATATAATATATAAATAAATAGTACTTAATGTTTAGGAGCGGGTTGTGGGTTTATAGGGGAATAGGGTGGGAAGTAATTTAATAATAATTAATTATTTAATATATGTTTGGTAATTGTTTTAATTAGATTTTAATTGGTAATTAATTAATATTAATTAGTTAATTGTTTAATTGATTATTTAGCATATAATTTAATTGATTAATTGATTAATTAATCATTAATAATTATTTTTTTTATAAATTGATTTGTATATGATTTTAATTGATACATTGGTTATTAATTATTAATAATTAGTGATTTATTTTATTAAGAATTAGCATATTATTTACATTTATAAATTGCTAACACATTAATTATAATTAGTTAATGATGTAATTATTATATTGCATATCATTTAAAAAAATTAATTGGAAATTAATTTATAATAATGACTTAATTACATTAATTGGATACATTTAAATGTAATGTGTTAATTTATGTTGATGTTAATTAATTAATTAATTGGAATTAAACAATATTAATTATTTCAAAGTTATTATTATAGCTAATGTGATAATATATTTTATTATTGTTTTTGTAAAATATTTTTTTTTTTATTATATATTAATGTTTAATGTTGTGTTCAGTATTATTTATAGTGTTCTGGCTCAGTTTCATAGTTTTTGTTATAGGTTAATTTTTTAGGGTTCAGGGTCATTTTTCTGTTCGTGAGTAAAGGTGTATTTAGTGGGATTTGGGAAATTTTGACGTTTGTGGGTAAATGGGTTTTTTTGAGGTTCAGGGTCAGTTTTCTGTTCTTGTGTAAAGGGCTATTTGTAGGGTTCAGGGTCAGTTTTCAGTTTGTGGGTAAAGGGGTATTTGTAGGGTTCAGGGTCAGTTTTCAGTTTGTGGGTAAAGGAGTTTTTTTGAGGTTCTGGGTCAGTTTTCAGTTTGTGGGTGAAGGGGTATTTGTAGGGTTCAGGGTCAGTTTTCAGTTTGTGGGTATAGGGGTATTTGTAGGGTTCAGGGTCAGTTTTCAGTTTGTGGGGAAAGGAGTATTTGTAGGGTTCTGGGTCAGTTTTCAGTTTGTGGGTGAAGGGGTATTTGTAGGGTTCAGGGTCAGTTTTCAGTTTGTGGGTAAAGGGGTATTTGTAGGGATCAGGGTCAGTTTTCCGTTTGTGGGTAAAGGGGTATTTGTAGGGTTCAGGGTCAGTTTTCAGTTTGTGGGTAAAGGGGTATTTGTAGGGTTCAGGGTCAGTTTTCAGTTTGTGGGGAAAGGAGTATTTGTAGGGTTCAGGGTCAGTTTTCAGTTTGTGGGTGAAGGGGTATTTGTAGGGTTCAGGGTCAGTTTTCAGTTTGTGGGTAAAGGGGTATTTGTAGGGTTCAGGGTCAGTTTTCAGTTTGTGGGGAAAGGAGTATTTGTAGGGTTCAGGGTCAGTTTTCAGTTTGTGGGTGAAGGGGTATTTGTAGGGTTCAGGATCAGTTTTCAGTTTGTGGGTAAAGGGGTATTTGTAGGGTTCAGGGTCAGTTTTCAGTTTGTGGGTAAAGGGGTATTTGTAGGGTTCAGGGTCAGTTTTCAGTTTGTGGGTAAAGGAGTATTTGTAGGGTTCAGGGTCAGTTTTTAGTTTGTGGGTAAAGGGGTATTTGTAGGGTTCAGGGTTAGTTTTCAGTTTGTGGGTAAAGGGGTATTTGTAGGGTTCAGGGTCAGTTTTCAGTTTGTGGGTAAGGGGTATTTGTAGGGTTCTGGGTCAGTTTTCAGTTTGTTGATAAAGGGGTATTTGTAGGGTTCTGGGTCAGTTTTGGCCTTTAGGGTGAAGGGGTCTTTTTAGTGTTTTGGGACAGTTTTGGGTATTTTACAGTGCTGATGTATAGTGTAACTTAACACTGATACATTACATCTATTACACAAAAATAGCAATTATTATAACTTTACATTAGTACGCTTTATTTTGATCAAAACAATATATGTATTAGCATGTTTCCAGACAGTAGCTAGAGTGGAGTTGGAATTCTAATTATTAATTGGTTGGTGTCCAGCACCATCAGTAATATTACCTACACTGGAGTTGGATTAATAAAAAAACATTGGTCAGTCTCCACCACATTTTATGGTATTACCTTGAGTGTAGTAGGAATAGTAAATAATTTTTTGCTACTGTCCTGCAGCTTCTATGATATTAGATTGACTGGAGTAGTAATAATACATATAAAATTGGTCAGTGTGCAGCACATTTGTATACATTTGTTCATTACTGTATTTTAATATTAAAAATTAATGCAACATGGATGTTTTCAAATAACTTTATTAAACATATTTTTAATTTTTTATTGTGTACTACAATACAATCACAAACAAATATAACATCACATTTTTTTGACTTTTATTATTCACAGAATAACATCTTTACATTTATATACATGTTGTCAATGTAAAAAAAAATTTTGATTACTAGATTCTTTCAGTAAATTTAACATATTCCCATCAGTCACTTACAATTTAAAGTATTTATATAGAAATACATAAAACAATGATTTGTTATACATTTCTTACATTAATATTTAATAATGTTAATATTAAATATTAATATAATAAAATATATATAATACATTTTTCTTTTTAACAAGTAACATGACTATTATTACATTTGTTAGGATAAATTGAAATACAAAAAAAAAATTTCTTGGTGTATATTTCACAAAATGTTGTTTTTACATAAAACATATAAATCGATTTGGTTGTAAAGTTTATAATTGTATAGGGAAACAATATGTTTAATTATAATATCTGGTATTGACCAAATATTAGTAAAGCAATTATATACTTTTGTTATAGTTAGAAATAATTATAAAACTTTTTGTAATAATTAATAAAAATAATAATTATTTTATTAATTATTATTATTATTAATTAATAAACATAAACATTCATTTATTATTAACAAAAATATATACATTCACAGATAAAATAGATAATTTTTTTCAGGCCATTCTTTATATACTAAATGGTTCTAATTGTTATATTAATAACAATAAATAAGTTATATTATTTATCATTATTAATTATTACCATAAACATTTATAATGTTTTATTAAAATTATACACAAAATTATTCATATAAATATACACAATAACAAAATATTTACATCTTTTATTCAAAGTCTTACATAATTATTTAATATTATTAATATATAATAAATATTATATATTAATTTATATTAAATATATTTATTTTTGTTAATAAAGGAAAATTGTCATGAGTATAGTGTATTAATTTGTTACATTATACATGTGTATGTATTATATATTTTCCATATGACATTGTTTATTCTGTTATCCTTTTACACAAATGGGTTAAGGGGACTACTTTTTTACCGCGTAAGGTTATTGCGCTCCATTCAGGACTGGAGAAGCTCGCGGTTGGGAGTTGCTTCGCGTGGAGAGAGGTAAGGTTATTTTTAACTACAAATTATAAGTAAGTGGTCATGTTTGAGGGTATAATCGAACTCTGTAGTGTTTTTTGGTGTATGTATTAATAGTTTAAGTAGCGTTTGGGTGAAAAGTCTCCGTTATAGATGTGTCGTGCTTTTTTTCCTTCAAGTCTAATTTTAAGTGTTCGGAAATGTCTTCTTACATGGTTAATGTTCATTGTTAGTATATTTACAAATGTGAAGGGGGTATTTGTGGGTGGCTTTCGTTATGTATGTTATTTTACAGGTTTCGGTTCCTCGCATGAAAACTACATGGAAGGAAGCGTGTTTTTTAACGGAGAAACAAATGTTTAAGTTATTATGCTTATATTTTGACATTTATCTCCTATTTTTCGTGTTTGCCAGGAGCGGTTTTTACACTTTTTAAACCTTTTTCGGGTTTTTTTGAGGGTTTCGATTCGGATTGATACATTGATATGCGTGACCGTTTTTTTAAAATAGTGTGTATATAACTTTAAATCCTAAAGTGTCCACACTACTGTTTTCGGGATTTCCTGGAGCGTTTTTTTACGTTTTACATCTTATTTTCGGGTTTTTGAGGGTTTCCCATATTGGAATAGTAAGATATTGGATTGGATTGTATGGATTGATTTTTCCTTGATTGCGTCTCTCAAATCCAAAAATTGTAAGTATTTATTTTACAATTTTGATTGGGTGGGAAATGTCGATTTTTAATGTTATGTGTATGTTATAAAAAATTATAAACATTGCATATTTGTTACGAATTTTTTAACATACATTTAAAAAGTTTGTCAAACAAATATGTTTTATTTATAATTCATTATATATGTTTATGACATGTAATTTTTATTATTATTGTAAGAAGACATTTGTATATTTACTTTACATTTTTATAGTAGACTTTTTGCTATTATTGCCAGGTATTCTAATCCTCTAGTTGTAGGGTATAATGTGACTTGACTTTGAAGTAGTCGGAACATTTGTTGGGTTTGTTTAGTGAGTTTTGGACCTATTTGTGACACTGATTGTTCCATTCTTAGTTCCTGATAGCTTTGTTCTTTTTTCAAAGCTTCTAGAAGGTTATGGAATGTGGGTTTGCCTCTGTAGTTGCTTGGAAAGCATTATGCCACCCTTCAACACTGTTGTTGGTTTTAGCCTCTTGGTTTAAAGTACTGAGATAGACATTCCACCAAGGGATTTGGAATTTGGGCTGGCGTCGATGTCCTGATCTGTGCAACCTTCCCACCCAAGTGTCTTCAAAATAGTCTAGCAATGGTGTTAGTTTATCCTCATTCCTCTTATAATATGCGCTGTCAATTAATAAATTGTAATGTTCAGCAACATCTGTAACAGGGACGTAGGCCAGGGCTATTAACTTTTTAACTTGATAGGCAAAGGTGCTATCTGTAGAGTATAGTATACTTAAAGTAGATTTTTGGAGATGCCTCCATATACTCTGATTAAAATGATAATAGCAACCCTGGATTGCTGTGTGGGGAAATGTTCTCAAAATGCTATTAATCATAGCTAATTCAAAATCAATAATTATTTTTTCGGGAAAATAATTATTGATTTCCGTTTTGAGAACATTTAAAATTTCGGTGTAAGTTGTTTGCTGTTTGTTGGGTAGCAAACAGTAAATGAAAGGTATGTTAGAATGATGGTATAAACCGTGGATGGAATACAGTTGGTAAAAAGGTTTTGGGCAGGGTTTAAATGTTCCATCCATCATCCATTGGGGACACTGTTGGATTTTTCGTAAATTTCTTGCAGTTGCAAACATAATTATTCTGTTTGTACTGCTTTCATTATCAAAAAGAATAAATTTATCTTTATTGTGTGTGATGGCCATTTCGGGTGAAATAATAATTTCCTCAAAACAAGTTGGGTTGGGTTGGGTTGTGCTAGTGAGTCGTTTAGTGCGTGCAATTGTGCGTTTCAGGGAGTCAATAGAGGGTAGTTGACCTGAAGCATGGGCTGGGATTTTTACCAGTTCCTCTTTAAGGATTTGTGTGGTGGGTTTGTCACTTTGTGTGCTAGCACTTTTAATACTTTCTAAAGCATCTCTAATTTCAATTTCTGTGACATTTGGGGGATGATTATGTTCTCTAGTAAATAGCACATTACTTTCCTCAGTAGTGGCCCTCCCATAACATTTGTTGGAGTAATATTTGGTACACTTCCAAAAAACCTTTCTACCACTTTGTCTGTCCTGATTATACACATAACCCATGTAGCATAATAGTAATTTATTTTTCTGAGACATGACAAATTCTGCACCTTCAGTCATTTTGATTTACTTGTTCTAGGAAAGAGTAGAAAGAAACAAAATCAGAACACATTTTTTTACTTTTGTGGTGCTTACATCATTATTGATGCATTTATACTTACAGTTAATCAAAGTAGTAGTCACAGAAGCAGAAATGTCTTTTCAATGATGTTCTTGTATGTATGTCTTTATTTGCTGTTGGTATGAAAATATAGAAAAGCAACGTTAATGTTTACATATAACAAACGTATTTCCTACTCAAAAGCAGTTGTCATTTTTGCTTACTAGTGCATTTGATGTAAACATTACATATACTTACTTGTTTAAATAGTAGAATAGTAGTAATTGCTGGAGTACATCAATTTAGTACAGGTATGATCTGTAGAGTAGATAGAAGAAATAAAAGCAAAATATTATAATTTTAATACTGACCCGTTTGGAAATGTAACAGATTTAAACGTATACTAACTTCTAAATATGTTGTTTTCTTTGTTGTAGGTAGAATAGCTGTATGATGTATTCAGAATATCTGTAGATGAAATATAAAATAGATAACATGTTGTTAAGAACATAGTCTGTGTTTTTTTCGGCAGTTTTAGAGAAATGACAAGTATACTTACATTTTTTACAAGGCTATTCTTGTATATTGGTATATTTTGTGTAGGATGTTTTCATATGATATGTAGAATAGATGTATGATGTTTTCTGAATATCTGTAGAGGCAATGCAAAATATATAACATGGTGTTAAGAATATAGTTAGCGTTTTTTGTGCCCACTTTTTGGCAAATTACAATTATACTTACATTTTTCAGAAGGGTATTCTTGTGTTTTGGTATAGTTGATGTTGGATCTTTCAAATGATCTATAGGGAAGATGTAAAAAGCAAGATATGTTGTTTAAAAATGTGCATTAATGAAATTGGCAGTTTTATAACAAACACATCTATACTTACATGTGTAATTAGTGTAGTTTTATCGTTTTTGCTGTAGAAATAGCACAATTTCAGTATATCTGTAAATATAATGTTTTTAAAAATTAAATACTCTTGTAAATTAGTGTTTAAAAACAGCAGTTGGTGTGTAACAGAGAATTATTATATACTTACTATCTGATTTTGCACTTGAAGAAATATGACCATGTAATAGGAATTGTGTTGGAGTAGTTTCTATCAGAAAAGTAGGAAGAGATGAAAATAAAATAAGTTTAAGACTTAGGAGATGTAAGGAAAATAGTGCACTTCTAATTTAGTTTTCTACAAAAATGCTGTGTTACTTACTTGATTAATTAGCTAGTGAGCTGGATCTTTAAAGATGTTTATTCTGCAACAAAATCTTCAGAGTGTTGGCATCTACTTTCCAGAGAGGTAGCAGCAACAAATGGTAGAATGCATGTATCCCTTTTATAGTATATGTGTTATGTGTGCTTTGATTTGATTGGTTGTAGGATGTAAGGAAGCATAGTATAGGCTAGTTTGAATTTTTTTTAGTTAATTGGAGTGTTTGTTGATGTGAGAATGGTGGTATGTGGTTATTCCCGCATTAAAGCAGGTTCGTGTTTAAATGAAATATATTTATATGTGAAAATAAGTAATGAAAATGTTAGTTAAATGCAAAGAATAGTAGAAAATGATAAAATGCATGTAATAGAATGTATAGCAAATGTGGATTAATAGTAATTTTATGTAAGTAACAGGTATTATATGTGAAATGTTTTTTTTAGTGAGAAATGACTTTTATTGATGATAAAGATGGTATTTTAGAAAGAAAAGTGTACAAACATGAACTCGATAAATTTTTTTTAACGATATTTTGGTAGTCTATATTTTTGTAGTCGATATTTTTGTAGTGTTAGGGCTAATTTCATGTCCAACGATATATTTGTAGTCGATATTTATTTTAGCGATATTTATGTATTCGATATAGTTAGTACTCGATATTTTTTACTCGATATTTTTGTAGTTTGTGTAATAAGTATAGTAAGTCGATATTTTTGTCGTCGATAATTTGTCAACGATATTTTGGTAAGTCGATAATGTACCCGTCGATAATATTTCAGTGATCCATAAATCACATCCAGTAACTACTGGGAACAGGTAAGTACACACTACGCAACCCTAAACACCTTAGGAGCATGTCACGCAGGGAACCAGGACCTCCCTAGGACCACCTGTACTAAAAAGGACAACCACCTAAGAATAAAATACATTTAGGGGTATACACCAGAACACATTACCCATGATGCATGAACCACATTCAGAGGAGTAATAAAGAGAAACACATGATGCCTAAAACATTCAGAGGTGCAGCGCATGGAAAGAAAGACACATGATGCATAAACCTACACATTCAGAGGTGCCAGAACATAAGTCAATAGCGCAAAAACACATAGTAGGCAATTACTATTAAAAACATAGGAATCACATTGCGCATAACTTACATAAGCCACCACCTGTGGCAGTCCCTAGGCCAACTGGCCTTGTTGGGGCTCAGATGCCCTGTGTCCAATGTCAGGGCGCGCTGCCATGCAGTGCCAGTCAGGGTGCGCCACTGGCACAAAACCTAAACGGTGCAGGTGCCCACTACTTGCTGGGCACCTGGAATCATGCAGGAAACTGCGACAGGGTCCTCACTGACCCTCGGGCGCCAACTGCACCCACTGTGGGAGCCACACAGGCTCCAAAAACACATTCCTCGAAGGTAGGAGAGGGCGGGCACCGGCAATGTGCCCCGACGCCCCCTCTAACTAAATATGGCCAAACGCTGGAGCCAAACAGGCTCTTAAACAAAATATGGTCCCTCTGAGCCACACAGGCTCTGTACACAACTTAGGGCCGTTGGAGTCCCTCACGGGGGACTCGAGTCAAGAAGACACCTTCTGAGCCTCAACAGGCTCACTAAACAACATGTGAGCCTTCGGTGGAGCCTCTCTGGGCTCTAGACTACGTTGGGGCGATCCACTGCCAACCGGGGCCGCCCTTGAAGCCCTCGTGGCTTCTCCACAATAAGCACGCGCTCGCGCTACTGCGGGGGGGGTCGGACACCGACAATGTGTCCCGGCGCCCCTTCCTTGCTTCTCTGCCGTGGCGGAGCTCTCAAGCTCCTAATATCATGCCCCAAATGCTGGAGCGGCCCACTGCCAAGTGGGGCCGCTCTTCGCCATCACTGTGCCTTCAACAGGCACCCACAGTGGCACACACAGAGTCCCCCAGCCCTTTGACTCACCAGGCTCTTGCGAGGGGCTCCTCCGGGCGGCGGCTCACTCCTCTCTTTTCTCTGCGGCGGGGGCAGGCACCGGCAATGTTCCGCTCCTCGGGGGCTCCCTCAGCAATGGGAGCCCCGTACCGGCGACACCAGCCGCCATCTTCGCTTCCTCGTCCCCGGGGTCAGTCGGCCAATCACTGTGCATTTCCCTCGGCGAGCCCCCGGTGACGCGGTGAGGCTGGAACAGCGCTCGGCCAATCCCAGCGCGGCATTTCCGGAGCAGCCGGTTTCCACAGCCAATCAGGGAGCGATCTCTTCGTACCAGCTTTCCGAAGCCCTCAGTCGGCTTCAGGCCCCCGGGTCGCGGCGGTGAGCTGCGGCTTGATGACTTCACAACACCCAGGGTCAGCAGGGCGAATTAGGCACCCCCAAGTCCAAATAACAGCGCTACTTAGCGCTTAGGGGCAACAGCAAAAGCGCGCTCAGGGCTATAAGTAAAAATAAAGCGCTCCTAGCACTATGAGCAAAACACAGCGCTCCCCGGCACTGAGGCAACCACACTGGTCCACAAGCCCTCGAGCAGTCATGGAACAATAAAGATGGAGCAACAAAGCTCCCTGCAGGAAAAATCCATCAGCCCTCTAGGAAATGCAGCAGGCAGGGGGACAGCCAGGAAGAGTCCCCCAGCAGTCCATCAAATGTCCAGGAGCTGGGCAGGGCCCAGGGATTCCCCTGAGCCCCAGCAGCAGCATGCCCCTGGCAGATTCAAGTTAGAAACAAGAACATTTTGGAAGGGGGCACAGCCCCTTCTTATACAGCCAAAAGTCTTTGAAGTCCTTTGAAGCAGGCAGTGTGAGAACCAGCCAGAACTGGTTACAGGGAAGTCCCTTCAGTATCAGGGACAGAGGTGACAGTCGCCCAGCGGGAGGTGGAGCCAGCTTTGTAGTTAGGCAGGCACAGCCCTTCACTATCAGGTGCCGTCTCCTCCCACTTCCCTGGCAGCAGATGCTGCCTTTCATCCATAGGCTGACTTCAGACAACCTCCTGGGCTCTCCAGCCCCTGTCATCCTCAAACCAGACAGTCAATCCACAAGCAGGCCCAGGCACTCTGGGCCAGGCTCACCAGCCAATCACACGCCAGCAACAACTTACACAAATATGCCAACTTTCAAAAGTAGTACTTCTAGACTAGACACAGTCATGCCGCATATATCATTTTGCAGCATTCATTCTCACGAGTTCGTACATACCAAACTTGCCCCTGCACTCCCCACACCTCAGGAACTACCATGGGCATACATATTCCCCATTCATTCCTATGGGAGGGCAGGTCACTCACCACTCATTCACAGAGAGCTCAAGCACTTGCACTGTACCACAGTGAAAAAGTGTGCAGAGGCCTAAAATCACCACCACCAGGTTCCAGAAACAGGCTAGGAAAAAGCAAAAAGTTTGGGGGTGAACCTGCCCAAAGGGCCGGGTCCAACACAACCCCCTTCCAGCCAAAACGCAGGGTAGACCAATCACTCCACTGATGGGCTTCCTTGCTTTGGGCGACAAAACACGGACACGGACCTGCACTGCAGGGACACCCTCCGGTTTTACGCCACTCTGAACCCACCTGGTTACCTCCAAACAATAACTCTCTGACACAACTAGGATACCCCACTGGTACTCACTAGTCATCCACAGCCAAGACCATCCAAATATCACAGGTCCTAACCAATCCACAGAGTGGGGGGCAGTACCCCCTGGCACACAATAGCCATTCTCCACTCTTCCTCGGTGTAGCTTCAACTACCACTGATCCAACAACCTAGGGTCCACACCCCCAGGCTGACCAGAGGTCACGAGCAAGAATGCCCCACCCTACCTCTACTTCTGGGTTTTCGCACCCTCACAGAGAAGCACTCACCAGAACACAATTCTCCTACCAGATCAGGACCTCACTCCATCACTGGTCTACCACCTGGAAACTATTCCACTTCTGAGGAACAAAGCACACAGCACAGTCCCTCTTCAAGCAGGTGGGGGGACACAGCACACAGCAAAGTCCCCTTTCCTCTACCTTAGTGAAAACAACAAACTGCAGGTGAGCCCCACATCACACAGCAAGGGCAGCCCCCTCAGTCTCTTCAGCTGATCCACTTTGGCAGATATTTCTCTTGACCTAGAAGTTTCCTAATCTCCCAACCTAAGATCTAAACCCTCAGGTTACACCGGGGTCAGAAGTAAGGACACCGTCCCTCTGCACCCCCTTCCAGTTCCTTGACTACAGGCCCAGTATGTCTCAGGCTAGACAGAGCACACGCCAGCGGCGTATCAGTGACACACTTTCCTTCAGTACTCCTTCCCAGTCAGGCCACAACCCCAACCCGGCTTTCCCCCCTCCTCGGGGAACGACCTCCAGAGGCCCCACAAATGGTCAAGCACTCTAGACGGTCAAATGCTCAGCGAGCCAGGACTTCTGCACCCTCCACTTAGGAGCGGTACTGCCCAACACTAGGACCGCCGGAGATCTGGTTACAGACACTCCCCGTCCTCTAGACACAGGTAGATCCTCCTCAAATGACCTATGTACAGCTTAGGTCCCTGACCTGGCGCTCCCTTAGGGAACCCTCCAGGCCCTGAGATAGGGTTTCAGGCCAACGTGGGACACACCGTTCCAAACTCACTCCGCCTCCACTGAGACAGGGCGTGAGCCCCTACACCCCTACCATACTACTGGGACCTAGCTGGGTTACACATGAACCTCTTCCCCTTCACAGGATCATCAGATACACAAGCCACTCCTTTTGGAATCACTCCCTAATGCCTCTGCAAGACATCTAGCACACCGTCAGACATCCACCTTCTTGTCAAGTGCCTCTGCAGGACCTCCTGCACACCACCAGAGGTACACCTCACGTGCAAGCTCCTTAAAAAAAACTCACACCAACTCCTCCAGTTCAACACACCACTCATTCACACACAACCCCCCCTCGGACTGGTAAGGCAGTTTCTACCACCCCTGATTCCTCAACCTGACCACACGTGACACAGGTACCAAACTCTGGGAGCGGGGAGGGGAACAAATGTACTGGACACTATTAAGCTGCCACCACTGGACCCTACCACACTGGGGAATCCAGACACACACACTACACTCAGGGAACAACCACCCTCCTGAGCTAGACATTTCTCCTCACACTCCCTCTCTTCCATCTACTCACAGAGGGACAGGATTTGGGATTGGACACTGGACCCAGCAAGGGATTCCTAATCTATGGGAACCTCCCCCTCTACTGGCGTCCCACCCTGTCACTTTCTCTCATCTGCCACTAAACATAAAGCGCTGGAACACATTTGAAAATGACACTTTGAGGAAAAACAAAAATCAAAAACAATAATCCCCAACATTTGACTATCTGAAAAAAATGCAGAGCTTTGTAATGTAGCCAGTTGTTGCTATGGCACTGCGCAAATACAAGTCCAAATCCGCACCACTGACCAACAATGTTAGATCTGGCTATTTATGGTAGGCTAAGGCTGACGCCAAAGCCAGGCAGAAACCACAATTCTAATCAGGGCAAGGAAGTCACACAACAAGATAACCCCTGCTCACCCCCTTGGTAGCTTGGCACAAGCAGTAAGGCTAAACTCGGAGGCAATGTGTAAAGCATTTGCGTCAGCGCACAACAGCAACAACATACTAGGCACACCACAAAAGAGACTCCACACAAGGTTATTATAAAAATAACTTTTGTATTGTAAAAAACACATCAGATAAAATCACACATATACATTGTGCCAACTGGCACGGGCAATATTCACATGGGATTATTCACAAGACAGGGCCACATGGGCCACTGTCATAATCAGCACTTAGTAGAAATGAAATACTGTCAGAAATTAGAATAAAAGAATATAAAATCACTGTAGCACAAAGTAACAGTTATAAATCACATCCAGTAACTACTGGGAACAGGTAAGTACACACTACGCAACCCTAAACACCTTAGGAGCATGTCACGCAGGGAACCAGGACCTCCCTAGGACCACCTGTACTAAAAAAGACAACCACCTAAGAATAAAATACATTTAGGGGTATACACCAGAACACATTACCCATGATGCATGAACCACATTCAGAGGAGTAATTAAGAGAAACACATGATGCCTAAAACATTCAGAGGTGCAGCGCATGGAAAGAAAGACACAAGATGCATAAACCTACACATTCAGAGGTGCCAGAACATAAGTCAATAGCGCAAAAACACACAGTAGGCAATTACTATTAAAAACATAGGAATCACATTGCGCATAACTTACATAAGCCACCACCTGTGGCAGTCCCTAGGCCAACTGGCCTTGTTGGGGCTCAGATGCCCTGTGTCCAATGTCAGGGCGCGCTGCCATGCAGCGCCAGTCAGGGTGCGCCACTGGCGCAAAACCTAAACGGTACAGGTGCCCACTACTTGCTGGGCACCTGGAATCATGCAGGAAACTGCGACAGGGTCCTCACTGACCCTTGGGTGCCAACTGCACCAACTGTGGGAGCCACACAGGCTCCAAAAACACATTCCTCGAAGGTAGGAGAGGGCGGGCACCGGCAATGTGCCCCGACGCCCCCTCTAACTAAATATGGCCAAACGCTGGAGCCAAACAGGCTCTTAAACAAAATATGGCCCCTCTGAGCCACACAGGCTCTGTACACAACTTAGGGCCGTTGGAGTCCCTCACGGGGGACTCGAGTCAAGAAGACGCCCTTCTGAGCCTCAACAGGCTCACTAAACAACATGTGGGCCTTCGGTGGAGCCTCTCTGGGCTCTAGACTACGTTGGGGCGACCCACTGCCAACCGGGGCCGCCCTTGAAGCCCTCGTGGCTTCTCCACAATGAGCACGCGCTCGCGCTACTGCGGGGGGGAGGGGGGCGGACACCGACAATGTGTCCCGGCGCCCCTCCCTTGCTTCTCTGCCGTGGCGGAGCTCTCAAGCTCCTAATATCATGCCCTAAATGCTGGAGCGGCCCGCTGCCAAGTGGGGCCGCTCTTGGCCGTCACTGTGCCTTCAACAGGCACCCACAGTGGCCCACACGGAGCCCCCCAGCCCTTCAACTCACCGGGCTCTTGCGAGGGGCTCCTCCGGGCAGCTGCTCACTCCTCTCTTTTCTCCGCGGCGGGGGCAGGCACCGGCAATGTGCCTCGCGGGCCCTCCGCTACTGCTCCGCTCCTCGGGGGCTCCCTCAGCAATGGGAGCCCCGTACCGGCGACACCAGCCACCATCTTCGCTTCCTCGTCCCCGGGGTCGGTCGGCCAATCAGGGAGCGATCTCTTCGTACCAGCTTTCCGAAGCCCTCAGTCGGCTTCAGGCCCCCGGGTCGCGGCGGTGAGCTGCGGCTTGATGACTTCAAGACGCCCAGGGTCAGCAGGGCGAATTAGGCACCCCCAAGTCCAAATAACAGCGCTACTAAGCGCTTAGGGGCAACAGCAAAATCGCGCTCAGCGCTATAAGTAAAAATAAAGCGCTCCTAGAGCTATGAGCAAAACACAGCGCTCCCAGGCGCTGAGGCAACCACACTGGTCCACAAGCCCTCCAGCAGTCCTGGAACAATAAAGATGGAGCAACAAAGCTCCCTGCAGGAAAAATCCATCAGCCCGCTAGGAAATGCAGCAGGCAGGGGGACAGCCAGGAAGAGTCCCCCAGCAGTCCATCAAATGTCCAGGAGCTGGGCAGGGCCCAGGGATTCCCCTGAGCCCCAGCAGCAGCATGCCCCTGGCAGATTCAAGTTAGAAACAAGAACATTTTGGAAGGGGGCACAGCCCCTTCTTATACATGCCAAAAGTCTTTGAAGTCCTTTGAAGCAGGCAGTGTGAGAACCAGCCAGAACTGGTTACAGGGAAGTCCCTTCAGTATCAGGGACAGAGGTGACAGTCGCCCAGCGGGAGGTGGAGCCAGCTTTGTAGTTAGGCAGGCACAGCCCTTCACTATCAGGTGCCGTCTCCTCCCACTTCCCTGGCAGCAGATGCTGCCTTTCATCCATGGGCTGACTTCAGACAACCTCCTGGGCTCTTCAGACCCTGTCATCCTCAAACCAGACAGTCAATCCACAAGCAGGCCCAAGCACTCTCGGCCAGGCTCACCAGCCAATCACACGCCAGCAACAACTTACACAAATATGCCAACTTCCAAAAGTAGTACTTCTAGACTAGACACAGTCATGCCACATATATCATTTAGCAGCATTCATTCTCAAGATTTGATTTGATTTGATTTGATTTGGGATTTATAGAGCGCGTAGCTACCCTAGGGCATCCCAGCGCTAATGACCATAGATCCAGCAAGGTGGGGAAGCAGGGGAGAGGTAATTAGGGGAAATTTAGGGGAAGAGCCAGGTTTTTATTTGCTTCCTGAACCTGAGGTGGTTGTGTTCTTGCCTCAGAGAGAGTGGGAGGGAGTTCCACAATCTGGGGGCATTGTACGAGAACAGGCGACCGCCAGTTCTGGCCTTCCTAATTCTAGGGACGTTCGCGAGAGATAGGGAGTTGGATCTTAGATGTCTACTGGACTGGTGCTGTGTCAGAAGTGGTCTGAGAATGGGGGGGCCTTCATCGTGCATTATTCTGTGGGCAATGCACAGGGTTTTAAACTTGACCCGTTCTTTTACTGGCAACCAGTGCAGGTTTCTGAGGGCTGGTTTGGCCGAGCACCTCGCTTTGGTTCCAGTTAGGATTCTTGCAGCCGCATTTTGTGCACATTGAAGTCTGTGGACTACAGAGGCTGGAGCCCCCAGATACAGCACATTGCCGTAATCTAATCTGGAGTTCACCAGCCCCTGCATCAGGAGTTTCCTGGATTGGGGGGGATTAGATGGAGAATCTTTTGTGCCATCTTAATGAGGCCGAAGCAGGTTCCCGCAGTTTTTCTAGCTTGAGTCTTGAAACTGAGATCCTGGTCCAGCCATATCCCCAGACTTTTTACCTCAGATTTGGGGGATGGTGGAGTTCCCATACATGGCGGCCAGGGGAGGGATGTGGGGATTTTGTTCGGATTTCCCAAGAGGAGTATTTCTGATTTATCACCGTTTAGTTTTAACCGGGAGTCACACATCCACTGGTGCACCTTCTCAAGACAACTGGATAGATTGGAGAGGGAGTTATCTGATTGGTTAAGGGAAACGACCAGCTGTGTGTCGTCGGCGTACATTATAGTTTTAATGCCAAAAGGTTTGACAACATCCTCGAGGGGGGCCATGTACACATTGAAAAGTGTGGGGCTCAGGGAAGATCCCTGAGGAACTCCACACTTGAGTGCCTGAGCCTTGGAGGTGGAGTACCCATCTGCCACTTGAAAGGACCTATCTTCAAGGAAGGATTTAATCCAGGCTAAGGCGGAGTCCGCCACTCCTATCAGACCGAGCCGGTGTATAAGGGTTGCATGGTCCACCGTGTCGAAGGCGGCACTTAGGTCGAGGAGGATCACTGCCACTGATCCCCCTGCGTCCATAATGCTCCTAGTTTCTTCGACCACGGCTAACAGTGCGGTGTCGGTCCCTTGTCCCGGTCTGAAACCTGTCTGAGACTGGCGGAGGAGGTGATTAGTTTCCAGAAACCCGGAGAGTTGTTGGTTTGCTACACGTTCGGCGATTTTGCTGATGGCCGGCAGCAGTGAGATAGGTCTAAAATTAGATGGGTCCATGGGGTCTAGATGTCAAGTGTTCGTACATACCAAACTCGCCCCTCCACTCCCCACACCTCAGGAACTACCATGGGCATACATATTCCCCATTCATTCCTATGGGAGGGCAGGTCACTCACCACTCATTCACAGAGAGCTCAAGCACTTTGCACTGTACCACAGTGAAAAAGTGCGCAGAGGCCTAAAATCACCACCACCAGGTTCCAGAAACAGGCTAGGAAAAAGCAAAAAGTCTGGGGGTGAACCTGCCCAAAGGGCCGGGTCCAACAGCGGCCGGCTAGGACGCTAGGTCGGGAGCTCCGTTATGATTGCCCCAGCGGAACGGGAAAATGCGGTGATGTGCTCCCAAATAACTCCCTCTTTGATGAGTATTTACCCCTGCTACTCCCGTTATGCCCGTTAATGCATCTTCTCTGACATAGCCCCTTAAAAAATCCTAAAGAGTCTATATACATCAAGGAAAAACGTTCTGAAATTTGCAATTTAAAAATCTTGAGGGAAATTAACGAAGGTACAAGGTACTAACCCTCGGGTTCTCGGCCTCTGACTCTGACGCTGGTTGCTCTGCTTTGCCGATGGTCGGTGAGGAGTGGGGAGGTGCTTATGTGCCGCCTGAACAGGCGAGTTTGTTGGAGTCCTGCCCAGTTGGAGTCGCGTGTCTACTCTCTGCGGAGAATCCTGATCGGCTTGCAGCTCGCCAAGGGAGGAAGGGGCTGGTGACGCTGCCATACGCGGGGCTGTGGAGCGCAGCACGAAAGGCTCGAGGTGCTTGCCGGAGAGCAGCAGGCAGAGTCTCTTTCCTGATCCGCGTACGTGGGAGCGGTGTGGGAGGCGTCAAGAGTCTACACTTGGTCAGTTGGACGGATGACGTTACCAGAGGTCGGGTGAAGACGCGGTTGAATGGAGAGACCAGATTGCGTTCAGAGTTGTGTTCGACGATGATCTCTCGTTCCGTCCACACATTCTGGGATTATCAGGGAAATGTTTCGGCATCCTCAAGATGCTCAGGAAATTCCTCCCACTGCTCTCCCTGCAGTATCGTAAGAATGTAGTCCAGGCGCTTGTGGGATCTCGTCTGGATTATGCAAATGCGCTTTTTGCGGGCCTACCAAAGTATCTTTTATCCAGACTGCAAATCGTCCAGAATTCGGCGGCCAGAGCCATCTTTGGCCTGCCTAGGAGAGCCTCATCGCTACTAGCTAGGCTGCACTGGCTACCGATTTCTGGCAGAATCAGATTTAAACTCCTTACATTGGCGTTTAAAGCCCTTCATTCTGTTGGTCCCAACTATCTTACAAAGCGTATTGCTTTCTATGTGCCACGGAGGATGCTGCGGTCAGCTGACTTGGCCAAAATGGAGGTGCCTGCGGTCAAACGGGCCCGGATGGGCGGCCGGTCCTTCCAACATGTGGCAGCTTGCTTGTGGAACGAGCTCCCACTTTCTCTCCGGAAAGCGAATAACCTTCTGGCTTTTAGGAAGGAGCTGAAGACTCTGCTCTTTACTAAGTAATCATTGTGACTGTAGCGTGTCTGCCTTTGGTTTCATGGTTTCTTTCAGGCCTCTTTGCTGAAGAGCCGGGACACCCTCTCGGGGTAGCTGTGCGCTCAAAAAGTACGGCTTAACATTAACATTAACATTGCGGGTGAGTGATGCTCCACAGTGGACTAGAATGAATGGTGTGGCAGTCTGTTGGAAAGAGGTTGCTATAGATGCTGAATCAAATGCTAGAGCTCAGGAGTTCTTAGGGGTCCAAGGAGGCACAGTTTCAAATTCAGAGCACGGACAGGGTGGAAGAGTTACAACCTCTCAAGGCATAAAGCAGACTGAAGAACCCTCCAGTGTGCAATTACAGCAGCTGCGGCAGCAAATGAAAAAAATATCTGGATAACACTGGGAATGCAAGGAGTAATGAGGGGGGTAAAGCCCTGACTGGGGGGGTAAAAATAGAGATAATACAGACAACCCAGATTTAGCTCAAGCACGCGGTAAGAGTGGAAGGGGACGTGGAAGTGGAGTTAGACTGCACTGATGCAAGCCATGATACAACAAATGATGGCAAAGGAGCTGTAGCGCCGGAGCCTGGAGAGTTTGCACCTACAGATGTTACACAAGTAAGTACAGTTCAGGAAAAAGGCTTATCAAGCTATTGCTTGAGAAATAGGCAATTCCTTAAACATACAACTCCAGCAGTGTCTAAGCAGGCTGTTGCCCCTCGCAGCACCAAAAGGAAGTCCAAGAAACATCTTAAAACAGACTCTAACAACTTCTGCTACAGGAGAAAAACCCCAAAGGAAATAGGGAAGATCGGAAGTACATCAGACCCGCCTCTTCGAGTTACTCCATCGCTCAGATCGTTCTTTAGACTCCAGGACTAGACTCAAGGGCCCCCCATTAAGGGGAACAAAGAGGTTAAAACATAAAAAAGCAACGCCCTCACTCCGCCACCTAAATCTTGTTCATTTATGGCTGTGTCTCTGAAAAAGAACCCCATTTCTGGCTTGTCGGTTCCACAAGAGTCTTCACTCACCTCCTTAGTAAGAGAAGGGAGTAACAGGGATATAGCACAAGAAAAGCTGATGATGACTACAATACAAGGACAAGTGCAAGCACAAGTGCAGGTAGACTTAACATCGAACGGGTCGGAAGGCCCAGATACCCTACATTCTCACACGTCAATAGACCAATCGAGTCAACAGCACAATGGGGTCCGGTCAGGGGGAGAGCAATCTCAAACTCAATCTCAAACTCAAGTCCCCGAGCAAACCTCAACAGATTTACTTCTGGAGAAAATGTTGGAGGAAATGAGGGCTAAATTTACCGTATCAGAAACAAATCAAAGCAAGATCCGGGAAGTATGTGAAGCCTTAGACACTAAGATGATTGCGTTGAATGATCGGGTCACCATAGTAGAATCAGTACTGGAGGATCTTTCAAATAAAGTAGAAAGACTTGAAAAAGACATAAGGTTTCTCAAAGAAAGTGGTAGAAGCACTAACGAAAAACTGTAATCATTAGAAAACCAGGCTAGAAAAAACAATTTGACAATACTGAATGTCCCAGAAGGGAAAGAGGGGTCAGATGTAAAGAAATTCATAGTACAATTACTCGAGGAACATTTTCCATGGACAAAGGAGATAGGACTAGTTGAAGACATCCAAAGAGCACACCGGGACCCCTTCGGTAGGAACAAAGAAAAAAAGAATCCTAGGAAAATCTTGATAAACTTCAAAATTTATACCATCAAGGAGAGAATCCTGACTGAAGCAATAAAGAGTGGCCCACAGAGCAGAGAAGACAGGACATTTGGGATCCGGTCGGACATCTCCAAAGCCACTCAAGATAGGCAATGGGAATTAGGGCAATATATGCAGGACTTGAAGAGTCTAGGGGCCAGGGTTCAAATGAAGTTCCCCACCGCACTTAGAATCATGTGGCGAAATAAAATGTATAATATAAGGGAGCCCGCTGAAGTGGCCCATTTCCTGGATCAGATGAAAGACCAAGTGAGAATGCAGTCAGGGCCGGAGTTTGGGTCTAGCTCTAGAACTGGTATCTGATCTCTAATTCCCGAGGAAGAAAGGAGAGCTAATAGTACTGTAGGAAAATAAGGATGTCAAACTGGTGTTCATTTTAATGGAGGGAGAATACGTAGTACATAATGAAATGAAATTGAAAAGAGAGCACTACTTCTAAATATTAAAAAAAAAAGTGGGTAGTCACGGAGCTCAAAAGGGGCTAACAATGCAGCCCAAAAGAAAAAGAAGGGAGGCTTCCCCAGGGTGTTTGCTTTTTTGTCACTAAAACATTAAAAATCAAAAAATAAGCACAAGGTTGGGGAGCAAATTAGGTAAAAAAAAAATCGAAAAAAAATCCTCAGAAGTCAGAAAAGGAGTTATCAGGGCTTGCAAAACTCAGGTCAGGGGAGGACTTGGAAAATCAGCATATAAAAGAAAGATGAAATGATGGGGAAAAATGTTAACATATTATCCTGGAATGTAAATGGGCAAGACTCCCAAGTAGAAGGCAAAGAATTCTGGAATATCTGAGGGTGGCTGACTGCGAGATTATAATTCTACAGGAAACACACTTGTTAAAGATGGAATGGGAAGATATCGTAAAAAAATTGAATTGGGTGGATTGCTACGTATGTACAGATCATGAATGTGTGGTAAAGGGGATAGCGATACTCTTTAAGAAATCCATAAAAGTAAAAATTGAAAAGACTGAATTTGATAAAAAGGGTAGATGGGCTATCACCAGGGTAAGAATTCACAACACACCATACACAATAGCAGGTTATTATGGACCTAACTCCGATGACCCCTCTCTCCTACAGAGCCTGTATACCCATCTCCTATCGTGTGCATCTCCGGTGATCTTAGGGGGGGATTTTAATCTGATTCCAGACCCTAAGGTGGACTGTCTTCCTCCCATGAAACAAGCCAATATTCCTAAAATGCAGGAGTGGTTGGGAATTTACAAAAGAGATCTAGGTTTAGCAGACATTTGGAAGGAGAATGGCGACAAAAAACACCCTTTTACCTTCAAAAATAAAAGACTGGGAATAAAATCCAGAAGCAATTTCTTGTTAACAGACAAAATATTAGTGGATAAAATATATAAAGTTGAACATTTAGCAGCCATACTATCGGACCACTCTGCTGTGCTGTGCTGTGCTACTAAAAACTCAGTCGGGTAGTCAACAGCCTGTGGCCAGATGGACAGTGAACCGCACCATTTTTAATGACCCTGAGAACATTAAGAAACTCAAGTCAGAGTCAGCAGAGTACTTCGAAAATAATAAAGTGTGTGTATCCCCGCAGGTTATATGGGATGCATACAAGGCGGTTATAAGAGGGAGGATACTCAGTTTGTCGGCATACAAAACAAATAGATCAAAACAAGAAATAGGAAGGTTGGAAAGTAACATCAAAAACCTATAGCTATTAATACAAGCTGAGGCAGATCCTGAAGCTAATAGGAATTTGGAAGTGGATAAAAGGAGGCATGAGGAATTGTTAACATGAGAAATAGAAAGTAAGGTAAGAGGAACATGGGAGGCAAGCAAGTTGGCCCATTATGAGTACGGGGAGGGGTGTAGCAAGTTGCTGGCATGGAAAATAAAGACGGATGCCAGTAGAAACAAGATACTTAATATCATCATCATCATCATCATAGTTTTATTGTGTGATTAATTAAAATCCTTACAATATTTACAAAAAATAAAAACTGTGCAACAGAAAATACAAAAGGCTAATAAAAGTTAAGTGAAGTCAGAATAATCTGTTTCAGAAAATGTTCTCTCTGTGGTCATATATCTTGGTATAATACATACTAAGTCTGTCCGTATCAGTTCATTCACTAGATGACCTTTGTCTCCTAGTGATCTGTCCCTGTTCTTCTTTTTGTCCGGGCGGCAAAATACCTTATATCTGTTCCTTGTCTTGTAACAGCTTTGTTGCCTTCGCCATAAATTTGATTCCCCGACATGAAAGGGTAGGTGAAACACCACTTAGCCAACATATCACCGCCTGCCTGCAGGTGCGGATTTTCAGTATGTTGAAAATTGCCCAGAGATATCTTCTTCTTAAGACCTGCATCGCAGGGCATACACATAGTAAGTGTGACACTGTTTCATTCTTATATCTGCATAATCTGCAGTTAGCGCTTTCTAGTTGTTGTTTCCAAGAAGGCCTTAGATCTTTTGAATAGTGCGTGCCAAGACGATACGCTATCAGAGATTTTTTTAGGTGTTGGCAGTAGTGTAGGGCTAGGTAGACTTGCGGTTTTTGGGTGGTGTATGAATTTACTACTGTCCAAGCATGTCTCCGTTTAGTTAGAGTTCTTTTGTCTATAAGCAAGGAGATCCTTTTTGCTGATCCATTTGCTAGTTTGCAGATTTGCTCATGGTCGATATTTTTATTCCACACTTCGTGTAGGCCCAATGTTGTCAAACTCTGGCCTAGAAATTTACCCCATTGGGTGGTGTTGGGCCTGCCTACCAAAAAGTTTATTTCCTCCCAGCATAGATTGTCCAGTGACTCACTAGGGGCAGTTAGGAGCTTATGGCAGAATTTCACAAATGTGGACTTCAACCTGATTTCTTGGTTTTGCAAGCTGAATTCTAAACGAACTTGGGCTGGCGCTGCTGCGTGTGGCAGCCCAAACACAACTTTATATATTTTGTTTTGTAGGTTGTTTAGTATCGTTGATTCGACTCCGAGCCATGCAATTAGTCCGTAAGACAAAGTTGGAATGATTTGTGCAGCCATTACTTTAAGTAAGTGCATATAGTTTGGACCTCCCACTGTCTTTTGCAGTTGCCTATATGCATATATTAATGATTGCGCCTTCCCTCTTAATACCTGTATATGCCCCGCTCAATGGTCACCCCCAAGTATTTGTATGAGGCCTGCTCTTCAAGAACAGAGTTGTTGATTGACCATCTATATTTTAATTTCTTCCCCTCCATGATTTGGAGCACTTTTGTTTTGTCTTTGTTCAACTCCAGGTTTTCTTGTGCTAAATATGAGGCTAACATGTTTACTAAGCGTTGTAGTCCGACTAGGGTTTTGCTTAGTAAAACTATGTCATCGGCGTACTGCATTATGGGCACAGGAACATTACCAAGTTTCGGTGCATGACTTTCCGTTGCGTCTAAATTAATTCCAATGTCAGCAAGATATAAGTTAAAGAGACTGGGGGCAAGAACGCAACCTTGTTTTAAACCGTCCTGTGTCTCAATTTTGTGAGTGAGGCTACTGCCGTTCCCTTGTTTAACCTTCGCCCATGTTTCACTGTATAGGCTAGTTATTGCATTTATTAAATAATCCTGCATCCCCCACTTTCTTAGTTTGCTCCAGAACCTTGGCCTGCTTAAGTGGTCAAAAGCTGATTTTATATCGACGAAACAACCGTATAGTTGATGTTTTCTTTTTTTGGCGTTTTCAATTAGCAGGCCCAGGGAGACCAGGTTAGTGGTTGTCTCCATCCCCAGTCTGAAACCAATTTGAAACCTAGGGATTATATTGGTCGTTGTTTCCCAGTCCTGCAGCTCTTTCAACAGGCACAAGGCGTATAGCTTGGCTTCAACATCTATTAAGGAAATTAATTGGTAATTTCCTGGCTCTTTCCGGTCCCCTTTCTTGTGGATTGAATGGATGATGTTTCCTCTCCATGTTACCGGAAGAGTTCCTTTTTTTAAGATGTGATTGAACAATGTGGCTAAAAGTTCGGCCCAGAAGTCTGTGTTTGTTTTGTAGACTGCTGTTGGGATACCGTTTGGTCCCGGTGCCCCTTCTGGTTTTATTTATTGGATTTGCCTTTTTATTTGGGCCCGTGAGATCGATAGTTCTTCGAATTTGGGGTTTGTTTCCAGGATAACACTATGGTGTTTTTATCTAGGAACCTGAATCAATATTTCTATTATACGCCCTTGTACGGCTATAATCAATAATATCCCTATAATGGCATAAGAATCAGATCCATATTTAAGGAAATCGCCCTTGCAGTCCAAGGCACGGCAAAAGCTACTTCCTTGGATTCCTAGAAAGCACGAGCTCTTTCGACACACCAAACCTCCAGCAACCTAGGCAATCCCCACTTGCTTTGTTTTGATTTGTAATAGAACTCTTGCGAGCACTGTAAGAATGGCCAGTTCTTAGTGACATCTTTATTGACGTCTTATGTCCAAACCTTACGTCAAACTCGGCACCTTTCAGGTATAAATATACCAATGTTGCCTTAAGCAAGCACACAGTGGTGGTTTTGGAGCAGAGCAGCTATCTGCTTGCCGAGAGCCCAGCTGATACGAAGAGCCCACGGACGCTGCCCCTCCTCTTTGACGCGCTGAGAAAGACGCTGTCTTTTCTCCTGCCTAGAAAATCCAGCTCCGGCGTTTCCAGCCTACCCTTGCGGGTGACTGGGATATTGAGTCCTGAAAGAGAGATACCAGACCTCCTACATTCTATTCCCAAGGTACAGTGCTGATTAAACCCTTAGAGAGAATTCTTGAATCAGATTCTTGGCAAAACCAACTTAACTTAAACTGCTACTTACTTACTCCTTCCCACGTATTAGGCTTAGGTCAGGTACAACTGGGTAGGCGTATTTTAGAAGCACCAGTTGAGCACGTTAGTCAATGTATTTATGTATGTATATATTTTATCCATTTTAAAGTGTCTTATGGCTAAGAAACCATATCAATGCTTTTACAGTATTATTTCATAATACTCCTTTTACTGTACGTACTTTACTTTATATTAAGTATTGCAATTGTGGCAATTCATTTCTCTTGCATGAGAAGGAAGACTGCTCAATAAATAATACCTTTTATTGAAAATGCCTGTCTCTCTATTCTCTGCACTCTGGTGAAACTAAGAACGCACAAGTGACTGAGTGAAATAGCTGTCTATTGTTTTCACACTACTCTAGAGATTTACTCTTATTCTGGGGGAGCAAAGTTGTCATGTTATATGGTTGTCGGAAGCTGAATCCCTTCTTGTCTGAGCCAGGGAAGCTTATCCCTCCCTATTTGTTAGATCTGGCATCATTGGCTTGAGTCTCTCCTCCATTTTTTTCTGTTTGCCTCCTCTGTTTACGATGTTTTTGCTGGTATAATGCTTTGGGCACTGTGCCACTGCTGATCAGTGCCACAGTGCAAGTGCTCCCTATGTAAAATTGCTGTATTGATTGAATTCCTTGTTTGGCTTATTTGGTTTACTGTCAGTCCCTAGTCTAGTGCACCAGGAGTGCCAGGGCTTGTAAATACAAATGCTGGTCGTGGGCTTGCAGCACATGTTGTGCCACCCACAAGAGCGGCCTAGTAAAAGTATGTCTGAGGGTCTGCCATTGCTAGACCTACATGCAGTCTGGTACTGTCACGCTGACTGCGCAAGTACACCTACTTGCCAGTCCCTAAAAACCTTCCCTTAACTTCATGTTAGTCACCCCTATGGTAGGCCCACAGGCAGGGTGCATTGTAAGGATAAGGTAGGACAAGCCTGACCAAGTTGGCATGTCCTAATAGTGAATTACAGCCATATTCGTTTTTCACTATTGTGAGGTAACCTGCTCTCCATTAGTTAGAATGGGCTGCCGGGGTTATTAATGTTATAATCCTAGCTGGCTTGGGGAGCATGGTGCAATGTCGAGTTTGGTATCCCTGAACTCGGGGTTTAATAACGCATCCGGTTGTGTGGATGGTTTTTGGACTCTGGGTTTGAAAATAGCACTTTTAGAAAGTGGCTATTTTCTTGTCTAACTATTTCTGGTTTCTGCTGGTTTGGTGTGTGTGTGACAGGTGCTGGGTGGCTCCAGAGGTCTGAATGAGTCAGTGTGGTATGAGTGGGACATTTGCATTAAGAGTAGGGGGAGAGTAGTTCCTGATGCCCTGCCCTGCCTGATACAATGCTGGCTCCACCTCCTGCCAGGCGACTGATGGCTCTGTGCCTGCCATAGACGATCCTGGCCCCACCTCCTACCAGGAGGCCGATAGCTCTGCTCCTGCCAGTGACAATGCTGGCTCCACCTCCTGCTGGGCGTCTGAGGACCCAGCCCTGCTCAGTGAATAAGCCAGGTGCCTCTGCCTGGCTACACCGACAACAGACCCAGGATGTTGGGAAATTCCCCTACATGGACAAAGGGATCAAAGCCAAAAAGGGGTATAAGAGAAGGACCCCTGAACCAAGAATTTAGATCACTTCTGACAAGGAAACCTGAACCAAGGACAAGAAGCCTGCTGATCCAAGGACTTGCCTACCCCTTCTGCCAGTGTGCTGTTTGTTGGGGGAATCCTGCAGTGCTTCTTTATTTTTGCCAAGGAACCAGGAGAGAGGAACTGTGTGTGTACTCTCAAGCTTTGCTAAAGAAAATCTCCAAGGGCTGGAAGAGTGCCAGCCTCCTGTTGATGTCATAGGGCTAAAGGACTTCACCTGCTAAAAGTGCTTGTTGCTGGAACTTGAGAATCCAGCGCCTCTGAAAGAATCCGGCAATCTCGACACCGACGGACGTCGCCGAATCCAGCTCGACATCGTGAGTAACGGCTCCAGTGTCCCGCTTCCTCGATGCCAGTCGGCGGGCCCGATCAACGCCAGCAGCAACGCCAGTGAGTAGTGAGTTCGGCTCCAGCTCCAAGTGACTTCGTGTCTGCACTGCTGCTGATCGCATCAACTTCGTGCCCCCTCGACGCCGTGAGCGCTGCTCACTCTTGCAACTTCATCATCGACATCGACGACGACGCCGTATCCTGCTTCACCTCGTGAGCGCTGCTCCTGCCCGACATCTGTCGACGCCGCCGCAGGTCGCCCAGACTCCGAGGCCGGATCGACGCCAAAGACGCGACGGCGGACATCTCGACGCCGCTGATCATCGTGTGCTTCTCTTTTCCAAGGTACTGGTGGGGGTCTGTGCGACTCCGGGCTCGACGTAGCGCTCCTCGCGGTTGATGCCGAACCCTTTGGATTAACTTTGCCTCGACGTCGTGTGACTCCCGTGTGGGTTACATTGTTGCCAAGAACTTTGATTTAAAGAAGAAGAGTTGCTTTTGATACTAAAGACTTCTGTGCTAAGAAGAAACTACACTTGAACTAATATTTTTCCTTCCAAGAGTATTTATTAAGATTGTGGTATATTTTTGTCGTTATTTGGTCTTGTGCTAAGCCTTATATAAAAATCCCTATTTTTATAATACTACTGTGTCGTGTCCATTTGTAGTGTATTCACTTTATTACTGTATGTGGTCATAAATGCTTAACACACAGCCTCTGAGATAAGCCTGTCTGCTCTGCCAAGCTACCAAGGGGGTGAGCAGGGGTGTTCAAAGGGTGTGATCCCCTTGCCCTGACTAGAAAAGGTGTGTCCCTATTTGTCAGAAGTGCATACCTCTGCCAACTAGAGACAGCCGGTTCTAACATTGGACGCAGCGGTGAGGATTTGAACCTTGCATTTATGACCCATGTGCAGTGATTAGTGTGCGCTACATAGTGAAAGCAGACCATAGCGCAGCCTCAATCAAATTTGGAAGGATTCTATTTTTGTTCTCCGCTTTTCTGAAGCTTGATTTTTTGAACACTGCCAGTTTTGACCATGCGTGACGCCGGAGTCACTACCCCTGTTGTTGTTGTGGAGGAATTTGATAGAAGTAAGATCAAAGTTTACAGCAGAAGGCAATTGGATTATCATTGCCAGCATTTGAAAGTCCCACTAAAGGCTGCAAAACAAAAGGGGAAGTTCTCAAAGCCTTAGAGGCCTGGTTAGAGTCCAGAGATCCCACTGATCCGGTGGTGGTACCGCCAGTGGAAGGGGATGAAGAGGTGCCAGTGAATGGGCCTGTGTCCTCTCCCGGTAGCAGTGTTTCCTCCAAAGGTCTTTCTCCTGAAGAAAGAGAAGAAAGGGCGAAGGAGCGTGCATACAACATGGAAATGGCAAAACTAAAGATAAATGGGCAGTTGGAGTTAGAAAATGCAAGAGGTAGGAGAGAAGCTGATTTGGAGATCAAAAGGTTGGAGTTTGAAAGAGAAAAGTTAGCTTTGGAGCGTGATACAAGGTTGAGGGAGCTAGAGCTCAAAGCTAAAGAGTTAGACTTGAATCCCTCTGGTGGCAGCATCCCATCTGTGCCTGCAGAAAGTAGGTTTTATTTTCCCAAAGATGTGATAAAAGATTATCATAAGAATGAAGATATTGGCCAATGGTTTAAAGCATATGAGTTAGCATTGTTGGCCCACCGGGTCCCTGAGAAGGATTGGGGAGCGGGGTTGTGGGGTCGCTTTGTGAATCAGGGAAGAGATACCCTGTTAGACATGCCTGTTGAGGATAGGATGTCTTATGCTCATATGAAAGATGCTTTAATGTTGAGGTATGGCCTAACCCCCGAAAAGTACAGACAAGCCTTTAGAGAATGTAAGAAATTGCCTGGTACGACGTGGGTTGAATATGTGTCATTTTTTGGCAGAGCCATGGATGGTTGGGTGAAGGGCAGCAAAGTGGAAAGTTATGAAGCTCTTTATGATTTGTTTGCTTGGGAGAATTTGTCTAATAACTGTTTTCCAGAGCTGCGCCAGCACCTTATTGATAGCAAGAAACCCTAGAAAACTTGCTGAGGAGGCGGCCCGCTGGGTCAGTACCAGGGTCCACAAGGGTCCAGTGGGAAACTCAGCCAAAGGTGGGCAGGGTCCCCAGCAGAAGAGTGATGGGGACAAGGGTAAACAGAAGCAGTCCCAGAAAGGGAGCTAAAGGACTTCACCTGCTAAAAGTGATTGTTGCCGGAACTTGAGAATCCAGCGCCTCTGAAAGAATCTGGCAATCTCAACGCCGACGGGCGTTGCCGAGTCCAGCTCGACTTTGTGAGTAACGGCTCCAGTGTCCCGCTTCCTCGACGCCGGCCGGCGGGCCCGATCAATGCCAGCAGCAACACCAGTGAGTAGTGAGTTCGGCTCCAGCTCCAAGTGACTTCGTGTCTGCACCGCTGCTGATCGCATCAACTTCGTGCCCCCTCGACGCCGTGAGCGCTGCTCACTCTTGCAACTTCATCATGGACATCGACGACGACTCCGTATCCTGCTTCACCTCGTGAGCGCTGCTCCTGCCCGACATCTGACGACGCCGCCGCAGGTCGGCCAGACTCCGAGGCCGGATCGACGCCGAAGACGCGACGCCGGACATCTCGACGCCGCTGATCATCGTGTGCTTCACTTTTCCAAGGTACTGTGTTGTGGGGGTCTGTGCGACTCCGGGCTCGACGTAGCGCTCCTCACGGTCGACGCCGAACCCTTTGGATAAACTTTGCCTCGACCTCGTGTGACTCCCGTGTGGGTTACATTGTTGCCAAGAACTTTGATTTGAAGAAGAATAGTTGCTTTTGATACTAAAGACTTTTGTGCTAAGAAGAAACTACACTTGAACTATTATTTTTCCTTCCAAGAGTATTTATTAAGATTGTGGTATATTTTTGTCGTTATTTGGTCTTGTGCTAAGCCTTTTTTATAAAAATCCCTATTTTTATAATACTACTGTGTCGTGTCCATTTGTAGTGTATTCACTTTATTACTGTATGTTGTCACAAATGCTTAACACACAGCCTCTGAGATAAGCCTGTCTGCTCTGCGAATCTACCAAGGGGGTGAGCAGGGGTTATCGAAGGGTGTGATCCCCTTGCCCTGCCTAGTAAAAGGTGTGTCCCTATTTGTCAGAAGTGCATACCTCTGCCAACTAGAGACAGCCGGTCCTAACACTATTCATTCAAGAAAGTTTTCAGTGACCTCTGAGCTAGCTGGCGCAAACCTAAATTAAGTTTAACATGGTCAGTAGAGACCTAGAAGACCTCAGTCCTACATCTACACTGCTGTTTATGTTATTCCAATGCGCAGAGCCTATTGGGAAAATAGGAACTACACTACAACACTGTTGTGCGATCTTGAACTGTCGGCATTGATCTCCATTGGTCTCCCTTGTTGTTTTTTGTCAGTTCTTTGGGGTTCCTTTGTTAAGTAAAGGTTTTGCACGTGTGTCTCCCTTTCCTTATTGCTGATCCCGGGATCCTGTTGCAGTGCCGCTCCCAAATTTAGTTTGTTAATGATTGCCCAGAACTCTCTAGAAGATGCTTTTTTGCTGGAAATCAGTAGCTTTGCCCATACCCGTTCTTTGTGTTGGGCTTTTGCTACCCATCATTTTTTCTGGTATGCCTTTCTCATGTTTCTGAGCTCTGTGGTGTTTGTGCATTGTCCCTTTGCAACCGATCTTTGTGCCCTGGCCAATTTTCTTTTTTCTTGTGTTAGTTCTGCATTAAACCAGGGCGCAGGTTTTCCTATTGGATCTCTGATTACTCTCGGCTGAGCTGAATGGTTTTCCTTTAGATCCTCGAGTAAATTTTCCCAGTTGTTTATAGGGTCTGCATTTTCTAGCCTCCCAAGTTTCAACATAAAGTTGGTGGGCGTGGTCAAAATTTTTTGTATTTCTCCGCCCCTCCATTTTATTTTCCGCAGGTTAAATTTTTCTGTTTTTTGGTGTAATGAGCTTATTCTCTCTGCTCTTGGTGCTGCGATGTCCATCCTGATGATTTGAGGGAAATGATCGCTTTCCAGGCGCTGAACTCTTAAATATTCCGCAATTAAGTTTATCAGGCTCGCAGTTACCAGTGTGAAATCTAGAGTAAATTTAACGGTTACCGCTCACGTAGGTAGGGCACGGCTGAGACTGGTCTTTTTTTTTACTGTTTAATATTTTTAGGCCCATTGAGGTTATCTTGCCCCGTTCGGTATGAGTGGACACGAATACTGCCCTTTTTTCTCTGTTCGATCCGCCCCTATCAGTGCTAAGTAGATTAAAATTAAAGTCTCCCAAAATTATCATGGAGCTTTGTTTATTGGTTTTTTGTAAGGTTTTAATCGGTTTGAACTGTGTTTCCAGCTTTTCCTTTTTTGCTTTGCGATCTGGGTGTATGTAAAGGTTTAAAAGTAACAATTGGTGCAGGGGCTGTATTGCAATTTTTATTGCTTGAACCCAGTTTAGCCCAACGTCCAATATTTCTTGATTCCAGTTGTATTTCTGAGAAACAAGGATTGTTAGACCTCCTGGTGGGTGTCCATATTTTGCGTGCTTTTCTGTGAGTATGTGGTGATGCGTGAAGCCTGGAATACCTAGTTGAGTCAGGTTCCAGGTTTCTTGTAAGAGTATTATGTCCAGTTCGTCAAAAAAAATGTGTGTTTCATGGTCCTGCTCCATGGTGCTAAAACCATGCACGTTCCAAGAGCATAAGTTGATTAATTCTGCAGTTGTTTTTTCCTTCTGCCAGAGATTTGGTCGTTTTCTGGTTATGGTCATTATATCAGTTCTAGGAACCCTTTTCGCTAAGTGCTGTCAGGATCCATGACCAGTCTTGATTACTGCAGTGGAGCCAATTTGTGATTGTCTGATTTTTTAAAATATTTTTTGTTTCGATTCCTTTCCCCGGAGATGTTGCTCGGGCTGCGTATAAGCATGATTTTATCTTGGGCCTTTGGGACTCCATGTCATTGTGGTAATCTGGACTGTTGTGGAGGGGATGGGGATATCTCGGTTGCTTGTGTTGCTGTAAGTTGATTCCCCAACTCTCGAATATTGCTTTGTGAGAGTAGATTTTTGCTGCGAGCTCTTTTGATTTCCAGGTAATGACTGAATTTTCTATTCCTGGCCTTGCTCTATTTTGCTGAAACTCTACTGCTTCCATGTCTTGTGAAGCTATTCCTTTGAGATCTGGAATTTCCTTAAGCAATTTTAGGATGTTTCCTCTATTGAGGATATCATGCCTTCCTTTTGTTTCGTATTCTGGGATAAAAGTAACAAGAGGTCCGATTTCATCTGATGTTCGTGTTAGGTTGCCCACCTGTTTTATTGCGTTGTTTTTTGTTCTTAAGGGCCCTGTGATTGAATTAGTATCTTTTACATGGGCTGTTGGTACCTCAATACTGATTTCTGACTTCTTCACAAGTCTAGTTTCTGTACGTTGTACTGATTGCTCAAGTTCGGGGGGTCTCTCTTTGTTATGACACTCCTGCCTGTTGCGTTAGTGGTAATCTTTAAGGCTCTATGATCAAATTTGCGTTGAGAGGTTTTTTGTTCCCTTGCGTTTGTGCTTAGATTTTTGCTCTGGTACCTATTGTTGGGTTTGCGTAATTCCTCTACTTCTTTTCTTTGAAGTGAGGACAAGCTGGCCTTTGTGCTGCCAGCGTCTTTATGAAAGTCCGGGACTTTATCACAGTTGTTTGGGCCGTTGTCCACATAATCTCTTATTCGTGGTGTTTCTTTTGTGTTACATCTGGGAATAGTTGGGCCTTCGGTTGTTTGTTTGAGTTCCCTTGGCCCGTTAAGGGTTTTTACTTCTAACTTTTGTGTTGACTCCACCATTATAGAGTTCTCGAACGAAAAACTAACCCTTTCCAAATATTGTTGATCCAGTCTACTGACTGGAGTTTGCAGCATGTCCTTGTTTATTTCAAGACCATGGCTTACTTTCTTTGTGAAAATTGGGAAGATGTGTTCTGGGGCAACGGTATGTTTCTTATTTTGTTAGGGCCGTGCCTTCCTGGCTCTCTTTCATTGACGTTTTGTTAGTTTGTCCTGTTGATCGGATGGAGGGGTAGGCGAGCCTTCGTAGATTTGCTCTTCTTGGCTTTCCATCACCCCTACGTCTTGACCTGTGGTTGTTTTCTTCCAAGCCCCTTTGATGGGTTGGTCCTGGATTTGTCGTCCGGATTGGGCATTTGGAATTTCTTTGTTCTGGGTGGCGTCCGTATGCTTCCGGTTTCCCTTTTGTTCGCAAGTGGATTTCACTGCACCCAGGATGTCATTTAAGATCTCTGGGAGGGTGGCCAGTTTTTCAATTATACTACCGCAGTTACAGCGACTAGATTTTGCGTAACTTTTGATTTGTGTTCTGTTTCCTGGAGTTGTCTGGTCTATATTTGTATTTGTGTTTTCTTCCACGTTTTCCTTCTTGGCTAATAAGGTCATTAGTGTGTCTGCTTTAGAGCTTATGTTTGAAATGTGCTCACCGATGATGTTTATTAGGTCTAGTTGTACTTCCATTTTATCCGATTGGAAATTTAATGCCCTTATTGCTTGGTCCAGTGTGCTAATTAGGGTCTTCCCCCTGTTTGTGTTTTGTTGAAGACGACTCCGTTTTCTAAGTTTGCGCAGGACTGTTCAATCCTGCTTGTCGATGAAATTAGAATGGGATCCAACTGAACTTGCTTAATTGCCTCGCTACCGACACTACTAGTGTTGTCAATCAAAATTCTGTGGCTGCTGCCTTGATCCTCTGAGTTTCGCGATGTTGATGCCACTAGCTCATGGGTGCGTGCCTTTGTGGTCGGATGTTCAGATGTAGATTTAATGCTCTTTTTGATTTTTCTTAGAGGTTACAGGTGGCTTTGGGGTATTTGTGATTGAAGGGAGCTCTTCAATTTCTGCCTCCCCTTCGAGTCTCTGGCTTAATGAACCTCCTAAATCCACCCCTTCTGGTGTTTTGTTGCACTTAGTGTTGTCTTTATGGCTTATGTCTTGAGAACTTGATTTAGCGAAGAGATTTTCAAGCAACTCTAGACCATGTGTTGATAGCAGGTAGGATGCTGGTTTATACGTGCCCTTTGTCTCTTGAGTGCTTGAATGAGTTGAAGTTTTATTGTCCGCTGCCATTTTGGAATCCGTGTTCTCGGGGGGGTCCAGTTGTATTGTGCACTTGGGCCTGCACCGTTTCTATCTGTTTTTTCATAATGTTGGTTTTCACTGTATGACCTGTTATGCCTAATAGGTTTACAGTGCTCTCATGTAAACGTCAATCCATTTGCTTTGTTTCCTTGTTTGAAACCCTTGGTGCAAGTAACGGTTTAATCGTGTCTGGCAATATTGGGCTCGGGAGATTTTGCGCCTCCACTGTTGCAGCAAAAATTGCTGAGACCGGGTCTTTTAGGGAAAAAAAATTATTAACTTTTTGTTGCCCTTGTTTACACGTCGCTGAACCGGGGTTCTCAGGTATTGCCACCAACATTCCCGTGTCTTGCCTCTCCCTTTCTCTCTCAGGCTCGCTGTCTAATAAAAACGTTGAGGGATCTTTGGGGATAGGTTTCGGGTTAGTTTTGTTTTGCTTTTTGCTGGGAGCGATTTGCCGTTTTGTACCAGATCTCATTCTAAGATTTTTTATTTTTTTATATAGTTGATTAGGGTAAGTCTTAATGTATGTATATTTCCTGGGGATGACTTGAGCCTCACCTCCTTTGATCCTTTGCTCGGCTCTGCCGTCCGTCAGTTGCAGCACTCGTTGCGGGGCCCGCACTCTCTCCTTCCGGGCTGCCTCTGTCCCTCAGCCCCTGTGCTTATCGTTTTCCGGCTGACTCCCCCCGCAGCACTGTACTGGACCTGCCGCGGCCTGTCTGCTCCAGTCAGCTTCTTTCTGGCGTGTCTGGCGTGCACCTCATTGCCTCACACCCGGCACCTGGGCGTATCGGTACCAGTTTCGAACACTGCCTACCGACCCCCGTCTGGAGCCGGGTGTAGTGGGGCAGGGGAACAGCAGTGGTGACAAAGTCGCTGTGAGTGTGATAGCGCCGGGTGCTGGGTTAAGGGATGTAGGGCGTTCTTCGTTCACCTCTCCTACCCTCACGGCACACCTGCTCTTGGTACTACTAAGAACTCCTGAGAAATCCTGAGTAAAGAAGTCAGTAGCGGCCGCCCTAGTGAGGCACTTGCTGGTTTTGGCCGCTGTAGAAAAGCATTTGGCGGCTTCAACCGCCAAAAAAATGTAAAGAATGTGGTACTCACGGCTCATAAGCTCCGAGGCATTGCCCGCTGGCGTCTAACCGCTGCTGCAACTGTTTAGGGGAGCCGACGCACTCCCGACTCAACCCAAGTGCTTGGAGGGCTCGCCCCCTCCTTGGCAGTGGTGGCGGCGGCGGCGGTGCTGTTGTTGTCACAGCGCTCTCACAGCGCTCACACCACCTGCTCACCCACTCGCCCGTTCGCTCACTGCTCCTCAGAACTGGCTACTCGCAAACGGCTCCTCGCACTCCTCACATGGCGGCGGTGTTGTTGTCACAGCGCTCACACCGTCCGCTCGCCCGCTCGCTCACGGCTCGCTCACGACTCCCCTCAAACGGCTCCTCACACACAGCTCCTCGCCACGACTCACAGCTCTCGCCCGTTTACTTGGCACCAGCTCTAGTGCTTGTCAAGTCAAGTCAAAACATTTATATAGCGCACTACATACCCAGAGGGTTTCAAGGCGCTTAGGAAGGGGAGGAGGATTATTTGTCAAATATCCACGTTTTAAGCTGCTTTCTGAACGCTAGGTGATTCTGGGTGAGGCGAAGGTAAGCGGGGAGTGAGTTCCATGTTTTGGCAGCCAGGTATGAGAAGGATCTGCCTCCCATGGTGGACTTGTTGATGCGAGGTACAGTGGCGAAGGCTTGGCTGGAAGAGCGAAGTTGGCGGGAGGGGGTGTAGAAGGACAGTCGAGAGTTGAGGCAATCTGGTCCGATGTCGTAGAGTGATTTGTGTGCGTGGGTAAGCAGTCGGAAAGTAATCCTCTTATTGACGGGTAGCCAGTGGAGGTCTTTAAGGTGACCAGAGATGTGTTCGTTGCGTGGGATGTCTAATATGAGCCTGGCTGAGGCGTTTTGGATTCGTTGTAGTTTCTTCTGGAGTTTAGCGGTGGTACCTGAGTAGAGGGTGTTTCCGTAGTCCAGTCGGCTCGTGACTAGAGCGTGGGTGACTGTTTTCCTTGTTTCGGAGGGGATCCAGCGAAATGTTTTTCTGAGCATGCGAAGAATGTTAAAGCAGGAAGAGGATACGGCGCTGACTTGTCTGTTCATTGAGAGTGAAGAGTCCAGGATGACGCCAAGGTTCCGTGCGTGGTCTGTTGGGATGGGTGCATTTCCGAGGGCTTCCGGCCACCAGGAGTCGTCCCATGCAGAGGGGGATTTACCTAAGATGAGGACTTCTGTTTTGTCTGAGTTCAGTTTCAGACGGCTTTGTTTCATCCATTCGGCGACTTCTTTCATTCCTTCGTGTAGGTTAGTTTTGGCGGTGCTGGGGTCCTTGGTGAGAGATAGGATCAGTTGAGTGTCATCCGCGTAAGAGATGATGTTGAGGTTGTGTTGGCGGGCGATGGCCGCGAGGGGGCTCATGTATACGTTGAAGAGGGTGGGACTGAGTGAGGATCCTTGTGGTACGCCGCAGATGATTTCAGAGGCCTCGGACTTGAATGGTGGGAGGCGGACTCTCTGGGTCCTTCCGGTGAGGAACGAGGTGATCCATTCCAGTGCCTTTCCTTGGATTCCGATGTTTCTGAGGCGTTGTAAAAGGGTGCTGTGGCAGACTGTGTCGAAGGCTGCAGAGAGGTCGAGGAGGATGAGGGCGACTGTGTCTCCATTGTCCAGTAGAGTTCGAATGTCGTCTGTTGCTGCGATTAGGGCGGTCTCAGTGCTGTGTTTGGCTCGGAAGCCAGATTGAGAGGGGTCGAGTGATTTGTTGGCTTCGAGGAAGGCGGCGAGCTGGTTGTTGACAGCTTTCTCGATGACTTTGGCCGGGAATGGAAGAAGCGAGATGGGGCGGTAGTTTTTGAGTTCGGTGGGGTCAGCTGTTGGTTTTTTCAGAAGGGCGGTGAGTTCAGCATGTTTCCAGTCTTCTGGGAAGGTAGCGGAATTGAAGGAGCAGTTGATGACGTCTCGGAGGTGCGGAGCTATGACGGAGTCTGCTTTGTTGAAGATGTGGTGAGGGCATGGGTCTGTGGGGGATCCAGAGTGGATGGAATTCATCAGGCGGATGGTGTCCTCAGTGGAGATTGGGTTCCAGGCGTTAAGGGTGTTAACGGGGGGAAGATGGTCAGCTGATGGTGGGGTGGGTTGGCTTCCGGGTTGGTTGTCAAAGCTGTTGTGGATGTCAGCAATCTTGTTGTGGAAGAAAGAGGCTAGGGAATCGCAGAGGGTTTGAGAGGGGGTGATGTCGTTGGAGTTGGCCGAGGGGTTGGAAAATTCCTTGACGATGTTGAAGAGTTCCTTGCTGTTGTGGGCGTTGTTGTCAAGTCGATCCTTGAATGCTGTTTTCTTGGCTTTTCGGATCAATTGGTGGTGAGTACGGATGGCGCTTTTGAAGGCGTCCTTGTTGCTGGTGGATGGGTCTTTTTTCCAGGCCTTTTCAAGGGAGCGGCACAGTTTCTTGGACTTCTTGAGGTCATCGTTGAACCATGAGGCCTTCTTGATGCCAAGTGCGTTGACGTTTTTTCAGTGGTGCTAAGGTGTCGGCAGTGTTGGATAGCCAAAGGGTGAGGTTGGAGGCGGCTTCGTTGGCGTTGGGGAACTCTCCACTCCTTGGCGGCGGTGGTGGCGGCGGCGGTGTTGTTGTCGCAGCGCTCTCACAGCGCTCAGACCGCCCGCTCGCCTTCCCGCTCACAGCTCCTCACAAACGGCTCCTCACAAACGGCTCCATGCACGGCTCAGGAATAGCTTGTGCAGCTCGTGCAGATACTTAATATCTTGCCCCAGGATGGCTCAGATATTTGTTCAGAGGAAGCAGTAATAAGGAAAGAATTTGTAGATTTTTTTTCCCTTTTATACACTGAGGATACGGCCCCTTTAAGTGAGGACTTAGATCAGTACCTAGAAAATCTGGAATTACCAGTGTTATCAAACATGGAACAAGATTAAATGAACGCCGTAATTACTGAGGAGGAGGTAGAAGAGGTGATGAGAGGCCTGAAGAGGCGTAAAGCCGCAGGGCCAGATACTCTACCAAATAAACTTTACTTTAAACTCAGTGAGGTCCTATCTCCCCCACTTACAAACCTGCTAAATAAAATCTACCTAGAGAAGGGGAAACGTCCTGATTCGTGGAACGACGCCACGATAAGTGTCTTGCTAAAACCTGGTAAAAATCCCGCCAAATGTAAATCTTACCGCCCTATAAATTTACTTAATTGTGACTACAAGATTTTTACACAAATTTTAGCCAAAAAGCTCGGAAAAATTGCAGGTAAACTGATACAAGAAGATCAGAAAGGGTTTGTAGGAGGCAGGCACTTGCAGGATCTCACCCATGAGCTCATTGGGTCAATTGATATAGCGATAAGCGAGAAAATCCCACTATCAATATTAACGCTAGACGCGGCCAAAGTGTTTGATAGAATGATCTGGGTGAAAAAAAATTGCTCTGTATGCGGATGACCTAATGATTTTCACGGATAATTACGCAGGGTCCGTTAAAGCTATTGAGGACACTCTAAATGACTTTGGTAGGATATCCGGTTATCAAACTAATCATTCAAAAACAGAGATTATGAGCTGGCAGTCCCAAGTAAATAGCACTTATACTAGGGGGAAAATTAGATACTTAAGGATAGAGCTGGTTAAAAATTTTGATAAAATAGCCAAGATAAATCTGGACAGGATAATAGCGGAAGTAAGAAAGTTATTGAAGGCGTGGGGAGGCCTCCCTCTGACCTTTCTGGGTAGATCAAATTTGATTAAAATGGCCATCCTCCCGAAATTCAATTTTTTTTTCAGTGCAATCCCACTAGAGTTTAATAGAGATACTCTGAAGAAAACACAAGGAGAACTAATAAGCTTCATTTGGGCAGCCAAAAGTTCACGTATTACGTGGACAAAATTACGGAGAAGAAAACTAGAAGGAGGAATTGCTAGCCCTGATCGAGTAGAATATTATAGAGCCTTCCAGTTCAAGCACATCAGGGTTCTACTGGATAATCGAGATCTGTACCCGGATCACCTCAAAGTAATGACCGAAAATACTGGCCACTTCTTGTACAAATTTGGCCACCCAAAATATTTCAAAAAAATAAACCTGAAGACTTTGAGATCAGCGGCCAAACTATGGTATCAGATCAGGAATACTCTGAATATCCCCTACTATAGTGAGTTCGCGCCTATATGGGACTCTCCAGGAACCCAAGAGTGTCTCAAAGACAGTTTGACAAACCCGCTAACATCAGGCTGTCAAGTATGGGGCCAATTATTAACTAAGAATATCTTAACAAACTGGGAGAGTATGTGCGAGTACAAATGCATCCCTCTCAAAGTTTAAGTTTTATCAACTTTCTGGCTGGGCAAAAATGCTGAAGGAGAAATGCAGTGGAAATAAAATCTTAGAATCATCGATGATAAAGAATTCTCCAATGAGTAAAGAAATTCCATGGTGGTACTGGGCAGTGATCAAAGCCAAGGAGGAGGACCTATTGATACCAGAAAATACTTGGGGGAAGGATCTGCCGTCGCTGGACCTCCAAAACCTGTGGCAAGCATCCATGAGCAAATGTTTGTCTATTGTGAAATCTGCCACCCTAAGAAGAAACCACCTCTTTACTTCCCACAGAGCCTATTGGACGCCGAAGCGTCTATCCAAGTTTAGTGGCACCAACATGAAATCCTGTCCAAATGTTGTCTACTTAGGGCAGATGACGTGCATGTGTTTTGGCAGTGCCCTCAACTTGAAGGCTTCTGTCAGGAAGTGAGTAAAATCTTAGAAGCGGTATTGAGAAAACCTCTTATAGTAAGTATGGATCTTGTTATTTTTGGGGATAGTCGGCAAGAGGGGGTAACACCGTAACAAGAAAAGTAGAGAATTTGTTGTTTATGTTGATTTTGCTTGCACGAAGGGAACTTTGTATTAAATGGATAAAAATAGTCGCCCCCACACACTTAGAATGGGTGGCCTCGGTTAACAGAGTAAATAAGTGGTACAGGAAAGGGATATCCAGCAGGAAATATAACTATTGGGAGATGTGGGAAGATTCACATTATGTTAACTAATTGGGAAACCTAGAACACCGTTATGATCAGGCCTATGCATTTCCAATGATTATGCAATGGCAATAAATTTACAAGCAGGATGCTTGTATGAGTGGCCAGGGTGGCCAGCTCCCCCACTTCGAGGAAAAAGTATTCATAGTGTCATGGACGTAAGGGGACCCGACTCTGTAAACACATATAGCAAGTTTCCCCAACTCCTGAGGTTGTGAATGTCCGGAAAGTAGAGAAGCGGGTCCCTGATAACTCCAGCTACACTCTATTGCAGAATGAGAAAAAAAAAGCCAGTCCACTGTACGCTAATCCACTATATGCTATTCCACTTACATCACTTTAACCTATGCTTCTCAACTCTACACTATTACATTGTATGCCACTCCATGCTCTGGCACTCCATTGTACACAATTCCACTGTATGCCACTCCACTATATACAACTCCACTGTATGCCACCCGAATGTCTGACAAAATATCGAAAACAAAAATATCGATATACAAAAATATCGGAACAAAAATATCGAAGTCAAAAATATAGGAATCCTATCCCGAACAAGGTAAGTACAAATATATCGAAAATAAAATATAGAATGACAAAAATATCGTTTTTTGTAAAATATTGTTTTTTTAATATAATAAAAATGTAATATTAACAAAATAATACTTATAAATGTAATAAACATATTTAAGAATGTACTATATTATTAAAAATTCATACATAATGTAATACAAATTAATATTAATAACTATATAATACATAATATATTTTTCATTAATAATAACTCTAAATTAATTATTGTCATAACGTAAAAACAAATAAAAATGTAATAAATTACTAATACATTTATTTACATAAAATTTTCACGTAAATAACAATTAATAACAACATAATACTAATAAAAAAGCTAAATACATTTTAGATAGCGTATGAGTAAAAATTACTATTCCCACTCCAGAGAGTGCGACAGTAGGGAAAGTGTTGGATAGCGTAGAAGTAACAATTACTATTCCCACTCCAGAGAGTGCAACAGTAGGGAAAGTGTTGGATAGCGTAGGGTTAAAAATTACTATTCCAACTCCAGAGAGTGCAACAGTAGGGAAAGTGTTGGATAGCATAGGGGTAACTATTACTATTCCGACTCCAGAGAGTGCAACAGTAGGGAAAGTTTTGGATAGCGTATGGGTAAAAACACTATTCTCACTCCAGAGAGTGCAACATTAGGGAAAGTGTTGGATAGCGTCAGGGTAACAATTACTATTCCAACTCCAGAGAGTGCAACAGTAGGGAAAGTGTTGGATAGCGTAGGATTAAAAATTACTATTCCAACTCCAGAGAGTGCAACAGTAGGGAAAGTGTTGGATAGCGTAGGGTTAAAAATTACTCTTCCAACTCCAGAGAGTGCAACAGTAGGGAAAGTGTTGGATAGCGTAGGGGTAACAATTTCTATTCCAAATCCAGAGAGTGCAACAGTAGGGAAAGTGTTGGATAGCGTAGGGGTAAAAATTACTATTTCCACTCCAGAGAGTGCAACAGTAGGGAAAGTGTTGGATAGCGTAGGGGTAACAATTACTATTCAAACTCCAGAGAGTGCAACAGTAGGGAAAGTGTTGGATAGCGTAGGATTAATAATTACTATTCTAACTCCAGAGAGTGCAACAGTAGGGAAAGAGTTGGATAGTGTAGGGGTAACAAATACTATTCCCACTCCAGAGAGTGCAACAGTAGGGAACGTGTTGGCTAGCGTAGGGGTAACAATTACTATTCCAACTCCAGAGAGTGCAACAGTAGGGAAAGTGTTGGATAGCGTAGAGGTAAAAATTACTATCCCCACTCCAGAGAGTGCAACAGTAGGAAAAGTGTTGGATAGTGTAGGTGTAACAATTACTATTCCAACTCCAGAGAGTGCAACAGTAGGGAAAGTGTTGGATAGTGTAGGGGTTTAAATTACATACTTATAAATTACATCAATTATTTAATTAATTATTTAAAATTAATTACCAACTAATTAAATTTATTTACCAATTAATAAAAATAAATGTATGCTTCCTACTAATTAATAATTAATTCTACATATTGAAACTACTTCCCACCCTATTCCCCTATAAACCCATAACCCGCTACAGAACATATTTATCAATTAATTAAAAATAATTACCAAAATAATTAAATATAATTACCAATTATTTTTAATTAATGTATGATTCCTACTAATTAATAAATATTTAAACATTATTACATTACTTCCAACCCTATTCCCCTATAAACCCATAACCCGCTACAGAACATATTTATCAAGTAATCAATTAATTAAAATTATTTACAAATAATTCTCAATAAATTAATTAATAATTCCTACTAATTAATAATTAATTTAACATAATTAAATTACTTCCCACCCTATTCCCCTATAAACCCATAACCCGCTACAGAACATATTTATCAATTAAAATTAATTAAATATTAATTCTCAATTAATTAATTAATAATTCCTACTAATTAATAATTAATTTAACATAATTAAATTACTTCCCACCCTATTCCCCTATAAACCCACAACCCGCTACAGTACTAAAAGACGATATTTAATTAAATTACATTAAAAATAAATAATAAAACATAATAAATACAATATAATATACACAACATTTTTTTTTAAATCGATATTAGTAACATCGAAATTATGTATTTCAATATGATTGACATCGATATTTAGAACTTCGAAATTACTAATATCATACTAATATCGATATTAACACCTTCAACGCTCATGACGAGCTCAGCTCGTCATGAGGTACAACCCCATACACTCATGACGAGCTGAGCTCGTCATGAACAATGGGAAAAGCAAAAGCCCAGCACAGGAGGAAAATAACACTAGCATTGATGGTGTTATGACTGTCGATATTACTTACCTTCTATATTATGTCACATCGATATTTAAACTTCGATATAATTGTATATCGAAATTTAAAACTCAATATTTCGTCTGTGTACCAACACAAACATCTCCTAAGGTTTATGATCAACAAGACTCACTACCAGTTCACAGTGCTGGCATTCAGACTCAAACCCGCACATAGGGGTTTTCAAAAAATACCTGGCAGCAGCAGTAGAACACTTAAGGAGGCAAGGGATACATGTATACCCGTACCTAGACGACTGGCTGGTAAAAACAAACTCATACAGCAAGTGCAAGCGGTACATGGAAGAAGTCATTCAAACACTAGCCCAACTAGGGTTTTCAATCCATTGGTGAAAATCATCAATACAACTAGAACAAGTAAAAATATTCTTAGATGCAGAGATCAACACCATACTGAGCAAGGTGATTCCAAGTGCAAAGAGAACCTTTGCAATACTGAAGGAGAAATGTCTGTACCACAAGGGGCAAGTTCTGACAGTGAGGACAGTCAGCAAACTAATGGGAATGAAGGCATCATGCATACATTTGGTCCCAAATATCCACCTACACATGAGACCATTCTAAGAATGGATCTAGCATCAATGGTCACAAGCAATAGGGAGTTGGGAGGATCTAGTGGTTGTCATGCACGCAGTACAGTACAAAGTAGCATGGTAAAACAAGAAGAACATAGCACAAGGGAGACCATTCACACAACCAACTCCAACAGTGACCATCACAACTGACGCCTCCCAGATGAGGTGGGGAGCGCAAAGGAACAACCTCAAGGTAAGGGGATTGTGGTCACAACAGGATATGGTAAAGCACATCAACTACCTAGAACTGAAGACAGTGTTCCTTGCCTTGAAAGCCTTTCAAGAACAACTGTGCGGACACAGGGTACAATCCAAACAGACAATACAACCACCATGTTCTACATCAACAAGTAAGGAGGGACACAGTTAGTGACACAATCAGTGCTAACACAGGAAATATGGAGCTGTGTAATTCCAAGACAAATAGGCTTGTTAGCAATATATCTACCAGGGAAGGACAATGTGGAAGCAGACAGACTCAGCAGACAGACGTCAGCGTCCCACAAATGGGAAATCGGTCACCAAGAAATCCAAAAGATATTCCACAAATGCGGAACTCCGCAAATAGAACTATTTGCAGCACACCAAAATGCAAAATGCCAAAACTTTGCATCCAGACTATCGTGCAAACAGTCCCAAGGGAATGCGCTAAGGATAAGCTGGTCAGGGGCATTTGCCTACGCTTTTTCACCGATACCACTGCTACACAGGGGACTAAACAAATGCAGATTCCTCAACATGATGTTAATATTAATAGCACCTCAGCCAGACAAACCTGGTTCTCACAGATCATGGAGATGGCACAAGCGCCCGCACAAAGGTTCCCCACAAGAAAGGACCTGTTAACGATGCAGAACAGAAGGGTATTACACCCAGAGAGCCTCAGCCTGGCAGCATGGCTCCTGAAGACCTGGAGTTTGCACACCTCAAACTACCCGCAAGCACAATGGCGGTACTCAGAGAGGCGAGGAGCCTTATCACAAGAAGGTGCTACGTAGCAAAGTGGAAAAGATTCTCCAAATGGTGCATTAGGGAGAAACTACAAGGGAAAATAACAAAGGAATCAACAGTACTAAAATACTAAACGTATCTACTACAAAATAAACTAAGCTACACATCTCTAAGGGTGCACTTAGAGGCAATAGTGGCTTACACAAGAGGAGAAACAGGAAAAAGTTTTTTCACCTCCCAAATACTAAAGAGATTTCTAGAAGGGGCAAAGAGAATCACACCCCCAAACAGAAGCCAGCTCCAGCATGGAACCTCAACGTAGTGCTAACTCAATTGATGAAGGCACCATTTGAGCCTATTCACAAAGCAACACTGCACATGTTCACGCTAAAGACAGACGTCTTAGTAGCTATCACATCGCTACAAAGAGTAGGCGAATTACAAGCGCTAACACTACAAGAGCCCTAACTACAAATACACAATGATAGGATCGTAATGAGAACAGACCCACATTTTATGCACATCAATCAGACAATTCAAATAGCAAGTTTTTTCCAAAAACCATCCTCAAGCACAGTAAGGGTGTTAAACACACTGGATTCCAGAAGGGCAGTAATGCACTATATTGAAAGGACAAAGACGTGCAGAAAGACAAAACAAGTCTTTGTGTCTTTTGCCAGCAGGTTTTGGGGACTACCAGTTACCAAAAATACCATTGCATGGTGGATTGCACAAACCATATAACTCTGCCACAAACAAGCCGGGCAACATTTACAAGGAGAGCTTATGCTCACTCAACAAGGAGGAAAAATAGCAACAATTGTGTTTCTAGCAAACACACCTATTAAAGATATTTGCCAAGCCGCAACTTGGTCCTCAGTGCACACGTTCACGAAGCACAACTGTGTAGATATTCAAATGAACAAGGAAGTGCAAGTGGGACAGAAGGTCTTACAACACATATTCAGTAACCAGAGCTCATCTTCCACCCAACCACCACAAAACTAACAAACCGCTACAAAGACTTTGCGCAGCATAGTGAATCCAGAAAGATTCACGCTGCAAAACATATAGTTTCTTACCTGTCGGTGTAGTTTTGCAGCTTGAAGACTTACTGGATTCACTAGTGATCCCACCCTCCTCCACCAGAAAGATGAGACAGGAGGAAGACTATTCAAGCAGGAGAAATACTTTAAAGATTAAAGAGGTGAAAGAGTAACACAAGACAAAGAAAAAAGAATCCAAAGATGGCGACTAAAGGTGGGAGCTTCCGTAGGAAGCTCATCGGCGTCACAAAAGACACCAAATGGTGGTATGTCAATGCACACCTGAGCCCCCCCCCGCCCGCCAAGAAAAAAGAGAAGAGCTACTACAATTCTGGACCCAACCACTAGATGGCGGAATAATGCACAGCATAGTGGACCCAGAAAGACTTCAAGCTGCAAAACTACACCGACAGATAAGAAACTATACGTTCTGGACCAGGGGATGATTGGACTACAGGACCTCACAGAATCTTAGGAGCTGACGGCCTGTTATATCCAGGAGCGCTGGAGTGCTGTTCTCCCTCACACAGCATAACAGGTGAGAGGAGAGAGGTTGAGGGGAGAGGCGCGAGGGGCGAGTGGAGACGTGGAGACATGAGTGCAGCTCTCCATTAGAGAAGCTGCTAAGCGAGAGCTCAGCGATACCACAGAGGTGGCCCAGCTAGGTCTGGGTGAGGTTTGCAGGATAGCCGATAGCCCTGCTCCCTTTCCTCTCTCCATTCTCTCAGGTATCCCGCTGCTCCCTGTTCGCTCCAGCCAGGCTCACTTGTCCTGCTCTTCTTGCATTTGGAGCTTAACTCTCAACCTCAACTTGCAATTTCCTATAACTTTTTACATTCAGCACATCCTGTATATCCAGCATCTCTGCATTTCTGCATCTCTGCATCCCTAATTCTGGTTACAGCTTCCTACATTTACAGCCTATAGCCTACACTTTAAGTATCCACAAGCTCCCCCTGATAGTCACTTTTGAAAGATTCACAACTGAGTCATAACCGTGTAACTTAGCAAGAATCACAACTGAGTCATAACTGTGTTACAACAACAGAAATAAAACAGAACAATCCAGTTGGTAATCCAGCTAAGAGAACCTGCTAAGAGAATCTAGAGGTTCATTCTGAGCTACATAGCTTCTAACTAGTCATTCATTGCAAATCACAATAAGTTAGCATCTTCTGGAAAGCCAGTTTGATACAACGACAAAATGATAAATCAAAAAACAAAACAATCAAATCTACTACCTCATCCAAAGGGTGGCCATGAGGTCTGGTAGAGTAAAAAAGTCTCTAATAAACCTAAGACCACAGACAAAAACAACAAAAACTACAAAAATAAAAACTACAAAAAGGAAAAAAGAGAGTGAGAACAGCAATGGCAACAGTCCTCTTGGGTTTGACCCAGACACGCAAAAAACAAAATGTGGAAAGCCTGAAAGACCAAGTGATATACCGGAGGCCAACAAGACTCTCAACTTCCCTCAAAGTATCCTCACCAAAACTCAAATTCAAAAAAGCTCAACTAAACAGGAAAGGATATTACCATCAAAAATAGGAACAGATACAGAGGTAGAAACTTTAGTTAATTTGAGTCCAGGACTTGTTACCCAAGATCTAATAAGCATAAATGGCTCATCTCAGTCGAGAAATCCTTCCTCATTCCAGCCCAACATATAAAAAATGTTTTCCTTTCTTGAAAGATCTAGGGACTGTAATATTTTCAAAAACCGGTTATATAAAAGGGTTGCAAACCCCTTTGCAATCAAGAAGCCAAGATCCATCCCCACAACCCTTAATGAAACCTCAAACAAATTAAATTGCTGCATTAATGTATTCAAAAGAATCCCCTCACTCCAAAGTAGGTGGAAATATCAGTGGGAATTCGAAAACAATTCAGCAAAATCATGAAGTAAAGGACAAGGCTGACACAACTAGGGGGTCAAGCACAAAAATAGAGAATAGTAGTATTTGTTACGAATTCCAATCAAGGACCATTGAAATTGAGCACATTGAGCAAATACAAGAGCAAAAGCAGGTGTCACAGGATGGCCCAGTGGCCACCCTGCTCACCGCAGACAACACCCAAAAGTCCTTTCAGTCCCCCTAAGGCCATTGCAGTGAGGAGATTAGAGTCAGCTACCCCAGAATTAAACTAGCAGGGAGGCCTACAAATTGGATCAGCCCCTAAGTTTAATCAATCACTCTTCCAGGCAGTGGAGATTCAACCTGCCTCTAAAACTCACAAATAATAGCAACAACTTGGTTCGACCACAGCGACAGACTCTAGATTCCACCAAGCTACCCTTAGTAAAACTACTAATCTGGTAGACCCAAAAACCAAGTGATCAAAAACCGCTACCCACAACCTTTTCCCCTCAACATCTGCCAACTAACCTACTAGAAAACTCAATGGCCCTGACGACCCCCGGGAAACCTCAAGAAAATACACTGCCAGAGTACGGTCAGGCATTCCCTCAGGAAGGTCACCATAATTCTAACAGTGATATGTCATTTTTAGAATCGCAAGAATGGGAGGAATTAGTTGCATTGTACAGTCAGGAACCAAAAATACTAACAAATAGTGCACGCCCAGAGACTAGAGATAAAAGCCAAAAGACCCAGGACCGATCGGGGCAACATTACTGAGCACGATGCAATACTCAACCGCAGCACTGCAATATCAATCGCATAAACTGGATCTTCAGCTTACAGTACTTCAAACTTTAGCCGACTTTACTTCAGGGAGTGATAGAAAGTTAGCCTACTTGAACAGGCTCATAAAGCGAGGGCAAGAGGCGGCCCTCAAAGATAGGTTATTTCAACAAGAATGTACCTGTGCTCTAATAGTGGACAAACTACTAACGCTACCATCATTATTGGGTGACTTACTTTCCATCATGAAACCAAAACAACGAAATCCAGACTATAGTGTGTGATGACCCATTTATTGACGGGGAAACAAAATCAGAACCCCAGCCTATGGAGAAAATAAATTCAACCTGTGATCTCGCCTCAGGTGGGAGAGGGTCCCTGCAGAGCTTTAAAGTGGTATCATCCAACAAGGTGGAATCACCCGAAACATATTCAATATCAATGAACACCTTTTAAAGAAAAAAAGGAATGGAACAAGAAAATAATTTTTCAGATCCAACACCCAGCCAATCTGCTTTATCAGCTCACAAGCTCCCCAGTTCCAGAAACCGAAGGACCTAAGGACCCTCTTATAAAAACAAATACCTCTCAGATACCGCTAGGAGATACCCCTTCCTTACCAAAATCTAAAAAAAGGGAGCGTGAGTCCCACGAAACGTCAGGGAGACCCCCTGTTAGCAAGTAAACAAAAGTTATTCACTCCAGAGTAATAATCAGGAGAATGAACATCAAAAAAGCATGACAGTCATGGTTTCTTTAGTTTGCAGAGCGCCTATCGATATAGTCCAACACCCAATAATGAAGCAGCACAGCTGCTCACAAGACATTCACAACGAGCCTCAGCAACCACTAAGGATAACTCACCAGCATAGCACACGGGTGCAGGATAAAACTGGGATATCAAATGGCCCATTGCCAATTTTACAAAATAGCACTGACCGTAGATTAAATAGCTCTGATAATACAAGACCCGAATCGTACATCACCATTAATAGGGATCTCTCCCAGCCTTTGAATCATGAACCCTATAATGAAGAAGAGATAGATACCATCATCTTCTCTCCTCACTATAAATAGTGAGGTTGAGTAGATATTTTGAACAGACGGAATATGTTACTACTTCTGCAATCTATCCCCAATCTAGCTAATACCAACACCTCAGGTCTTCTACTGTCTATTGAATTTTTACCAAACATCAGTCAGTCTAGCCCGAAGTCTCTAAAATTAGATGGAAAACGCCTGAAACAGCAAGTAGAATTATACAGAAACAAAACAGACTCCAAAGATGGATGATAACCTTGAAACCAGTGCCAAAGCCACCATATCCGGAAATTTTTTTAAGAACAGACACCAATATCCAAAATAGAAGGCTCTATCAGTACTAAAGGGAGCAAGGGGGTGCTCTCCAACTCAAAGTCAATCTCCTTTGACACATTTTTCGCCAATGAGTAACTGGAGGAGCAAACAACGTACAATATCATCAGTACAACCAAATTGACATCGGAAGTCTAATTTACTGAACTCCCATCCGGCTAACAATGAAATCAATTTATGCATCTGAAATATCAATGGTTTGGTATTCAAATCAAGCGACGGAGAGGTCTTAAACCATTTAGAAACTTTTCAACATAAATTTACTTCAGGAAACCTCGCAAGAAAAACCCTTTGAGTTACAAGGCTACACCTATAGTTTTACCCCGGCAACGAAGGGATCCGATTCAGGGGGTCTATTTCTCCTACTGTCAATAACACAAATAAGTGACATTTTCTCTCTAAAGATATGCATTACTCCTCCAAGTTGCATCCACGCTTCAACAGTATAACTGTACCTTAATCAGACTGCTCAAAAAGTAATAATGATAAATATCTATGTACACACAAACTAAAAGTAGCTAAGGAGTTGATTAAAGAAGTAAAAAAAGTAATGGAAGAAGAGGACACTGATCACATCATCTTGGCTGGTGATTTTAATATGCACCTCTTAGGGAGAGACCAGGACAATGACTCCATACAAGAAGTCACGGGTGCATGGGGAATTCCGGCTCACGGCCCCTCAAAAAAAGTCAAACCAGCACAATGCTCGAAGTATCTCATTCAGGAATTAGAACACCTAAACCTGAGAGCAGTAAATGATTGTTATAAGAGGTATAATCCACCAGCTCCCACATATCATTCAGCTGAAACATCCTCCCACCTGGAATTTACTTTTATGTCTTTAACTCTGTTTAATAAAATAGTATTTTTCAAAATAGGCAATAAAGTATCTAGTGATCGTATGCCACAGGAGTTGACACTTAAAACAAAGTCTATCTTATCACTGGAGGCCGATAAAAATATTGTCCTTGCTGAAACAATAAACCTTAAGGGATTAAGGTGTAACTCAATTAAAATAGAAGTATCAACTACAGCAAAAGATATACTCAACTAAGTAGAAGAAAACTTCCCTCAACCGATGGAAAGTTGGGATAAATTTGTCACGTCACTCAGAGATAAATTCTCAATTAAGATAGACCAGAAACAGAGGAATAAGGCTGTCCCTTCAATAAAAACAGTGACAAGCCCTGTCTCTATAAAACTGAAACAAACCATAAATGATACTTTAAGGCATCTCCAAAAATCATCGGCAAATCAAAGTCTGCAGCAATTCCTCCGTGAATCAAAGGCTCTTTTAAAGCGAAGGAGATGGAACAGCAAAAGAACTAAGAACAACGATTTATGGGATAAACTCCTTTATTAAGCAAACATGACAAACAGCACCAAGTTCTGGCAATCTATCAATAGACAACAGCGGCCTACCCATCTTGGCAATAATTCTAATATCACCGAAGCGGCCTGGGTCGATTTTCTTTACAATTATTTTAACGATGCAGAGCAAACACCAGCTTCTTCTGTTAGCTTAAAAAATGAGAGCACCAGCAGATCCCCAAAGGAGACAGCATATCAAAATCTTGCCCCTTCAGAGGGAAATGTCTGGTTAGTCTCCACTCAATAACAGGGGGAGACGGATTTAAGATCAGGCCAAAGTTGCTTTTTAAGTACAAAAGGGGCGCTCACCTGCCCGGTAGCACCACAGATTAGGAAACAAATGGCAAGGGGAAGATTGGAAGGAGCTCCAGGTCCCAACTGCATTCCTCCAATACTGTACAAGCACTATCCTGAATTCTGGAGCAATCTGTTATAACCTGTTTTAAAATGTGCACTCAAAACATCCACTATTCCAGAGTCGTGGAGAGGCTCAATCATAAGCCCCATTCACAAAGAAGCCGAGAGGTCTGACCCGAAAAACTACAGCTTGATAGCCCTCAAAGACATCATAAACGACCTAGCCACTGGGCTTCTGAGAAACACATAATTCCACCAACGCAAACGGGGTTCTGGCAAGGACAAGGTACAACAACAAACATTATGGCTCTAACCTTAATTATAGATGCAGCGAATCAGGGGAAATATTCCCTGTGTTTTTGTTGCATAGACTTTACAGCCACCTCCGATCATGTAGATAGAATAAAACTATGACAAAAACTAGATGGTTGGGGAATACCTTCCCCTCTTTTAGACCAGCTCAGGAACCTGCATACCAACACCAGGATCAGGATAAAACTAGGCGCTGTGATACACATATCAAAAAATAACCACCTTAAAAGGGCTAAAACAAGGGTGCGTCCTAGCCCTGTCGCTTTTTAATCTTTTCCTAGTGGATCTTCCGGGGGAACTGGATAAGTGCACAAATCATGCCCGAAATAAGGAAATATGTCACTATCAAATCTGTTATATGCCGGTTTTGATAAGCCGGACCCCCATCAGACTTCAACACCTCTTGAATGTGACTCACAGCTTTTCGCAACGGAATGCCTTACAAATAAATTATAATAAGACAAAAACTATGGCAGTAAACTACCATAAGAAGAAAAGCCTTAACTGGTTCCTGGATGGTCCACGCTTAGATCAAGCAGTAAGTTATAAATATCTGGGATTAATATTATATCAAAACAACTCTTTCAAACAACAGACAGAATCCCTGCGGAGAAAGGGGTAATGACATACTTAGCTATAAAACCCTTGAAGAAGCAGCTGCCGGATCTAACACTCAACCCTTTATTAAAGGTCCTGCGAGCAAAATTAAAGCCTACAATAACATATGGGAGGGTATCGATGAAAGGAAAAGACGCAGCAGCCCTAGATAATAATAACCAATTCATATCGAGCAATCTTCCAGCTCCCCAAGTATGCTTCCCCGGCCCAAATACGGTTGGAGTTTGGGCTCCAAAAACAGTCAATTTAACGAAGGGGAGCATACATAAAATACTGGCATAAAATCAAAGGAGTTGAGGAAGGATCCTTGAATCACCACCTTTAGACAGAGTTGCTTCGTCCTGAAAAATCGCCAGCGAGAGAGTACCTGCAAGAATCTGTCAAACGTCTAGGTCTGACAGACCTTTGGAGCATTACCATGTCACACCCTGTATTTAAAAAAGCTGTAACAAAGGTAACCTGTCTAATGTCTGCTATAGAGGACAAAAAAACATTATCTAAATGATCTCATGGCTGGGTAGTACTAAACACATACAAAGCCTTCCAACCTCAACCCTACTTGAATATAGGGATAAAAACCACCATCAAGGAAACATTCTTAAAGCACTGCTTGGGGGTTGGTGCAATTAACCAGTTCCTACCTCCTTGGGAGAGAAAAGGAGGCGACCAGCCTAGTCGTCTGTGTGGTCGATGCCATCTGCATCTGTAACAACCTAAGGGACATCAGGATAACCCTGTTAAAACCAATGTTCAGACAGCATGGAGTTAGGACTTGCAGACAACTGGCGTTTCTGTGCTTCAACCCAGGGAGAGTGCAGCTAAATTGCCCACTTACAATTTATTTTGACTTAACAGCTAAGAGACTGAATTTTTTTGCACGTTGTCCATGAAACAACCTACATCAGAAGTGCCATTAGACAGATTAATTTTCATAGAGCAAGAGTTAGAAGTTTCACCAACTGAGCCTACGCCTTAATGACCCTTTCTTTCCTTCTTCTCTTAAAAACAGCTATTCCGTGGCAGAAAATGTGGGCCTCTTAATAGTGCCTCTTTTATTGCAGTCACATTGTTGTGTATCAATCCTGATGGAGTGCTGCTAAGTTGTCGATATTACAGCAAAGAGATTAAAGAATTTGACCATGTTGGCTACGGAAAACTTACAATAGAACAGCCATTACCTGGAGAAATTTTTATAGGGTAAAATGGAGGAGTAAGGTTTCATAATTGAGTCTAATGATTTTTTCTCCTTTTTCATTTTTAAAAAAACCTGTAATTGGCGGCAAAAATGTGGTCTTTTAATAGGGCTTTTTACTGTATATGAGAAAGACGCTTCTTTATTTTAATGTTTTCAATATATGCAATGGTTTTAATTAATCAAGCATAATAAAAAAGAAATTCAAAATTCACTCGACCATGTTGTACTCAATGACATAAACCTGTAGGACAATACACTGTACAACACTTCACTCTACACCAGACCACTGCACTCTTTTTCACTCCACTGTACTAGATGACACTGCTCTTCACTCGGTGCCAGTCCACTCTAGAAGACTGTACTCCATTCTATGCCCCTCCACTCTGATACTCTATTCCAGTGTACTAAAGTCTATTCCACTGTATGATACTGTACTGTACGCCACGTCACTTTACTGTACACCACTCCACTCTACAAGACTCTGCTCCACTGAATGCCCCACCACTATATGCCACTCTACTCCACTCTACTCCACTAAACAACACAGTACCATAGTCCACTGTATGAGACGCCACTGTATGGCTCTATACTGTACGACACTGCTCTATACAAGACTCTCTGGCACTCTACTGTATGACATTCCATTCAACAGCACTCAAAGGTACAACTCTCTGGTACTCCACTGTTTGCCAATATACTCTACAACACTCTACTCCACTCTATGCCTTTCTATGACGCTCTACTTGACAACAGTACACTTAACAGCACTCCAATCCAATACACTCAGGTCCACGATACTCCACTGTCCAACATTCAACTCTATCGTACAACATGCCACTCCTCTGTACAACACGCCACTGTACTATATGGTACTCAACTCCACTATGTGACACACCATGCCTCTCCACTGTATAACCATTTAATCCACAGTGTAGTACGCCACTCCACTCTTCTCCACTCCACTCTACAATACTTCACTCTATTACACTAGACTTTGCAATACTCTCTTCCACTGTACTGTACGACACTCCACTTAACGACAATCCACCTAATAACACTTGACGTACAAAATTTTAAAACACATTTTTATTACAAAACAAAAACCATTGACATGCAATGAAAAAACCAGAGGTTAAGGATAAGTTATAGTTAGAAAAATTTTATTTACACTATGTGTACAAACCCAACTTAAACTACACAAACATTAGAAATTTTAAAGTTATATTTCTAACTTAAATGAATAATTTACACACCACTTTTAAATTACTATAACTCATGCACCTCTGTACACAGTGTTGTCCCTTCAATTGCCACACTGCATTAACTGTAATTTGCCACTTCTCCATGCACTAGTTTTGTCTTTGCATATCACTTCACTTATACCATGTGAAAACATAGCATTCATAACAATGCTTATAACGTCTCAAATAACATAATGTGTCAGAACGCAGTGTCCAATGTATCGTAAAGTGGTGGGAAAGAATGAATAACGTTTTCCTAACTATAACTTATCTTTAACCTCAGTTTTATTTTCATATATATATATATATTCGCTAATAAAACAACAAAGGTTAAGGTAACATTATAGTTAGGAACTATAATCTAATGTTACTTAAAAAAAGCAATAAATTAACTGAAAAAACAAAGGGTAAAGTGATGTTATAGTTAAGTGATAATTTCAGTGACAATGTAATGTTTTAAACTAAAAACAAAAAATGAAATTCACCAGTTATAGTTTTCTCAACTAACTAAGCATTGTGCCATAAGGTAACTATTCTCCGCGCCCCTGCCATGCACAGTCTTGTCATCAATGATGCAATCTCAGGTGTTGCAGTGATGTTATCAATGATGTAATAGAACCTATGATGAGTGATGTAATATGTGGAATAATCAGCGCTGCGTTGCGAGGGAATGAGTTATGTTACCTTAAGACACGAGTCATAGTTCCTTGAGATAACTATTACTCATGAATTTCAGTGGTTGTGTTTTTTAGGTTAAAACATTACATTGTCAATTACATTTTCAACTAAATATAATGCCACTTTAACCTTTGTTTTCATAAGTGAATTTGTAGGATTTTTGAAAATGTTTAATTAACATATTGTTACAATTTCTAACTATAACGCTACCTTAATTTTTTTCAATTTTCTTTCAGTGACTTTCAAGGGTTTTTCTATGTTCAAGTAGCATTTTTTTACCATAAGTGCAGCCTGTGGCCATGGCCTGCATCCAACTCCCTGCTGACAGCCAATCCCATGCCTTCTAGCATGCGCCGCTTGCAGTTGGTATCGCAGGTCCAGGCTGTAATCAGGCACACTTACTGATTTTGCCCATGAGTCACAACACCAAAATATAAAAATTGAGTAGAGACATGTTGTTTTTCTTCTTATAAAGCCACCTGCCTCTCAGCATAGAGCTCCAGCTAGGAGTGATTTAAACAAAATATGGTAACTTCTCCGGGGATGTTGGTTTCAGTGACCCATGAGACTTACTGTTTTTGTCAATGTTGCTCTGCTGGGGGGCTTCTTCACTACCTGCAGCCTCCCACATCATTACAAAAAATACTTGCTGGCACCACCGCGGCTTCCATGGGCACCACAAGCACAAACATATTTTATATTATATTATCCTATGACATTATGTGGCACTCCTTTCTAGGAGCAGTGAATAATAAATGAGCGGATCCTGTTGCTAATGTAAAAATTGTATGGGGCATCCATACATTAATTTTTTTTAATAAGGGCAGGGAGTCCATCTCCTGGTCTCTATTTTTTCAATAAGGGGAAGGGGCATGCAGCCAACTTCTTGAGTCTATAAGGGCCTTTCGAACCCTATCCACCTGAGCCTTTTTAATTAAGGGAAAGGGGTGTGGGGCTGATGTCCCCAAACTTTTATGACCCAATGGACTACATCCCTGGGGATCTCAGGTGGGTGCCCCTTGCCCTCTGGGGCATCCACAAAACACTATGCTTACTGCTGCAGCGGCAGCTCCAGGGACCCCACAACCCCAGCCGGCTCCCCAACCAGCGCAATATGGAAGCACCGAGAGGTAGTCACATTTTTCTATGCTCCTGTCGGGTGGGAGCAAAGTGAAGTTCTCTGCCCTGGGAGAGTGCAAGGAACCCATTCCCTGGGGTGATACTTTACAGTGTCACGGACCACCGTCAGGACAATGTAAAGTATTATGCCTGGGGGATGAGGTCCCTGGTTCACATACCTGTGGAGGGTGCCTGGCTCTCCTCTCCTTCTTAAAGTAATTCGGCCTCAGGAAATAAGATCTGCAGGGCCCAGAACTGGCTCAGTGAGGGAGGAGGACACACATCATCCTCCATTTTTTTAAATTTAACCCCGGGGGGATGGGAACCCCGGGCCAGGAGTGGCTTGGGGAGGGGTGCCCCACTCACTTCCCCATCTGAAATATTATTAAATAAAGACCCCCAGTCCCTGGCCCACTTAGGGGGCTCAATAATTAAGTTAAACAGAACACAGGACTGTGTTGTGTTTTTTTATAAGCTGCAATCCTGCAGAAGTACCCCAGGAATGTGGATTTAAAAAAGAAATCTTACTTTGGGTCTGATGGGTCGCTCTAGAACCACCCCACAAAGGTAGGGGGCAGGGTATCCCTATCCTGCTCCCTTATACTTTTTTATTGTTTAATCTTAGGACAGCGGACTAAGTCCCCCAATCCCGTCATGGCTGACTGCAATATTTTTGCTCATGTAGCAGGCAGGCAATCAGTGTTTACTCACACAAGAGCCTTACTCCTGTGGGAGCGAGTTGGCCCAAGGCAGAAAAGCTCTCTGGAACTTTCAGAATGCTCTACTTTTTTAAATTTGGGTTAAGGCCTGGCCGCTCTACCTGAGCCTCTATGAGGCGACAGGGACCCCATCCCATGGATCTGTTTTTTTCCCTTGGGGGTGTGCACTGCCTCACTCTCCCTGAGCCACAAAGAGTCCCTAGGGACACCTACGATGTACGTGGGGCCTCCCTTCCCCAAGACCAGTCTAGTCACCCTATCCCTCAAAGCTTGATCTCAGTTTTGTGGGGACCCATTTCCATGGGATACTGTAGTTCCTTACCGGGAGAGTGTGGATATACCCTGCCCACTCTCTCCCAAGCAGGGAACAGAATATTGCTGCTGTTCGGCAGGAGCAGTGAAAAATGCTGCTCCCACCTGGGTGGGAGCAAAGTTATGGAGCTGGCTCCCATCAGTTCTATATATGGAGCTGACAGGAGCTGTCAGGAGTGGCTGCATCCTTGTGTATCCCCTGCAGTCCTCAATGAGTGACATTTTATGGGTGCCCCATGTGGGCATTGGATCACCTGCCACCAAGGGAGAAGGTAGGGTCCCACAATGGGAGCTGGCAAAAGGTGCAGGGGCCCTAAGGCCCCCCCTCACATCCCCTCCGTGAAAATTGAGTTGCGGGTTATCCTGTTGGGCACCAGTGCACCCACTAAACAAAAATTTGCCAATAATATATATATATATATATTTGCTGACGGATCTTATCTTTGTTTTCACAGACGAAGAGGTACCCAGTAATGCACCTATATATACAAAATTGCAGTTTCAGCTGTGTAGTTATAGTTAGGACAGACTTTCCATAGGAAGAGCATTATTAACTTTCACACCTATCAATTAATCTTCATGAAACCTTAAGTAAAATAAGATCATCCGCATCAGGTACTTCCTGGAAAATATATTTGCCAAGTGGGAGCCAAGAAAAAGAGGGTCCCAAAACATAATTTCCACTTGCAATTTCCATAGGGAATTTTAGACAATGATACAGAAAAAACAGCTGAACAGAATAAGAATTTGGCAGAAAAGTAAATATTCTCCCAGAAGGCGCACTTGTATGACTTTGTATTAATCTTTTTTGCCATTTATGAGAGATTAGAATTAGAAAAGATAGAGATGTCTATGTGAGATACTTCTCAATATGTGCTGATAGGCCTACTTACAGCTTCGAACCTCACAAGCATTTGAGCCGTATCTATAAATTGTTGAATTGTTCATGGGACACACTTCTTCTAACCAATTTCAGACTTAGCTTTGTGAGGTGGCACCTTGGCTTCTCACTTGGCCAGTTCGACTCCAGCAAGCTTTTAATCTTTCCATATCATCCCAGATCTTGCTCCATTTTCTGTCACTTTTCCACAGTGTTTTCCAAAGTGTTTTTAATTCCTATATTAAGGGAGTGTGGAATAAGAATGAGGCTCTGATGTACTTGCATAAGCTTAACTCTCCCTCTATCTGTGAACATTTGCTCATTTTTAATATGTGCAATTGCTAAAAGGAATTGAATGCTATTTTAGCTATGAGACTAACTGCAGTGTGTTGCCATTTTGAACAGTGTCTTTCCTGATATTCAAATTCTGATCCAGTACAATCGTATTAATCTTCTATGAAAGTTGAGCTTCAGAGCTAATAAATATCTAGGATTAAATCCACCCAAGATTTTATTTTTATATATTTGTTGGGGGAACATTACCTATTAAATATATATGGTATTTGATATATTAGATGTGTTGTATTTTTTTGTGATGCACATTGAAATTGTGGGAAGGTTTTGTACATCACTTTGATATTGTTTGTAGTACTTTTATGGTTACCCATGTAGCCAAAAAAAGGATTTTGGCTGACTGACTGCTGATCCGCCACTTTAAAGGGAACTAGTTAATCTTGATTGATTGTTAACAACTTGTGGCAGCCATCAGAGGACTCAGGAACGTAGTCCCTGTGCCCTGAAAATGAAATATAGAAATACAGAAGAGGGCAGGGCACTCACACGCTGATCCCAAAGGGCATGTAGGTGGGGTCTAAATTGGCTGACCACAACACGGACACCATGTTATGATAGCCATCTCAGGAATCTGAGACAATGGCCCACATGCATCAAGCATTTTTGGAATCGCAAACGGTGCGATTCCTTAAAATCGGCCGTTTGCGATTCCAAAAATGCTTTTTGGAATGCATCAAGCATTTTTTGAAATCGCAACATTTTTGCGATTTCCAAAAATGCGATTGCTTTTAGGAAATCGCAAATTTGCGATTTCCTAAAAGCAATGCATGAATACTTTTGAAATTGCGAATTCGCAATTAGAGGGACAAATTTACCGAGTAGTTGAACTACTCGGTAAATTTGCAAAAAGTGTAATTAACACTGAAAACGCATTTTAAAAGCATTCATGTTACAGACACACATGTCCTTAGGACATGTGTGTGTGCAACATGATGCGAAAAATACATTTCAGGGGTGCAGGGGGGGTTCATTTGAACCCCCCTCACCACCCTTGAAATGCAATCAGGATTTGCGATTTTGAAATTGCGAATTCGCAAATCCTATTCATTCCTATGGGCCTTTTGGCCCATAGGAATGAATGGGAATTGTGAAATCGCAATTTCAAAATCGCATTTTTTATGCGATTCGGTAGAAATAGTGATTTCTACCGAATTGCATAAATATTTAAAAAATAATCATGCATAGGCTTTTGCGAATTCTAAATTGCGAATCGCTTTTTATCGCAATTTAGAAGTCGCAAAAGCCGAGATTGATGCATGTGGGCCATTGTCCCTTGTTGAAATGTATCGTAGAGAAAACCTGTCCTTATAACGGAGCCCATAGAAAGGGTGGTAACAAATTTTTGTCACAATATTAATCATGTTTGCTGGTACCATACTATGTTCAGAAATTGTGGTATATTCAAAAGTTATTTAGCCCTGTGTAAAATACTGCTCCTTTGCTTGGATTTCACGAACCATGTCTGAGAGAAAAAAAACGTTCACACAATTTTCTCAAAGAGGTTTGGAATGTGCTCCAGAAGCTAAAAGGAGAGCACGTTTCCTGTAAATCCACAATATCTTCCTCAGCTATGTGAGAATACAGTCTGGCATAGTGAATAAAGTATTTACTTTCAGCAGCAGCCTCCCAATTGATTGTCCAGGGTTATACTGCAGCCTCCCAGAGTGTTCTAATGAACAACAATATCACTAATAGTCTTGTTTATGACAAAAGTGTTGCTCACCAGAAGCTATCTTGATTGAATCAAATCTCTGAAACTTAAAACATTTCCTTTAGAAATTAACAAAAAGATTGGGGGTCGTTTTGTCATAGAAACTATGGGTAGTGCTGTAGAAAGCAAAATTAAGACACAATTTCTATGAGCTATTCTTCGTCTATTTCAGTAAAACATTCCGAAATGAAAACTGAAACATATACTTTCAGCAACAGCCTGCTGTTAACCCCCCATTGATCAACTGCAACTTTACCAGAGTACTATAATGAGCAACTGGGTTGCTAAAATTCTGTATTTATTCCTAAAAATGTGGCATATCTGAATGCCATCTTTATGCAATCAAAGCTATATTTCCTGCAAAGGATACCGCAGGAAGTTAAGGAAAACTTGTGGGGGGGGGGGGGGCGGAGTTTCCTGCACCCAGTATATATCAGCGTAATAAACTATGCATTGATTTAAATGCCAATCCCTGCCCAGGCAGGGGTAAAAAGGTTATATGAAATTTGTGATTGGGACCCTAGTCCCTGAACACAACTGAGATAGAGGAGCGAGAAGTATTTAGCAACCTGATGAATACAGAATGCACGGGGCAATATATTTATCAGGTGAGGTAGAAACCTCCTGTTGCAATTGGGTTACACCCTTTCAGCATGCCTGGATTTCGTTTTACTTTATTGATCACCTGGGTTTGAACTTTTTACTGTGGGTGAGTCTCACTACATGTGTCTCACCCCCAGTCATCAAACGGAAAATAGGCAGTGCGTGCTTACCACCAAAGTCTGCCCTCTAAGATAAGGCCTCTGCAATGCAGCTAGGGTAAGGGGTACTCTGCGTGTTACACATTAACACATGCGCATACACGTATGCAGCAGCTGTGCATGTGAGACTATCATTGTGCGAAGCTCAGTAACTGCGCATAGATAGCCTGGTACAGAGGGGACGCTGCACGATTAGAAATTCACTTGGGGGTAGGCATTATAATGTTAGTGTGCTCAATATGGAAAGTCAATGTGATTTGCTGTTTTGTCTGTAGTAGCACTAAATTATACACATGGGGGAAGACTGCCTTAGAGTGCCGTTGTGCTTCCATTTGGCGTACAGAGTTCAGTGACTTATCAAAATAGGGTGTAATCTGTGCGAGAAAATCGAAAAGATATGAATACAACTTATAGGTCATTCATAATTGTCATATTTTTCAACCTCAGCTCAGGATCAGAGCCCAGGACATTTGGCACCCTGCTGTGCCAGGTTAATTGCATTGCTCTCCAGCACCAGGAACAAAAGCCTCCCCAAAGAAAGGGAACAATTAACAGTGCTTCACCCATCTCCTGAGGAGGAAAGGGGTGAGGCTGAAGGATCTGCGTCAATTGATCAGCTGTCACACTGCACCAGGGATGGACCTGACCAAGCCCAATGAACAAAGGAGGAAGCCCAGACCTCTATAGCTAACCCAGGACGAAGCTCCCCTTGGAAGATTTGGACAAGGTGGAGACTCTTTCTTGGTTGGTGTTTTGTGCTCTTTACTGCTGGACCCTGGGGCTGCTATGAACAAATGGCAGAAGGAACCCTCTGATGCCCAGAAAGGACTAAGGCCTCTGCCCCAGTTGACCTGAGGACCAGTGGGTCTCCCCAAGGGCCAGAGAGGCTTGCCCCTTAAGCCCCTGAGGGCCAGTTGGGGGAAAGCCCTGGACTTCTGCACCCAGAGAGCAAGACAAGGATGAAGACTGGTGCAGGGAGCCAGGAGAACCAGCTCCCTGTAGACTACCACGTTTTAGAGGTGAGGAGGTCAGCAGAAACTGCTTCTGGTGGTTAGTGCTCACCACCAGTAGTTAAATGAGCCGAGAATCATCCAGATTGACCCAGTGGGCCTACGTTATGACATTCAAAAGGCTGGTAACCTTGGACCCCATTCGGCAGTGGAGCAGATGGAGCTCCTCTGACATTTCTAAAATTAGCCTGGGTCTGGGTTTTGGTGCAAGAGGTTTTTCATTAGTTTTTCAAGGGAAGGGCATCTATGGGGCACCCGCCCCAGGCCCTTCTTTGGCCAGGGGACCCCCTTCCCCTGCTTCAAGACATGTGGTTTTCCAAGTGGGACAAGGCACCCACAAATAAAAAAAAAGCCAGCAGCGCAAGGCGGGCTGCAAGGAAAAACGTCAGCTGCTCTCCCGAGCACAGCGGAATGAAGAGATGCTCATCAATATGCGCTGCTCCAGCACATCAGCTCCCCCCAAAGAGTTTTGAAGTTACTGATTCTACGTCTGTGGGGGTTAGAAAACTGGGAATCCCGAAGATGGAGCTTCTGCTCTAAAGCTTAGAGTGCAGTGATCTTTAGGGGCCTGTTCTATTGCTGCATTTATTATGGTCTGAAGATGTTTAAGGGAAGTACATGTTGTATAGCGTTTTCTAGGGGCAAAAACTCAAATTGCATTTAATGTGATGAGATAGTGATGCCCTCTATGGGGATATTGATGTAGTTGCATTTTCATGGTTTCAACGTAAATAAAAAGCACACAGACCCATATCTCTGTAAATATGCTTTATTACTGATGATTGCACTTACGTACAAAGTGATATCTTTAATATGTGGTTTGTTGATTTTAAACCTTTGACCAATGCAGTAGACTTACCGTATATGTTTGTATGACCCCTTTAGAGGGTCAAAGGTGATTATGCATTGTCATCTATGGAATTTTCCATCTACCTATGTACATATTTGTAAATTAATGCAAAGTACTGTGTGTATAATAAATGTACTCTTCATTTTTCTACAGAAAAAGGACTGACTACACAATCATTTATTGAGTGTTTTTGCTGTGTGCCAATGAATGGAGATTGCTTGCCCACACCACCTCTGCTGAGTAGGCTTTTGACTGCTCTGGTTTGTTACCCTGGGAAAGTCAAGCGCTGCAATGAGGTGCTCGGCGCCCAGTAAGGAGAAATTGTGGCCCTATTACTTGTGCAGCTCACAAAACTAATAACCCAATTTTATACCCCCAAGTCAAAATTCAAACTCAGGAATGTTACAAATAATGCGGAATTCAGTGCCAGCCACAACAAATTCCACATATTCTGGAAATTACCAGGCATAGTCTCCATAGTAAATTATGTCAGGAATTGGCTAGTGGAAAATGATGAAGGCCCCAGAGGTTATAACCAATGTGTCATGTAGAGGAATTATGCATCCTACTTGTGAAAGAGGCTAAAGAGTTCTAACTCCAGCTTTTGCATAGAGGTAACACTAAATATAAATGTGTCTGATACGCAAACAAATAAAAAGTGCAATTCAGAAGCATAAGGTTGATCTGTGTATGTGGAGTGTACACTACTCACAACATTTTCCCCTTCTGGTGCCCTCTTTTGGCCACTTGCGGGGGCATTGTAAGGCAGAAGCCTGAAATCGCCTTAACTCAGCATATGTCGAATTGCCTTGTTCAGGTTCCCAATTCATGACTTAAGGCTGGACCTGTGGCCAACATTTTCTTCCTTTCTGTGAATCACAGACATTTGAGGGAGAAGTTTTAACTACATGAGCCTTAAGCATGTAGCACAAAGACTTTGATGCAGTAGTAGCTGGTGATCTTTAAAATAAGTGGAGTGTAAATTGCTACCCTGATGTGAGTCACGCAAGAAAGTCTGTCCCAAACTCGGAGGGGGTGGGAGTGTTCCCAATGAGAAAGTTCCAAATTCAGAAAATTAGGCAAAACAGTGCAATCTATAGTTTCCATTTTCTTGGACATTCGCTGATAAGCCACACCTTTTTAAGACAGATAAAAATCATATGTAACATGAGATGGCTGATAGGATTCAGACAACAGACAGGGGTCAGTGGTAAACTTTGCCCTTCTTTCAGACTATAACATCTAACCAACCTAAAGTAAATTTAAAGGATGCACAGGTGGAGCAGGAGGAAGGCAAAGGAAAAGACACTGCAAGACTGCAGCTCTCTATGCATTGAAGGTGTTCGGCAATTGGAAATCAGCTTTCCGGCCATGTAAGGATTCTCACACAGACAGCATCCTAAAAGAATTCTAAAGGCAATATTATGACACAATAAAAAATAAAGTAGCGGAGCAGGCCAGTAAAAAAGCTATCTCAGCAGGTTATCTCAGCAGACTTGACATACCTGCTTCCATGGTTTACGAATCCAAGACGTGCTTGGAGACCCTTCCTGGATCCAACAAAAAGGGACTAAAATGCAAATACACGGTACGTGAAATAATGAGGAAAGATGAGGATAAACAACTAACCTTCTAGACCAAAAAGCTGGGTGGATTAACTGCTGAAACTTTAGGGAGCCAATGCAACCACGCACAACATTGCCAGATATTCTGCTACTATCTACCCAAGCTTTTTGAACAGCATCTTTTCCCTGTTACCTAGAAGTGAAACTGTGCGTATCAACTTCATGGTTCTGGAACATGGAAGTCCTACCAAACTACCTAACATGCTGACCTTCTTCCGGGTGGGACCTCACCATTCTTCATATACACAACTATTGTGTAAAGATGGTGTGCTATTCCCGTCTCCCCCGATCTGATGGAACCAACTGAATCTGCTGTCTAGGCACTTGCAACTTACATAGTGTGAGTGAGAGCCACAGAGCCCAGGGTGCCCAGCCCCTCTTTCGAAAAGGGTTCTGAACATTGACATTTTATCACATTTCAAAACTTCTAAAGTATCATCCTTTACTTTTGAACTCTGTTTCCTTATCTCATCCTACCATTTACATTGGATTGTGCATCAGCAATATTTACAACTGCAGATAGAAAGTTGTGAAGTTTCAGTCAGTCAGTCAGTCAAAAATAACTTTATTTGGTTTATCACAACCATAAAGCGTACGGTAAAATGTGTAACAGTCAGAATTTTAAAAGTAACATATTTTCAATAAAACTTTAAAATATTTAGTTTCTATAGCATTTCCAGACCTGTTCCAACCCCAAGCATCTGTTCTTTTTCCACTTTCGATAGGAGGTTGTCCACTAGTGTCATGAATTTTACCCCACGACATATTAAAATATTTGATTAGCCCCCATCCAGCTTGTTACCGCCTGTCTGCAAATGTGAATATTTAGGTCATTTAAGGATGCTTTTATCAATTTCCTTCTCTCAACTTTTACGGTCTCGCAAAAACACATTAAGTGACTTATGGTTTCTGTATGATACCCACATAGACGGCATTTTTTCGCTTGCTGTTTGCTTTTCCAGCTGGGGACCAAATCCTTCGAATTATGATCACCTAGTCTGTATGCCATGAACCTCCTTTTAAATGATAGACGAAAGTAGGCCGCTAAGTAGGATTGCGGTTTTGGCTTTATATATGAATTTATTAACACCCAGGCGTGCCAACATTTGGTCAGTCTTCTTTTATCTTCCGCGAAGGATAATTTCTTAGCCATGGTGTTACACACTCTGTTAAATGTTGTTCTTTCCAGGTTGCTGTTCCAGGCTTCCTCGATCTCCTAATACCTCCAGTGCTGTACACAGATAATCACCTCAAGTATTTGGTTTTTTTTGGTCAAATTGCGTCTTTATTTCCATCCAACATAAGTTGTTCAACGATCCTCGTTCCGACGCTCTAAATTTCCAGCACAGTTTTGCAAACATTGCTTTTCTTTGATATTCTTGGTTCTGAAGACCGAATTCCAAGCGTATCTGTGCTGGAGATGATCCTTTAAAGAGGTTAAAAACTGCTTTATATACTTTAGTCTGCAGTTCATTTAAAATGGTAATTTCTTGGCCATGCCATATTTCCAGGCCATAGGACAGAATTGGGAGCAATTGTGCTGCCATTATTTTCAAAAGGTGCCCATGGGAAGGACATTCCAGTTTCTTATAAAACTGTTTGTAGGCGAACGTTAATGATTGGGATTTTGCTTTTATATCCCTTTTTTGATCCATAAAGGACACATTTCTGCCCAATTTAATGCCCAGATAGTTATAGAAGCTAGGTTCCTCAATTTGTGTGTTCTTTGCATACCATTTATATTTTCCTGGCCTACGGCCTGCTAATCTCACCACCTTGGTTTTCATTTTATTTAGTTCCAGGCCTAAAAGATCGAAGTAGTCAGTCAGTTTGTTTCTGACTCTTTGCAGCCCTATTGGTGTTTGGCTCACCACCACAATATCATCCGCATATTACAGGAACTGGATTGGCTTGTTTGCCAGTTTAGGCGGATGACCATTTATTTTTAGCAAGTAGCTGTTTAAGTCTGCTAAGTATAAATTAAATAAACATAGTGAGAGGACACAGTCTTGTTTTAATCCTTTGGTTATTCTTCTTCCGTCTCCAAGCTTTACTATGGCCCAAGTTTCACTATATAAAGATGTTATTGTGTCTATCAATTTTTGGGGTAATCCCCATGCTTCCAATTTCTGCCAAAGACGGTCGCGCGGCACTCTGTCGAAAGCAGATTTCAAATCAATGTAACATGCCAGTAATCCTGCTTTTTTTCTTTCTGCTTTTTCAATCAAAATCGTCAATGCTGAGAGGTTTGTGATGGTACCCATGCCTTGCCTGAAGCCTATTTGAAATTTCAGAATTATTCTATTTTCCTCTGTCCACTCCCGTAGATATCGTAAAATGCAAGAAGCAAAAAGTTTTGCCTATACGCCAATGAGGACAATGAGCCTGTAGTTCTCGGGTTCTGTTCGGCTACCGTTTTTGTAAATTGGGTCGAAAAGATTTCCTCTCCAAGACTGTGGCATCTAATTTTCACAAAACAATTGATTAAAAAGTGGTGTGAGATAATTGGCCCAGAATTCAGGGTCTTGCTTGAAAAGGGCATTTGGAAGCCCATTTGGCCCTGCTGCGCCTTCGGATTTCAATTTTTTAATCAATAATTTTATATGTTTTACTGTCGTCAATGACATTAGGTCGTCCGATTCCGGAGTTGTTTGGTCTCCTTCCAGTTCCTCTTTTTCGAAACTGATTGCACGTAATTTCGGTTTTATGTCTTCTGCTTCATCTGTGGTTACTTCTTCCCACATATGCATACCTGTTTGAATTTTATACAGTTTCTTGATGTATTGCAACCAAGCTGATTCACTTATTCCTACGTTCTGTTGGGTTCCTGTTCCCTTTGTTAGTTTGTTTATTAGACCCCAAAATTCCCTACTGTTCGGTAATTTGCTTGCCCGCAGCAGTTCCTCCCAAAGGTTTTCCGTATGTGTCCTTTTTGCATCTCTGCACTTTTCCTTGTATTCTTTTCTCATTTTTATGATCTTACTATTGTGTCTTACTTTTCCCATTCTGGCTGCTACAGCCTTTGCTCTTGCCTCTTTTGAGATATTTCTCTTTTGATCTCTCAGCTGTATGTTGTACCATGGTTCCTTTTTGACTCCATACGTCCATTTGCCTGCTGATTTTGCTGGAAATTTATCTAACAAAGACGTACGCAGATTCTTCCAATCTCGTACCAATTGGTGGGCTTGAAGTGGCCCAGTATTCTCTACGTGATTATATACTGTGTCCATTATTTCTTTAATAATTGTTCCTCTCCATTTAAGTTTCCTTAGATAATATACTTCTGGCATTACGGCTAAGGATGCTGTGCTCTCTTTTTGCGGAAAGTTTAGATGTAGTACTGTTTCTTGAGGAAAGTGGTCACTCTGTGGCTGCGTTTTAATGCAGAAATGATCAACTAACTGCACGAGATCCTTGCTGATTATTGTGTAGTCTATAGTGGTTTGTTTATTTCCACTTAAAAAGGTAATTCCCGCTGGTCGGTCTCCCTTTGTATTTCCATTTAGAATAACAAAACCTAGAGATTCCAGGTCTTGCTTCCATTTGTTTACTTGAGGTGATTTTTGGCTTCCGGTCTTGTTATGATTACCCCCTATCAACTTACAATTAAAGTTGCCTGAGATAATCATCTCACAGTTTTGGTATGTTACTTGCAATGTTTTGATCATGTTTATCAAATTTGACAGTTTTTCAATTTTCTTTTTCTTTTCAGCATGGGTGTATATTTTTAAAATCAGTAACTTCCACCAAACTGTGTTAGAAGGACGCTTACATTCCAGTTTTGTGACTTGTATCCAGTTTTATCCGGGATCCATTTCCTCTACTTTCCAATCATATTCTACTGATATGTATGTGGACAGGCCCCCCTTTTGGTGTCCGTACTTTGCAACTTTTTCTGCCCTGACATGGAATTCTTCATATCCTGCTATGTGTTTTGATGTTTCATTCCATGTTTCTTGTAGAAGAATTATGTTACATTTTCCCAGAAAAGAGATGGTCTCCTGGTCCTGTTGCATTTCCCTAAAACCATGGACGTTCCAGGAGCAGATTCTAATTATCGCCTCCTTTTGTATAATTTGTTGGGTTTTTGTGCGTTGCTCCCTTCTGTCTTTGATTTTTTCATCAGGATCGATGTAAGTTCAAAGTATGAGGTACCCAGGACCAATCTTGATTTCCTTCAGACTGATGGTTCAACTGTTTAGTATTTGTGCTGTTTAAACGTGAACCCCGGCTAGTTTGTTGGGTTATGGTCATACTTCTTGCTCCCTTTAAGACGGAAGTTGCTTTTTCATTTGTGCTTGCTGGTTGGTATGCCTCATCGTTTAGTAGCGGGTATGGATATGTTATGCGCATTAGGTATGCTAGCGTTATGCCCCAGGCTGCAAAGACCGCTCTTGTAGAGAATATCAACTCAGTTAATTCTTTTGATGCCCATGTTGTGCTGCTTACCTCAAATTCTGTCACTTTATTCATTTGAACAAATTCTACCACCAAGAGTTCTGCTGATGTAATTTTCCTTAATTCCGGAATCTCTTTATATAGTCGCATTATGTTTCCCCTGTTTAAAGTATCCACTTTGCCTTTAGTTGAATATTCTGGCTTAAATATTAATTTACAATCTGATTCAGCTGAATCGATTTGTTGGTTCTGGTTTTGATTTGGTCCAGTTTTATCCATTGAAGATTCCCGGCGATTGTTTGTATTTTGATTCATAAACTTTACATGGGCCTTTCTTCTAGGGAAGGGTTTAGAGTTCACGCTACCTCATCACTTTTTTCTGGTTCGATCTTTGCAGTTCTTTGACTTATATCTGGCCAAACATAGTCCTTTGTCATATCTCTTTCAAATGGCACGTTGCATGTCCTTCCTTCTTGTCCAGGGTAATTATTCATTGTGTATCAGTACTTGTGGCCCATTCTGTTTGTTGATCTAATATTTTTTTTCCTTTTTGACTGGTCTGGTATCTGATCATCTAATTTCTTTATGATTGTTTTTACTTGCTCCCTATTTATTTTTCCATCTTAGTTTTTTTATACTGATTTATGTTCCAGTAATCTTGTTTCTCCTTCATGTTTTTTTATTACTGGTTTATATGCTGACATTGTTTCCTTAATTTCTGGTTCTACCTTTATATTGTTTACTGTTTTCACCCCCTCCTTTTGTTCTCTTTTTGATTTCTTATGGAGGATTTCTGGTGACATCTGTTTGCTTTGCATGGATGTGCTAAGGCCCCCCCTACTATCTGGTGTATTTATTTATGGGCTGTTTGATTCTACCTTTAAGGTGTTTTCGACCCGGTCATTGCTGTTTTTGTTCAACTTTTGCATAAATATTGCATAAATTTGACTTTTCTTCTGCCTAGATTTTTTCTAGCGTTCTTCTTAGCCTTCCGCGCTCGTTTGCGTTGTCTATTTGTTTGGTTGTCTAGTAAACTGGGTGAAGCAGGGGTTTTATTTTCACTGTGCCCTTTTCCATCATCATTTGTTTCATTTGCTTCCATTATTTTTATACTATGATCATATTAAGTGACTGGCCTACTGTTTTCTTGTACTGGTGTCCCAATTTTTTTGCCATTGTGTTCACGGGCCAGTATTTCGTCTGTTTTTCTTGTTGTTTGTGCCACTCATAGAATTTCAGTCAGTATTTCAGGGAGGGACGCCAGTTTGTCTATTATTTGGCCACATCCACAACTTTGATCCAGCTTTTTATATTTGGTTTGAGTATCTTTATTGTTTCCTTTTGTGATTTGTGCTGTAATTATATCCAATTTTGTATTTATTCCTGCTATGTGGACTGCAATTAGATTAAAAAAATCTACTTGGACGTCTAACTTATCCGATTAGAAGTTTAAGACATTAATTGCTTGCTGTAGACTTCTTAGCAGTAACTTACTCCAAGTGGTTGACACTGTGTTGTTAGGTTGCATCAAGATCCCCGATATTGAGTCAAATCCACTGACAGAGGAAATCGTGATTGGTGACTGTGTTTTTACTTTTTCTTGTGGTTGTCTACTTTTCTCATTATTTTGTTCCTCCCATCGGTTGAAACTGGATGTTAGTTTAATGGGGGTAGAGACAGCCCCCCCCTTCTTCCCCAGTTTTCCTTTTTTCCAACGGGCCGGCTTCTATGCTTTTCCCTTGCCTATTTGCCTGTGAGTCCTCTTCCCTTTGTGTATTTAGTTCTAGGGCCTTGATGAGTTCTTTTTACTCAGATATTGAAAAGGATCTAGTCCATGGGTACTCACAAACTTTCTCTCGGGGGGCAAATTTGGTTTGTGGCCGAGGGCCGCACCAGTGGGGGTGGGGTCAGTAGGGGAGGGGGCGGGGCTCGAGCAACAACAAAAAAATGGTACCATGAGTTTGATCACTGGTCCCTGCAGCGGACGCCTTCGTCCACTGAGCCACCAGACCCGGCATACACACATCTCTCACTCTCTCGTTCTTTCTCAGTCTCTCTCTCTCTCTGTCTCCCTCCCTCTCTCTCTCCCTCTTCCTCCCTCTCTCTAGCTCTCTCTCCCTCTGTCTCTCTGACTCCCTCTGTCTCACTCCCTCTCTCCCTCTGTCTCACTCACTCTGACTGTCTCACTCCCTCTCTCCCTCTGTCTCACTCCCTCTGACTGTCTCACTCTCTCTCTGTCTCTCTCTCTCTCTGTTTCACTCTCCCTGATACCCTCTCCCTCTCTCTGTTTCCCTCTCCCTCACTCTGTTTCCCTCTCCCTCACTCTTTTTCCCCCTCCCTCTCTCTCCTTCCCTCTCCTTCCTTCCCTCTGTCTCCCTCTGTCTCCTTCCCTCTCCCTCCTTCCCTCTGTCTCCCTCTCTCTCCTTTCCCCTCCCTCACTCTGAGGTCTCCCTCCCTCACTCTGTCTCCCTCTCTCGCTCTGTCTGCCTCCCTCGCTCTTTCTCCCTCACTCGCTCTGTCTCCCTCCCTTGCTCTGTCTCCCTCCCTTGCTCTCTCTCTGCCTCCCTACCTCGCTCTCCCTCGCTCTACCTCTGTCTCCCTCTGTCTGCCTCTGACTCCCTCCCTCGCTCTCCCTCTGTCTGCCTCTGTCTCCCTCCCTCGCTCTCCCGCGCTCTCCCTCGCTCTCCCTTGTTCTCCCTTTGTCTCCCTCCCTCGCTCTCCCTGTCTGCCTCTGTCTCCCTCCCTCGCTCTCCCTCACTCACCCTCATTCTCCCTCTGTCTCCCTCCCTCGCTCTCCCTCTGTCTGCCTCTGTCTTCCTCCCTCGCTCTCCCTCGTTCCCCCTTTGTCGCCCTCCCTCGCTCTCCCTCTGTCTGCCTCTGTCTACCTCCCTCGCACTCCATCGCTCTCCCTCACTCTCCCTCGCTGTCACTTGTTCTCCCTCGCTCTCCCTCGTTCTCCCTCTCCCTCGTTCTCCCTCGCTCTCCCTCTGTCTGCCTCTGTCTCCCTCCCTCGCTCTCCATCACTCTCCCACGCTCTCCCTCGCTCTCCCGCGCTCTCCCTCGCTCTCCCTCTGTCTGCCTCTCCCTCGCTCTCCCTCTGTCTGCCTTTTCCTCTGTCTCCCTATGTCTGCCTCTGTCTCTCTCCCCCTCTTCCTCCCTCCCTCTCCCTCTGCCTCCGCGGGCACTGGCTTGGATATCCCGAGCGTGAACAAGAGAGAGGACATGCATACTGTGGGCCTGATGAAAGACCCTTGGTCGAGGGCAGCCCGATAACAAACAGGCTTCAGTGCTGGGACTGGGTTTAATCTTGAGGTTTAGTGGGGGAGCCTTTGAACATTAGACAACACAAGCACCAGAATCAAACTATTGGACAGTGCCCAGAGGCGAGGAATAATTCTCCTGAACACACTGTCAGGCGCAGGGCCTGAATATTTGAAGTGGGCACAAGGGAAATGCATGGCTGGAGTGCATGGAAGTGCATTAGTTAGAGCCGGTGCATTTTGGCCCATTGCCGCCGACGTGAAAACCCGGCTCACATGATTCGGAGGTGCGGTATGATGGGTAGAACGAAGGGACTGCTGTCTGGAATAGCGGACAACCAAGAGACTCCGTTAGCACGGGCTGGCAAGTGGGACGTCATTGTGACGACACATGCAACATCGAGGACCTGGGGAAACATCAGTAAGTGGTCAGACTGCTTGTTCAAAGGTAGTCACCTGTGATGGAACTTGGTGAGCCAGAGGGGTAAATGTCAATTTAGGGCGTAGCCCTGTATTGATAAGTTTATCATCCGTAGTTTTGTCGAGATCAGTTTTGTCTTTGAAGAAAAAATGAAGGTGTACCTTTCTGAAGAATTTCTCGAGTTCTATTCTCATCTGGAATGGATTACCTTTATTCGTCGGGACAAAGCCAAGTCCTTTCTCCAGGACAGCTTGCTCAATTGATGTTAAGGTTCGAGAGCTTAGATTAACAGTTAGGTTCCGCTCGCTTCCGTGCTGGTGCTCTATAGTGCAGCCCTCCTGCTCCGTGTGTTGGAGAACGAGGGGTCCGCCTCCCACTGGACAGTTTGTTGTCCTCTTCTCTTTCCGCGGTTGTGTCCACGGCCACGTCCTAAGTCCTAAGTGTTTAAGTATGTGTTGTTTGTACTGTTTTCTTTGTCACTCAGGGATCATTGTAGACACATTTTTGACATCACATATTTTGTGCCCTATCTCTCCTTCTTGTAGGAAAGGACGATTAATTCATTTTTCCACCAGTTTACATTGGGGACCCAAGTTCCTGGTAGGAATATTTTGATTTAATATTGCCTTGCTTCACTTTCACACTATCACTTACTCTGCAGTTGCTATTAGACCACGGTCCTGAAGAAAGCTGGATAAAATTGATCCATATAGCTGAAACATGTTGACCACTCTGCACTGTGCCTTTATATAGTCATATTTTCAGGCTATCAGGCGTTATTTTAATCTTGACACTAGAACAGTGCCTATTAAACACATTTTCTGTGCTAGTAGTTATTTTTATCTTTATCACTCACTTTTCTCACAGTACTGCACACCATCAGCACCTACTTGAAATACACTGTGGCTAGAGGTTTACCTCGGAAATCCATCTCTGCACCATCACTTGATGGGTTGGGCGAGATTTGGATCTACCATCCATATCCCACGTTATGATATTCCGCCACAAAGGTTGGCTGATGGGAGTTTTCAGCCTCATGTAATTTCTTGGTGTTTCATGATCCCTTTTTGTTCTTAGTTTCAGAACAGCACACATCTTTTCTGACCTTACACCTCCTGTTTATTGTTCTCGTTACGGTTTGGGTTATGAGATGTCGAGGCCGTTAAACTAACCCACATAGGCCCCCCCACCTCTCCCTTTTTTCTCGTACTATGAGTACCCCATATCTTGTCCAATCTATCTTTTGGCCATTGTCTTGGGACTCGATTTGACTTAGATCTTCTTTTAATATTTGACTTTTTCCCTTTTCAACTTCATTCTCTTTTTCCAGCGTTGTCGTTGATTGGTGTATCTGTGCAGTAGTTTTTATCTTTTAATTGATGATTTCTCTTGATAAATGGCTCCTACGCTTCTTTCCTGCCTGTTTCCCTTTTTAGTTGTTGTTGTTGTGGTTGTTTTACTACTTATTCCCAGAGTGCAGTTCTTATTTCTCCTGATTTATTTGGGGTTTTTAAATTTGTTGGTTTTATTGGGCTTTGTAGTCAAAGTGGCTCTTTTGTGGGTGCATAAATTGCCGCCATCAGGTCCTTTAAAAAGTGTAATTTCTGCTTCCTGTTGTTCCCCCCGAACTTAAATGGTTCTGGTGTTAAAAGTGGAACCAGTCTCTTTTTTTGTAATATGGGTTCCTCTTTTATTTTACTTTTGTTTGCCAGCAGGGTTGGATCTTTTGTAAGCACTCTTCTCCTGATTTTTCGTATAGGTGCTTGACAAATTTTTCCAGACCTCATATCTCCTGGACTTTACTTAGTCCAATGCTTGTATACTTGTATTTCTTTTTGTTTTCTTTCCTTTTCTTTTTGTTCACTTTATTTTATTTACCTTCCCCTTATTCCGGCTGTTTTTTTTTCGTGTCTTACTCTTTAATATGTATTAAAAGTCCAAAGGTTACCAAGGTAACAGGTGTTGCCTGTGCTCACTGCTCGCTGGACTGCAACTGCCACAATCGCCGATGGCAAATGGGGTTGCAGTCGCCGGCCACCGCAGCGCTGCGCTGTGGTAGTGCCCCTCTGTGAAGCTCACCTGCTCTCTGCTGTTCCCTGCTATGCCCACAATACTCTGCACTATAGACCATGCTGCAGCCGACCCCGGGGGTTGGGAGGGCAGGAAGTCCGTTCCGCCTCGCTCCTGGCCGCACTCAATGCTTAGTGCCCTGGAGACCTGCGGCCATGGCCTGGGGACCTGCGGCCATGGCTCACCAGAATTAAAATAATTAGGACCCCCCGCTGTGTAGAAACAGCCGGGCATCAACCGGGTGCTGGTACTGTGCACAGCTCAGTCTCGGGGGTATCGGCGTCCTTCTTGCGTCCTCCTCTGGCTCCTCACACACACACTCAGCAGCAGCTTGCGGTTGTGAAGTTTGTGACCTTTTCAAAACTTCACCTGCACTTAACATTTCTCACAAATTACATGCATTTTACTAAAGATAATACCCACAAAAACCTTTTTCCAGAAGAAATCTACCACCAAAAAAGGAGATCATGTGAGGTTTGTCTCAGTCCTTACTGCATGAGCAGTCCTCTGCTCCCACAGAAATTGATTATCTTAACCAGCCAGAAAAATACACTCAATATGGCCATCCCATCCCAGCATGCCTTTTAACAGGAAGCCCAGCCTACCCACATCCTGGCATATTCAAGCCCAAAGAACCAAAATGATTGATGGGTGAGGTTTGCGGGAATTACGGACTAAGACGAGGAAGACCTGCACTCAGAGTAATTAATTTTACCAGTAAGTAACTGGGCATTACCTCCTTGTACGTCTTCCTCATCCAGGCCTTACTACATGAGCCGCAACCCAAGCAGACACAATTTGGTTCAATGAAAAAAAAAAGTGACCCATAAGTCTAGATCCAACATCAGGAATTTATTCAAGCCAAAGCACAAAATTCAGACATCATGTACCACAGACAAAACATGATCCGCAAACGAGGTAGACAAAACACCACCCACATGGGACATCAAGATATGCGGGGATGCCCAAGTAGCAGCACAACAAATATCATAGAGCGAGGCACCCTTAAACGCTGTCCATGAAGCAGACATTTCCCTCGTAGACTTGTCCTGCACAGAACACGTCAGATGTTGACCCAAATAATCATAAGCCCCCATGATAGTTTGCAAAACTGGATAAGGTAGCTGTGGAAGGACGAAGACTCTTGGTGGAGATGCCAAGAGTAAGAAACAAAGAATCTACCTTACAGAAAGATTCCATCCTTCACAAATAAATGGGCAGTGCCCTGTGCACATCAAGGGTAAGCAACTAGACATGATCCTCCAATGAAGGCTCTGGAAAAAACACAGGCAGAACAATATGCTCTGAGCAACGAAATGAAGTAGGGACTTTAGGAAGAAAAGAAGGACTGGGACTTAGGATCACACGCTCGGAAAAAAAAATTAGGAAAAGTTGGAGAAGCCAACCATGTACCAATCTCCGCAATCGGCCTACTGGAACAGATGGCCACCAAAAACACCACCTTATCCGACAAATACTTCAAATCAGAGGACTCAAGAGGTTCAAATGTCGGACTCTGAATACTATTCAACACCACTGGAAAGTCCCATGAAGGCACCAGAGAATGTAACGGGCCATTTATGGAAAGAAAAACTCCTAAGCAGACAGAAAGCTAATCCAGAAATGGCTAAAACAGCAGGACTCCTCATAACCTGTATTGCAGCCCAGTGGCTGCGGATCGTGGAAACTGCCAGACAGAACAAAAATCAATCTCTCATAAATTCCAAAACCAAACTGGGATCAGAGAGACACCACCTAATCTCCACACCACTTTTCAAAATTCCTCCAATGACGCCCATATGTCTTTAAAGTAGATGGGCATCTGGACTGCTGAATAGACTCAGCTCCTACCGCAGAACATCCCTGTGAAATGAGTCTCATCCTTACAAATGCCAAACCCCAATCTCAGTCTCTCTGCTGGCTCCAGTGACTGGCAGGGGTACCACAGTGGGAATGGATAGAAGGGGAACTGCCACAGATGAGAGACTGTCAACTGAAGGTGTAAAGGAAACTAAGACCTCCTGTTCCAACCTGCAGCCACCAGCAGAAGTGCTGCATGGTCTGTCTGAACCTTCCTAACTACCCTGAATATCAGTTGGAAAGGCAGGAAACAAAACAGGAGACCAGCCGGTCACTGCACAGACAGGGTACCCTTTACCCACACCCTACAAGAAGGAATCACTGAACAGAAGGAAGGAAGCAGAGAGTTGGACTCTGTCATGAATAGATCCAGCCATCTGTCGCTTTACACCCTTCCATTCATTGGACAACACCCTCCTAACTGAACTGTTTAAAGGAAGGGATTCAGGCTCAGTGCGCTGATAATGAGGTAGAAATCCTCCTCAGTAGGAGCCACCATGGGAGCAAACCCCATATTATCCCTAATGTGCACCAGAACCTCCACCAAGTCTACGCTTAGCACAAATCTGCCTTTGATATGCTTATCTTCATTGTCCAGCAGGGGATTGGGGTCCATGCAAGGGCCATTACCAGGCCCTGGATCTGCCTCTCTGTCCCTCACAGCTTCTTCCACAGCAGCTGAAATCATGGTCTGCAATACTCCCTTGATGGCAGGGCCGAGGAGGGCCCAACATGCTTACCCATATCAGCCTTGTCAATTCCTTCTTGCTCCAAAATGCCTGCAACTAACACTTCGGCCACCACCATTTAAAACCGGCTTTGTTGCCCAGTAACGCCACTCAACACACCGCAACATTCTCAAAGCAGCCATTAGCTACTGAGGGCAGAAGCACTCACAGAGCAACCAGCATACCCAACATTATGAGAGAAAGGTGTGAACAAGCACGCGGTTTTCCGGCATTCTGCATCAATCAAAAAACAGTCCGAGCATGTCCCAATTGACCCTGGACAGTGAACTCAGCTCCTTTCGCAGAGATTGCAGAGTTTTCCACGCTCCGCGGAGCGGGCAAAGTTCCCAAAAACTCAGCTCCGCATAAGCGGAGCAGAGTTTTTTCCTCTCTCACGCTCGTCAACATCAAGTTAGCAAGCGCGAGCGAGGAAAATCCACCTTCATGCGAGATTTTTCCTTGCTGGTGCTCGCCAAGGTCTAGTTGGCGACAGAGGAAAATCAACCTCCTGCTGGGATTTCTCAATGCGGGTGGTCAGGTTTCTCAATGCGGGAGGTCGCGGCCGGTCGCGGCCACTCGTGGTGAGAAACCTTACGTTCGCGTTGAGAAAGCTGCCGGTCAAGTAGAAAATCTACTCAAGCAGCAGAAAGGAAGCTATGCCCTCTTTGGCTGTGCATGGTGCTGTTTGCGCAGATTGTACAGCATGGGTCAAACAACCGGCCCTCACAATCACTGCTAGCCACATGCCCCTAATGCGAAGTGCAGCAGAGTTTTTTTGTCACCTCGTAGAGTTTGAACTCCGCCCAGGCTGAGTCCCAATCCCTGCATGAGTCCCGACCAGCAAGCATGTCGGAGCAACTCCCCAGGGTCAAAGAACTGCTAGAGCAGGTTTTGTAAAGAAACAAAGCACAGAATTAATTAAGAGGCAAATAATTTTAAAAGGAAGATAAACTTGGCAGAATAGTCTCACCTTGGCTGGCTGGTGTCAAGCATCTTTTCTGGTCACAGAAAATGAAAAAAAACAAGATGTGGGAAGGTGGGGCTTCTGGTTATATGGCATTCTGGAATAGGGGGGACATATTGGGTAGATTATTCTGACTGGTTAAGTAATCGGTTTCTGTGGGAGCAATGGACTGCTAATGCAGTAAGGACTGGACTAGGAAGACATGTGAGGAGCTGCTGGCTTCCCACCAGCAGCCCCTTGGGGCCTTTGTCACACCTAGAGGTAGCCAGAGGGCAGGCACACCTCATGCTATGACCGATGGATCAGCCCATTGTCATTCTACCTCTGACATAGCCCGCTGGCCTGACTTCATGTTCCTGGGGTCAGGCTCATTGCATATTTTTAATAAGGCTGTCACAACAGCCTTTCATGTTGTTCTCCAGTGGCAGAGTCCTTGGTAGACAAAATAAACAGCTCACCAATTGGCCTCAGCTGACCTCCGTTTGCCGTCTTGCCAATCCGAGGCTACACAGGCCAGTGGGTGGGCCAGCCCATTCCCCCATCTCATATAACAGAGTGGCTACTGAATTGCTCTCTCCACATTCTTCATTCCCAAACCCCGCCAGCACCAGCCAAGCTCCTCTACTCTCTAATGCGATGCTGTAAACTGCACACCCAGCCCCCACACAGTCACTTCTGCCTCTTTGCACGGCTTACCAGTGCCAAAGGGGGTGGGGCAGCTAGCTTCCGCGTTTCCTAGTGCTGAATTCCGTGACTATGGCACTTCCTGACAGCAGCAGGGAAAGCTTTCACGGTAGCTCAGTTGAATTCGGATTTTAGACAACGGTTGACTTTGCAACCTATTCAACCCCTTCGCCCCCCTCTAAAAGTGTGACAAAGTTAGCTACAGCCTCCTTCTGAAAATATGCATTGTGACCATAAACTGACATTTTTGCTACTACAGTAGTGGCCTCAGACTGCGTCGCAAAATGAATCTTCCAAGCTACAATGAACTGTTTCAAGTAAACATACTTTGAACATATATAATTTTTACCATAGGTGTCACCAAGTAATGTCACTGTTTTGGCTTTTATATACTACAGTATTTGCTGGGACTTCTTTTGAAGTCCGCCCTCTCCTGCATCCCAACTGAAGCAGACTTACTAATCAAATTGTTTAACTAAGAAAATGTATTATATTCTCAGGACCACACCATTGCTTATAACTCATTTAAAAATACATTTTTTTTATTGAAAATGTGTACCAATGCACCGCTTGATCAGTAAATCTTATCTCCAAGAATTCTATGGTGGCAGTGAAGCAAGAGTATAGAGGAGAGAGTTGTACTAAGAAAAAAGAGCCTTGCTTGGCGACACACGCACAGCATCTTTGTTCAGCCGTCTAATGACTATGTATGACATTCCAGTCAGGGAAGCCCGCGGTAGAAAACTTCACTGAGAAGAAATATATCTTCATATGTCTTGTGTTCTCTTATTCCAGATCACATTACACCTTGTAGAAGAATTTCAGGAGCACATCACGAAGAGGCAGGCTGGGATAGACACCGCCTACAGCAGGGTAGAGTATCTGAGGGACCTCTCCGAGTTACATGTCCTCCAGGCCAAGGTAAGTGTGGGTACTGTGATGGGTATTATGCAGTGTGCTGCATCTAATATTTCGCAGTGTGTGATGACATTTCATCAAATTGCAAAAGACCAAATATCGGTTGCAAAAGTGAAATTGACCTGGCTAGCAACACACGGAAGCTCATAAAGCCCCAACCTACGTCAATGCTTAAGGCAATCTATACAGCTACTTGATAAGAGATGCAGCTAGCTGGATAAGAACACCAAAGAATATCTTTTTAAAACATTGTATTGGTTTGAACATTCCCTGATATTCCATTACACATCCAGTAAAGGAGGAACCATTAGAAACAGGGGGGATTAGTTTTATATTTCTTTACTACTCAACAGCAACAAAGAAACAAACAGTAGCTTCTGCAGTCTATAGGACTTTTTTGTTAACTCGTATCACGTTGACATTGCTCTTTATATCACGAGTGGGAGTGTGAACTTTGGGCTTTGCCTTTTGCTTGTCACACATGGCATTTATACTGGGTGTTGTAGTAGTAGTCACACCATTTCTGTCTTTAAGGCTCTGAGCAATGTAGTCGTTGCTGGATTTTTAAGTTTTAGTTATCTATCTTACAAAGCTGTAAGAGTTACAATATTCCAAGGAGATTGACATTTATTTAATTTATTTATCGTGGATTTTTAGCCCTAAGGAAGTCTGTAAAAGAAGAAAATGTGTTGGCTAGAGCAAAACTCAGGCAATAAAAAAGTTCCAATGTCGAACTTTGGAGCAAATTTACAAAAACGTAACGCCACCATGGCGTCAATATTTTGACATTGCGGCGGCTTTTTTTCATTGCTGTAGTTTCAAGTTGCCACTAACTGCAGTTAGTGGCACTCTTCCAGCATAAACAGTAATTTTCAGGATCACCACTTCTGTTAGCGGGACTTAAACAAAATGAGATGCAAGGTAGACATTCCAGTGATAAAACTGCCGCTAACCACACTTTGCGATATTTACAATGAAATTCCTGTACATTATTAACCCCTAACCTACCGCTAAGTCCAGTTGGAGGCAGTTTTTTTTAAACAAAAAAATAGCTGGGCTTAAAATTGGTGCAAACACTAGAGTCCACATATCAGATATTTGGGTGCTGGACAGCGCCGTAAGGAATATTGCTGCCGTGCCCTGCGCCAAAGCAAAAGGTGAGGAATGTGCCCTATCAATAAGATAGGGTGCATTCCTGGGCCTCAGTCATGAAAAGTGTTGCATTGCTGCGATAAAACAGTTTTGCAACATTTTTCAGTGCCCCCTCCTTGCGACACCATGGATGCACCGGCTTCAATGTACAGCGCTCCATGTCGCAATCAATGACAGATACGTCTGGAATCCTGACGTATCTGTCAGCACTAAAGTCATGCATTGCTGTAAGTGTGTCGCAAGAATGACACAACTGCAGCAATGCATGGGGCCAGCCTATCCTGTGTCACCCTTACACCTGCCATGAGGCAGGCTTGAGGTATTGAAACAGTGGCGTCCTAGAATTGTCTCAGTGAAATCTGAGAGACTTCACTGCACCACTCCTACGAGACTTCGTTGCATGGGAACGCCCACCCTGCATACATCATACCTGATGCAGGTATAATGTGGCAGAGGGCTTCACAAGGTCACGCTTATGCCTAGATGCATCACTTTGTAAATACGGTGCAACGTGGTACAAGATTCACGCTGCAAGTACGTCAAGAAAATGACACACTGCTGGCGTTAAACTGTCTGAAGGGGCTCAGGAATTAGCCTCCTTGTCTTTTTACCCTACGAAGGAACACAATGGCTGCCATGTGCCAAAGAAGGCACCCTTGCGCCATGGTGCAAGGGTGACTGTGTCAAAGAGTTGATTGATGTGGCTCCATCTCTTCTGGAGATGTCTGCAAGTCCGTCTGGACTAGTGAAAGGCAGAAGTGAACTAGTTGACCTTCTTGGAGTGTTGTTTGTCCATTTTTTTTCTGAAGGGGTGCCACGGTTAGAGATCCATCAGTGGAGGTTGTGCACTGCGGTGTTGGTGTCTGTAAGTGTTGGCGGAGTGGTGGTGCTGAGGGAGCTGATGAGAAGTTATCTGGAAGTGGAGGTGTTCCATGGTCGCTGGTGGGTCATTAGAATGCATGGTCAGTCGGAGTGTGCTTTGGTAGACAACGGCAATGCCTCCTCGTAGGCAGTTGGAGGGGTCCTTGTGGGTGATGTTGTAGCCGTCAGACATGGCGATGTCTGGTCCAGTGTAGAGGTTGGTCCAGGTTTACGTGAAGAACGCGATGTCTGAGAGTTGATGTCGAGGAGGTCCCATATTTCTGTGGAGTGTTTGTGGAGGGACCACAAATTGAGGAGGATGCAGTTGACATGGTCGGGTGCACTGTAACTCAGTGAGAGGCGCTGGTGTGTTGATGTGGCAGAAGGCGTGTTTTTAGTTTTGGCAAGCGCTCAAGGATATTCTTCGGTGATGCTAGATGGCAGGCAGAGTGGCGTTCAGGGTTGTGGGCGAGGAGGGTGCTGGCGTGATAGCAGTGAAGTGGCCTGGAGGCAAGGTCCCTTGCACTGGGCGCGGTCCATGTGTGGACAGTGCAATTGGGCTTGCCTTTGGCATGTTTTTGGCGCACCAGTGGCACACCCACTGCACATGGTCGCACAGCGTCTGCCATTAAGTAGTGATGCTGGGAGGCTGGACAGTGGACGGGGCAGGGCGGCGGGGATCGCAGCATCAACAAGGGAGAGTACAGGGGACAAGGAACTGTACAAAAGCACAGGAAAGGTGAACGAAACAAAAGCAAAGAAAAAATATAAAGCCAAAGGTAGAAAGCACAGAGAAGAGCAGAAAGAGGGACAGGAACAGCAGAAAAGAGGGACACGAGGCAGTCAAGCAGCAAAGCAGTGATGCTGTACAACTGGGCCACCAATGATGAGAAACAGGCTGGAGCCCGTGGGGGGGGGCCTTGAACACCTGACCTCTGTGTCAGAGTAACCAGAAGCAACAGATGGAGACAGCAGCAGCAGCCACCAGACGAGGCTGCACTGTGGGAAGAGCAAGTCGACTAAGGGATAGTTCCCTGTACACCCAAGAGCTCAGTACCAGGGTTTGAGGAAAGGCAGCACCACCCGGTTGCCTCCTCCGATCTAACAGTGTCCCCGTCACCCTCCCCCTCCTCTTTCCATGCTGTGTCTCTCACCCTCCCCTCCTCTTTCCCTCCTTCATTCTCCGTCTACTTCCCCTACTCCTACCCCCCCTGAATCTCTTCCCTTGCCCGCCTTTAACATATTAATAAAAATAAATTAAATATCAATACCAATAACAAAATGAATTAAAAGTAATTACCAATTTAATATAATATAATAATTAATCAATTATAAAATACAAATAGATATTAATTAATAAAATTAAGTACTTATTATTACAAATTAATTACCAATTAACAATTGATTAATTAACAATTAAAAATTAATTACCAATTAATTCAAAATAAATACCAATAAATAAATTAAAATGTTTAATTATTACAATTAAGTAACTTTCCACCCTATTCCCCTATAAACCCACAACCCGCTACGGAAAATAAATTAATAAAATTCACATAATTGTCAATTAATCAATTAATAAAAATTAATTACCAATTAAAAATTTATTAGTTACCAATTAAACATTAATTAACAATTAATTCCAACTAAATACCGATAAATAAATTAAAATATTTAACTAATTACAATTAAATTACTTCCCACCCTATTCCCCTATTAACCCACAACCCGCTACAGAACTAAAACACAAAATTAAATTAAAAATAATTAATAATTTCTAAAAATTAATATTTTATTTAATATAATTAAATTACTTCCCTCCCTATTCCCCTATAAACCCACAACCTGCTACAGAATTAAATTACGCAAAAATTATATAACATAAAATTCATTACTTAAAATTAATTACAAAAAAAATATACACTTTTCACACATATACTAACATACAAAACACTTTAAAAAATGTGATGTTATTAAAAATTATATATATCTTAAAACCTATATTATATACTTCGATATTTTGACTTTCTATATTTATAAAAATCGATATTAAATTACTTACCTTAACACCTTGCCTGCTCATAACGAGCTGAGCTCATCATGAGGCACGGTGCTCCGGTGCTCATGACCAGCTCAGCTCGTCATGCGCCGTGGAACGCTCAGGTGCGGGGAGAATTCCCCTGCTGTGCTGAGCGTTCCACGGCAGCCAATGCACCTGTGACGAGCTGAGCTCGTCATGAGCACAGGAGCACTGTAGCTCATGACGAGCTCAGCTCGTCATGAGCATGGGGGCGCTGTGTGCGCCCCCCTCCCCCCCAACACAGCGGGGGAATTACCCCCGCAGCGAAGGATTTAAATTCGATATTTTTGTTGACTATATTCTGTCCATTCGATATTTTGTCCATTCTATATTTTGAAGTCGATATTTATGTAAGTCGATATTTTTAACTCAATATTTTGTGTAGTTACCGTTTCCACTCTCTGGTTGCTGAAATACCCTGCTTTTGCCCTACCCGACTTCTGTCTCTGGGTTTGTTGTGGGTGTAGTGCCTTCTTCAAGCTGGATATTAGTGTTAGATGTGGGAGGACACTAGGATTACCATAGTACACTCCCCATTTTCACCATAACCTCAGGGCACAAATTTAGTGTGGCCAAAGACCTTTGTCATCTTGAATTTTGTCCTAATACATTGCATTTTGAGCCAGTTTGAAGTAAAGCAAATAAGAGGTAGTGTAAATGTAGGTAGGTCACAGCCTAGAAACCTTTACTTCATTGGTTAGAAAAGAACTCAGGCTGGTGAACCCTACAACACTGGACCCTCACCCAGCCGTCCGGAGAACACTGCTGGGCTTGGGAATATGAACCCGGTAGACTGAACCTGCTGCACTTAGCATCTGTGATCTATGAGAAGGACCTGAAGAGGTTGGACACCATATGAATTGAAATCTAAGGCATAGAGATCACCAAGGATCATAAGGCTGATTGCATGAGTGTTCTGATAACATAAAAAAGCTGAAGAGAATATTTTTGTGAAGAATCATAGCTGGCCAGTGGCAACTGGACTTTGCTGTTGCCCTCTACCTGACACAATGGGATTCTCTAAGTGTTCCTCCTAAGGTCCTGAGGGCCTTGTAAGAGTATTCCTGTGGTTATTTTGGCATCAAACTAAGGCGCCTATTAGGATGGCGGACGGACCTGCGTCCGTCCGCCACCCCCGAGTTGGAGGGACCGTCCACAGGGGCAGCGGCGGTCCCTCCGGTGGAATTAGGATGTGACCGTCACCCTGGCGGGCACATCCCGTATATTTAACTTTGCGGCGGGTGCTCCAAAAGCAGCACCCGCCGCAAAGTTAAATATGCATGCTGTGCATTTGCATGCACAAAGCGGCAGGCACCATGCGGTGCCTGCGGCATTGTGCATGCAAATGCAGGGGGGTACCATAGGTACTCCCCATGTGCACCCCCACTCCCTTTTCAGCCTGGGGGGCCGCAACGGGCCCCCAAAGAAAAGACCGTATGCCTTTCCGTGGCGGCATTGCCTCCACAGATAGGCATGTCCTGAAGCACGTCCTATTATGGCTGGCGGTGTCTGATAGACACCGCCACCATATTAGAGCTTTCCGCCACGGTCGGAAGCCGACCGCGGTGGAAAAGCAGCGGACTGTCTTCCCGTCCGCCGATGACCCCCCAGCCATCCTAATGTGGGGGGGGGTCTTTTCATTCACCGCAGTGGTGAATCCGCATCCTCCGGGCCGGCGGTGGCTTCCACCGGCCCGGAGGATGCGGTTTTACCGCACTCCTAATCGAGCCCTAAGTTTGGGAACTTTTCAAACTTTTTCCACAGAGCTTAAAGAGGACCATACACAAAAAGTATCCGACTGCCAGTTGAAGGGCGCTAAATTGAATTGCAGGTTTTCCCCACTTGCAGAAGTCTTTTTCTTTTTCATTTGGGACTTAGACTTCTGGAGCTTCCTTACGTCTAAGCCCTAATCGAGTCAATTAACTTTGTGTAACTGACCCATACTCGAATACAGTCAGCCTCAAATTGCAGCTAGGCCCAGGTCTACTGTGGCCATTGACTTTCATTGTTCTTTTGCACTTGTTGGCACTATTTGTACTTGAAATTGTAAAAATTCATATCTCTGGTTCCCATTATTGGAGTTTTCATTCTTTTGGTGTCATTTGGTCCTTACATATTTTTGTTTTTCTAAATTGTAATGGGGTTTGTATTGTGTTGGGTGGTCCACTTTTCAACTGTTTTGGTTCTTCTAAATATTTTACACATGTTCTCCAAGTTAAGCTTCTGTGCTCTGCTACATAGCTACGAGGGGTGAGCTCAGGTTAAAATCACTGAAACCTTTGACTGAAACTAACAAGATAGTGACATTATTACTTGTCCAATCCATCCCAACGAATAAACTACTTTCTCTCAGAAACCTCTGTGTTTTGCCTTAGCTCTTGTAAAGACTGTACAATCTATGGCTGATTTACATTAAGGGATCTCCATTTCTGACCCAAGCTAATAGATTTCTTCCCCCACACTCACCTTATTTCTTCATCTTACCAGTACCAGACAGTACATCATAATCACATAATGATAATATTGACAGTGTTTGTAGCACACAGCGCATCTCTAACAATAGCTAATTCCTTTCAATTTAATCAAGCTCAATTTATGGATTTGGAAAAGTAGAAAGTCTAAATCCATCTAACTGTGATTTATGCTTTGTAGGCTACTGATTCCTGTAGCAAGAGTCATTCTTTGAGCTATTGAGTTTTATGCCTGTCATATATGCAGTCTGTCACCCTACATTCTTAAACTTTTCTTTCTTCTCGATCAATCATGTTTATTGGTTTAGCTTTACAAAAAAGCCACACAATAGAAACATAGAGTATAAGTATGAGTAAAAAAACAAAAGTTGTTAAATCACACTGGTTCATTTCCCCTCCCAGGCATAGAAAAGTAGAAATGCAGATCTCGCTCAGAAATTAAACTATTTAAAAGGGACTTATGAAACCTTGTAAATGACAAGATAAAAGTGCTGCGTGCAGTGCAAATGTTGTCTGGATAAAATAGCCTACTAATAAATAGTTCATAAATAAATATGAAAGCTATATAGCATATTAAAAAGGATATTAGCCTAAATTGTACAACAGTGCAACAGTGCAGAATACAAGTAGTTGAAGAAAGTTACTTATCTTTGCAATAAATAAAGTAATAATACATGCGGTTACCAAGAAACGTTTCCTTCCAGCAATCTGCTAAAGCAATTTGTGTCAATAGCTGCAATTTATAGAAAATAAAAAATAAAAGTAATCCAGTGTCCGACTCGTACACCAATCAGATTCAACATAGGGCTATAAAAGCTAAAGGAAAAAAGATGTCAGTACTCCTTGCTCATAATATTAAGAAATTGTCCTCTCTCTCTATTGCCTGTGTCATAGCCGGTTGTCTTCTTTTCCAATTGATTTATTTATGTGAAGCTACGGCCTGGTAGATCTCCCGGTGGTCTGTTCTGTAACACGGTAAGAACATATCCTTACAGCTCCTTGTACTATATATTAAAAACAAGGGGCGGAGATAAGTTCTTCTCTTAATTTCACACAGTAATAAAGCTTGTAAACTAGCTCTAATGGATAATAGCACTGCAAACATTTATTTTTAGCTCTCATATGTAAATTTATGCATAATGTTTATCTTTCTAATGTTCATATCAGGTATAAAATTGAATGAGTTAAGGAGAAGATTCAAAACAAAGGTGTCTGGAAAGTGGTTTACTTGTAATATTTGCAATCTAAAATGTATTAATTACTCTCAGTAAAGTGTTTTACTACATACAGACACAAATGAGAGCATTCCCAAAAAGTTGATGTTGTTGATGGAAGTAAGTACTTGAATAATTTGTTATTTATTTTTAATTTCATTTTAGGTTTCTTTGTCTGGTTCATCAGCTGATTCCTTTAGAAATTATCCAGTCATCAACTCAAATGACCTCAAACCTAACTCTGGCGGAGAAAAAGATATTACACAAACTCTCGTGCATTTGTTGAAGCACTTGATTCTGACCATAGAACAAAACAAGAACTGTGCCTTATCACTTGAATCTGCAGAAGGTGGATCAACCAAAGGTAATCATTTTTAAACCAACATAACATTTTCAGGCGCAGAATCACACATTTGGCTATTTGATGACAACGGTCCACACTTCTCAGAGTACCAGAACTTCTGGAAATTCCAGTTGACATGTTACAAATGGTTTCAACTGTGCACATATTTTCCTTTTTGAATTTTTTCATGTAAGGGTGAGGGTCCCTTTAGTGTCCCCCATCAAAGCTATATATTACAAATATGATTTTAAATCTGACATATTGCTTTATAGCGGGGTCCCAAAGGCACCCTTCCCTCATGAGTTGAAAGTATAAACAAATGTACATTTTTAAATGTTGTCACTGAGATAGTGGTCCTCAGGGCTTGGTCTGCTGACCCCAGTGCAGCACTGAGGTCAGGAAAACCTGCCGGGATCACAAATCACTGGCATGTGCTGCTGGAACCATATTGGACCATTTGCAGGGCTTTTGAACCCAGTACTGGATAAGCGGACCCTCAGGAGTTACAACATCGATCCTCAATACTCAAATAAATAAATATCAAATAAAGGCCGGTCTCCACTGGGTCTCAGGAAGATCTAGGTCCAGTGGCTTGGCCACCTATGTATATTTGGGAGCAGTGTTTGGTCTTAGGCCAGGCCCTGCATTTAGCCTGCACAGCGCTGAAGACCGCGCTTAGTGGTCACTGGCTACTCATGCTTGGGCAAAGGGCCTTGATGCCAGTCTCCACTGCACATAGCTGATGGCCATATGTGGCGGGTGTCAGCCATCCGTAGAGGGTTGAGTTCATTGACCATTTCATTTCAATATGGTTTGCATGGCTATTAAATGGTTTATGATTGTGCCGATAACTATAAATTGTGAATTTCAAAGGATTTTGAATTTAATTTGTAATAAAAACTGTACCTTTTTACATTGGGTTCTGCCCCTTCAGTACATCTGAGTTTTTGTTTTTCTGTTCACCCGGTTTTCTGACTTTTTACTGTGGATGAGTCTCACCGCTAGTGTCTCACCCACAGTAATCACATGGCAAAGGACCACGCATGTTTACTGCCAGTGTCTGCTTTTTAGGATTAGGGGAGACTAATATCGAGCACAGCCTGGTAACAGTGCACAGGTAGCCTGGCCCAATGCAGACTCTGCAGGATTAGGTATTTACCTGGGATAGGCCTTGCAAGGGTAGTGTACACTAATAGGGAAAGTCAGCATGCTTTACTGTTTTACCTGTAGTGGCACCCTATTATATAAATACAGAGAGAACTGCCCTTCTTAGTGTGTAGTTCCACTCCTACTTGGCCTACAGAAACCATTGACTTCTAGAATTGGAGTGTAACCTGTGCGAGAAAACCAAATATGCAACTCCCAAAATGATATCTGTACACTTATGACTCATCCAGAGTTTTCATAATTCCCTGGCTCAGCTCAGGATCAGAGCCCAGGCCTCGTGTCACCATGCTGTGCCCAGTTAATTACATTTTCTTGAGAAGCAAGAAAGAAGGCTGCCTCACACAAAAGGAGAAATTAGCAGTACTTCTCCCAGCTACTGAGGAGGAAAGGGGTGGGGCAGAATAATCTTCATCTCTCACTCAGCTGTCACACTGTACCAGGGATGAGCCTGCACCCAAGCCAACTGAAAAAAGGAGAGTGCCTAGACATCTTGAGCCAACCCAGAGGGGTGCCCTCTTTGAAATTCCAGTGTGCAAGTCACTGTCAGTGATGTCAGTGAGGCGTGAAGCTGAGACCACAGGAGCTGATGTAAACAGTGGCTCAATGATGATGCTATCTTGGACTGTCCCAGCATTCAGCAGTGTTGAGACAGGGGTGGAGAGGTTATGTGGCACCCAAGGAATGGATGGGGGTGCCTGCCTTCTGGAACCGACCTCTCCTCTTTGAAAACTCCTGCACCAGGGTGAGATGCTCTTTTGCCTGTGGACTTTTCTTACTTTGCTGCTGACCCCTGGAACCACCATGGAGAACTGAAAGGACAAACCCCCTGATCCCCACCAAGGACTCTGCCCAGTTGACCACAGGACTAGTTGGTCTCCCCAAGGGAGAGTGAGGCTGGCCCCCTTACACCTCCTGAGGACCAGTTAGGGGATATCCCTGGACTTGACTGCACCCAGAAGTAAGAATCATCAGAAGAGCTGGTGCAGGGAACCAGTAAGATCAGTTTTTTAAGACCTGCACCGCTTTGGAGGTCATAAGGGTTGCGGCAACTGCCAATGCTTACCACCTGGAGTGAAACGAGCCCAGATCATCAAAATTGACCTGGCAGGGGCCAAGTTAAGCCATTTTAAAGTATGGCCACCTTTGACCTTTTGCTCTGTGATGAAATGTGTGCTATTCGTTGCCATTTCACTTCTTATCCCTGGGGTCGGCCAGGGCCTAGGGGTCGGGTTAATTACATTGAGACAGGGACGGGGCATGCGTAGGGCCACCTCCCTGGCTCATGACCCAGGGACCCATCCCCAGGGCTGTTAATATTTTTTTTAAATGGGGACTGGAACTAATCCCAGGCCCACCGAAGGACAGGAGTTCAGGAGGGAGCGCTGCTGCACCCTCCCAATCGCGGTGGGCCTGCTCCGCTACCCATGACCTTGTCTGGGGGAGCTGCGCCCACCACACACAAAGAGATCCCTGCCTGCAGGAGTGAGCAGAGGAGAGGAGCTGATGGCTCCAACGGACAGCAAAAGAGATGCTTCTCATGCAAGGAGCTGGCAGGGACAAATAGGGGTGGGCTTTCTAAATAAGCTGCTCCCACAAAGGAAGAATGCAGCAGTAGTCTTCAAACTTTTTTATGCCCTCCCCCGCCCCAAGTGAAAAAGGAACATTGTCTGTCCCACTCCAAATTTTTCACAATTATTCTAATAAATTGGCAATGTTTAAATATGTCCACACTTATTTCAACATTGCACTTAAAATATGTTACTGTTTTAAAATTGCAATCAAAGTCATGATGCCAAGCATACTATTTTGGTCAGGCAGGCCTTACTAACGTGTGAAAGTATCCACAGTGTGATTATTGGGGGTGGGGTAGGGGTAGGTTTTGAAGAGTGTTTGGAGTCCCTTCCCTTTTTACACATACTCCCTTACAAATGACAAAGCATGTTAGTAATGGCCCATTACAGAGAGGTTTACTGCTGCTCATTTTCTTCAGCTTAAAACGAAGCCCTGTTTCAGAATAATGCTTCCTTTAGTCAGAGCCTGATACCATCTCGGGATCATGTGAGGCCTCCCTAGGGGGACCCACCCCCAGTTAGAATACCTCATGCATTAGGGGGTGCTATAGTTGGACGGGGCACCCCCTGACAAAAAGAAAACAAAAGAAAAAGCAGCAGGCTCTCCTGGCTCATCTGGGGAGCTGACACTGCAACATTCACTACACTGGCACAAATCGCCCCATAATGCTTTGTAGGGTCTTGTTGTTTTGCCCACATATTGGCCCATATCTTCCTTTCTGGTGGACCGAATATGGCAGGCCCACCACCAATCAACTCAGGAGGATGCCCCATTTCTCCTCCGTGGATCTTGTGAGTCCTCACCCTAAGCTGGGGGATTCCAAATGTATCAGCTCCCTGGATTCTCTTAGCATTTTTATGTGGGCTAGGTGTATGGTTACATGCATTTATTAGGGCTGAAATGTCTACAGGTGGTTATAAACAGTACATTTATTAAAATGTTGTCTGGGAGTCAAGTGTGTGATTGCAATGCAATGTTTACCCAATGTGTATCCTCTGGGGGCTGTTTTTACAATTGCAGTTTGGTGTTAAATATATTAAAAAAACACACAGACTCAGGCCTTATTCACTTGAAATGCTTTACTGATTCACCATAATGAGTATGCGGCAGTACAAATAAAAAAAACTACCAACAAACCTTTCATGATCTCAATCATTGCTTGTGTTTAAAATTCAAGCGATTTAAATGTAGAGATAGCAATAACAAATAGTGGCATGTTCATTAAAAAACCATAGTGTATGCAGAAAGTAATACTAACAGGATTCTCATTTAATCACAGGCGCTTAAAAGGCATTTGATATCATCCACTGGGGTGAAAATCCCAAACAATATGAATAGGGGAAGGGCCATCTTCCAAAAATGTGCATTGAAACACAATTCTAAAGCAGTAACCGAAACTGACATTGAACAACAAACCATTGAAAACGATGCTTTTGCTGTGTGAAATAGCGTTGAAATAAGTGTGATTCAATTGTTAAAGAGTAACAGAGGTTATTCATTTTGATAGAGGATGTCTGGACTAGTTGCAACGTTGCATATCTTGCAACCTGCTTGAAACCCAGCTGCAACACTTGAATATATAATCATCTGTACTGGTTAAATCATTCTGTTTCAAACACATTAATTCCTGGTTCACATATAGCGCTTAACAACATAGCTATAGCTGCGTTAAATACTATTGATATTCAGTGTTACTATTACCTTTGTGAGTATGATTGTACTCAATATATTGTCATTAGAAGGCTGCAAGAATTAGACCTGCTGGAATGTGAATCTGTGATCTGGTCATTACACCAGATATCAGACGGTTTGGTGCTAACTTATAAGAGCCCTACGTTACTTTTGCACCACGTAAAGTTGTACGTGCATGATGCAGGGCTCTCATAAAGATTTATTTAGCCACCCAAAGCCATCCTGTGTGGTTGTGAGTGCACCATAAATCATGAATAAGGCGATGCAGCGCAAATCGCTGCGTCGCCTCACTCTGCACCCCGGAGGCGTTGCGTAGGCATTGCATTGGGTTTTCCCAAGCAACACCCATGGAATTTGACAGTGCCCGTAATTTACAAAGTGATGTGAACCTGGGCAAGCATCAAATCCGTATGCCTCCCAAGATAAGGCATAACCAGGAGAAATATATTTATTTCTATTTTTCTTTTCTGCTTTCCATTTGCAGCACACGTGCAAAGAGAAAAATGCTTTGTAGGATTGTTTTCTGTGTGGGAAGGTGCCCCTTCCTGCGCAAAAACAATTCTGCATGCAACTGAGGCACACTTGCACCACGTGTCAAGGGTGTTTTGTTGATGCCAGGCTGCCAAAAGGGTGCCAGTACAAGAAGAAAGGACAGGAATGCACAGTATTATTTAAATACAGTACAATCCTTCTCTTTCACTTTGGCGTAGGGCAGCTCAACAAGTGGCTTGCTGCACTGCCCTACGCCAAAATGCCATACATTAGGCCCTTAGAGTTTAACTCACTGAGCCATTGTACAGATGTACAAGTGAAAGAGATATACAAACAACACTGTACAATGTGATGTCCAGTGCACCACTGCTACATGATCATACCACCTTCTCCAGCACGTGTTGGATTCTGTGGCTTCGTGTCATCCAAACCCCACACACCATAATGGTAACGTATAACAACTCATATTGGAGATTTTCCTGCTAAACAAAAAATGTCAACTCTGAAGCTTTCTGCTGCTTCTTCAGTTTAGGTTTCCACTATAAAAAACACCTACCACATTTTAAAATTCAAAACATGTATGATGGTTGTTAGACCTGGCACCATTGGCGTGAGTCTTCCTTCCATTTTTTGCCTCATGTATTTTTGCTGGTGTCAGATGCTTTGGGCACTGTGCCACTGCTATTCAATGCCACAGTGCAAGTGCTCCCTACTGTAAATTGACGAATTAATCAGTGGTTCCATGTTTGGCTATTTGGTTTACTTGTCAGACCCTAGTGGAGTGCACTGAGTGTGCCCAGGGCATGTAAATCCAAATGCTGCTGGTGGGCCTGCAGCACTGGTTGTGCCACCCACAGAAGCAGCCTTGTAAAATGTGTCTAAAGTCTGCCATTGCAGAGCCTGCGTGCAGTCTGGTACTGTCATGCTGACTGAATAAGTACACCCACTTGCCAGTCCCTAAACCTTCCCTTTTCTTCATTTGAGTTATCCCTGTGGTAGGCCCAAGGGCAGGGCGCATTGTAAGTATAAGGTAGGGCAACCCTGATGTGTGTGGCATGTCCTCATAGTGAATTACAGCCATTTTCTTTTTTCACTATTGCAAGGCCTCAGTTCTCCATAGGCCAGAATGGGCTGTTAGATTATTACATGTTTACGATCCTAACTGTCTCAGAGAACATGGTAGAAATTCGGGTTTAGTATTCCTGAACTCAGAATGATAAAATACATCTTTTAGTGAAGTTGGTTTTAACATTCTGTGTTTGCAAATACCACTTTTAGAAAGTGGGTATTTGCTTGTCTAACCTTTTAAGCCTTCCTCTGCTAGGTTGTGTATTCCTTTGTCTGGTTATGTGAGTGATAGGGCATGGGGTATTCCAAGAGACAGGATGAGTGAGCCCAGTGGTGAATAGAGAGATCTGCATCTAGATGGGAGGGAGGAGTTGCACCTGAACCTTGAATAGGGCTGTGCCTGCCTTCCACAATGCTGGCTCCACCTCCTGGGGAGTGGCTGATGTCTCTACCCTGCACACTGAAAGAAGAGAAGGAGTCCTGTAAACAAAGTGATCCAGGACTGTACTCGCCTTCCACAATGCTGGCTCCACCTCCTGTGGGATGTCTGATGTTTCTGCCATGCACTGTGAAAGGAAAGGAGAAGTCTGGTAAACAGAGTGCTTCAGAACTGGTGTGGACTGGGCAAAGGCCCCTCTCCCCTCAGAGAACAAAGGATTTGGGGGTATAAATATTGGGTCCCTGATCCCATGAAATTAGATCACTTTGGACGACAAGAAGAAACCTTTACTGAGGAGAGGAACCTTAAGAAACTGAGGAGAGACTATTCCCAACTGAAGTGCTGCTTGGGGGAGTGGCCTGCAGTGGTTGCCTTACTGCCAAAGGAAAGGAACTTAGTGTACTTTGCTTACAACTCGCGAAGGATCTCAAAGGGCTTGGAAAAGAGCTTGCCTCCTGCTGAAGTCTCAGGGACAACAGACTTCACCCCCCAGCTCCCTAGAGTTATTTTGGAAGTGCCTGCTGCTGTTTTGGGCCTTCTGAGGAACTGCGTGTCGCAAGGAGCTGGAAGCGAGAAGAAGCGTGTCGCCGTCACTGTGCCTGCCGTCGCAACTCCGAAGTAGGTTGCCGCCGCTGGAACTGTCGCACTGCACCGCATCGGAGAGAAGCATGCCGCAACGAAGATAAAGCGTGCCGCCGTCGCTGCTGCTGCTGTCGCAACTCCGAAGAAGGGTGTCGCCGCTGTAGCTGTTGCATTTCACTGCATCGAGAGAAGAGTCTCGCAACGAGGTTGGAGCGTGTTGCCGTTGCTGTGCCTGCCGTTGCAACTCCAAGGGAGGGTGTCGTCACTGGAACTGTCACACTGCGCTGCATCGAAGAAAAGCACCTTGCATCCCTGAGAAGCGCAACACCGTTGGAACTGCTGCCGACGCATCGTGGATGTCGCCGCTCTAGTAGTCTCATCGTGCAGAAGCTTCACGCATCGTGGGAGATGAGTGTCGCAAGTGGAGCTGCTGCCGTCACATCGCGGAACAAGGGTGTCGCCACTGCAGTCCAATAATCGTCTTTATTTCTTTGTACTTGAACTTTTCCGCTTTTCCCTCACTGCGACATTGCTTGTCGTGGAAGCGCAACGCAACCTAAGGTACATTCACGCAAAGTGTCGCATCTCAAGAACTGATCTTAACTAAGCTAAATCTACCATCTTAAAGTAAAAGTATTGTGTATTTTTTTGTTGTTTATGGTCTTGTGGTAACTATATAAAGTATACTTATTTTTTATATAAAAACCTTGTGTGGTGTCCATCTGTAGTTTTGTCACTGGGTTACTGTATGTGGTCACAAATGCTTTACACACTGCCTCTGAGATAAGCCTGTCTGCTCGTGCTGAGCTACCAAGGGGGTGAGCAGGAGTTATTTTAGGAGTATAATCCCCTTATCCTGACTAGAGGCAAGGGTCCCTATTTGTCACAAGTACCTACCTGTGCCAACTAGAGACACCTAAATCTAACAATGGTCTTTTGAGAATTTCTCCAAATGTTAGTTCTGTCCCAGCCTTCATCCATGGTGACCTCTTTTTGCCAGTAGCATGTAGAATAAATTGTACTGCATCAAACCGATTACTCACTTTAGAGAGATGGACAAGAGAACGTTTTATCAACGGATTGGGACATAAAGCGCCTGGTTACGCACTATCTGCTGTTTATTCATATGTATAAGAAGAGGTCTCTGTATATAGACTCAATATTGGCTTATAAAAATTACAAAAGAAAACAAAGTTCTCACCGTAGCTGAACAATATTAAAATGCTGGCTAAGGCAAATTCAATAAAATGTCAGCTGTGACACAGACAGCACAGGCGTGGTATTCAAAACATGAATATCATAGTGAGTGTAGCCGCTGAATTGTATTTACTCATTGGGTAAATCCCTACCAATTCAATACCAAAAGTCAATCTCCTGCATGCAATGGATGTTTAAGTAAGCTGAGGGCTGGTGATTGTGCAAATGTCTACACATGCTTATCAATTCACAGAGAACCCCTGAGGATACACAGACGTTAATTGAGCTTTTGAAGCTGGGGAGTTCATATGGGGGAGTTCTAAAGGGATCAATAGCAAGCTTTTATTTTTCTTCCATTGACTGTTCAGATTTTAAAAAGGGGGTTTCCCAGGCTTCTGCTGAAAGATAAGACAAATTGCTCTCGACTGTTGTATTGGCTTGGATTATGTCAGCTGTCCGAATGATGGATGGTAAACCAGTAATCATTCCAGTGTTACAGCTCATTATGGGATGCAAGTCCTACATAATTTTTAGGAAATAAACAGAAACAGCGCCTTTGCTTTTTGCACCCCACGCACTACTACCCTCACCCTCCATGGTCTCTTTCAGCGGTATCTGAGGAACACACTTACAACGCATACATTAAATTATGTTACAGAGATTAATCACACATGTATTGGGACACCTGGACTCACTAGGACCCATTCTCAGAAAAAACTGAAATCTGCACCACAGCTGTACAGCCGGGAACGCATCCAGCGTTCCGAATTTGAGGTTACCACGAGCACTGGTGCAAACCTGTCACAGCCACAGGATTTCCATGAGTACTCATTGCAAAGCTTTGTGAATTGCCACTTGCTACCATGCAAAGGAGCTTTTGCCGTTTCACACAGAGCCACATTGTGAGCTGTACAGTTATATTTATGTGGAAATGGCACTCTGCAAATTGTACTGGGTGCAGATTCACTCCCTGTGGGATTTTGCACCCAATAACAGTGCATCTGGTATAACCATTTGCTTTTCCCTAATATATTCCATCTGCTAAAGTTGGGGAAAAACATGCTGTAAACAACCTGGTGACCCCTTGCTGTGCATGCCAATCCCTATTTGGCACAAAACGCTGAATTGCCAAGTATCTTGTTGGCCCCACAAGATATTGGTAATGCACAGTCCAATATTACCACTCCATTTTAATCAGGAAACTCATAAAGATGGCCATAGTGTTACGACTGCTCAGGCTAAAAACCCTTCGCAATTGTTTAATATGCAATGAGGACATTGGAAAGTAAGAGGGGACCGATTTATTAGGGGTTACAGGTGGAGTCATGAAGGTCCCTGAGGCAATGAGGAATAACAATGGATTTTAATAGCTACAGTGCCAATACCCGCTGGTAATTTCACATTTTTCCATTCTACTTCACCCAGAGACTCCATAGCAAATCCATTATTTTCTTTTTCCAGCCCAGGATTCACACTTTCCCCTGCAGTATTTGTTTATGTGTTTCTAGATTTGTAAATGCTATACCCCGAAAGTGTGATGATTGGGGATGTTCACAGGTGTTTCATGGACACTCACTGTGCCCCAAAGCCCCCTTTATCCTCTTATCTAGCCAGCAGTTTCCGCTGCTGCCAATATGCAGCGGTAAGGCGGCAGAGCAGCAGCGGCTGGATGGGGTGGGGGTGGGGGAGCTGGTTTGAATTAAAAAAATGCTATTAAAAAAACGTACCTGATCCTGCGGCCACCTATCGGTGCTCCTCTGTTCTCCTGCTGCTCCTGGCAGTTCCTGGGACAGACTCCTCATCCAATCCAGACTCTGCTTTCATAAAATGAGAGCAGTGTGGGATTGGCCTGAGCAGGCTGGTTTGCTGCTCCACTCAGGCATAGAGAGTCTGTGCCATTTCTCCACCTAGCTGTAGCATACAGCCGGGTTAGAGAAATCTAAGTGTGCATGTCTGTTTGGCTGACCTAAGACGGCGAGCCAAACAGACATGCGCACTTAGAAGTGCACATAGCACTCCATTCCTCCTCCCTCCCATGGCCCGGCCCGCCCCTCCCTACACAGGCTTGCTCAGCCAGCAGGTGAAAAATAAAACGACAATAAAATATTATTTTGTTTTTCAGCTGCTGGTTCTGAGTCATTATGGCGATGCTCCTCCACTATTGCAGATGAGCCGCCACTGCTAGCCAATAACCCTGGCTTAGCCATTTCGTAATGTTCACTAGGTAGAAAGTCTTTCGCGTCGGTCGATTTCCGCACGGCTATCCTTATTCTATGTATATGAAATTTTCCATTTCTGTGTCGAAATCCTCTTTTTTATGCTCAATGTGACATCTATGATCATTAAAAAAAAACTTGTGAATTGGGCACAATAAGCTTTATAAAGTTCTTGGAGTGTGCAAAATGAAACTTCACATCGCCGTCACACCCACCAGCAATGATGATTTTCGAATGCAAATTATTCTGGCTTAACACAACTCATACATTATGGAAATGTCATATCCAAAATAACAGGAAATCTGCAATTGGTGCAGCATTGCATTCATACTCTTGAAAGCTTTGTGAATTCTAAAGTGGCAAATCTAGACTGGATTTATATTTTGGAGGGTGACCCGTTTTGCTGCCAGGGCGACAGAGTAAATTATTCAGTTGCCATCACGGGTGTGCTGCCCACCAAATTTAGAAATGTCTCCTGGCCCAGTGGGCATTTCAAACATTGAGAGGAACTGTGTTCAGGCTGACTCCTGCCAATGCATTTTAAGGTTCCAGTCCATCAAGGAGGGGGTTTGTCAAAGAGCCAGGTTTTGAGGTTTTTTGCGAAGATGGGGAGCGATGTTATCTGTCTGAGGTGGAGCGGAAGGTCGTTCCATGCTCTGGCCGGGAGCGGAAGGAGAAGGAGCGGCCTCCCGATCTGGTCTTTCTGGTGGCAGGGGACCACGGCGTAGGAGAGCTGGGCTGATTGTAGGATCCTTTGGGGTGCGTGTGGAATTTGAGTTGGCTGTTCAGGTATGCTGGTCCGGTGTCGTGGAGAGCCTTGTGAGTGTGGGTTAGCATCTTGAAGGTGACTCTAGCTTCGATGGGGAGCCAGTGGAGTGTGCGCAGGTGCTAGGAGATGTGGCAGTGTCTTGGCACATTGAGGACCAGTCTTGCGGCTGTGTTTTGAAAGTTCTGTAGCTTGCGGGTGAGGTTCATTGCCTTAGTCGAGCCTGCTGGTGACCAGGGCGTGAGTGACGGTCTTTCTGTGTTCAAGGGGGCTCCATTTGAAGGTCTTACGTAGGAGGCGGAGGGTGTTGAAGTAGGAGGACGAGACAGAGTTGATCTGGCGGTCCATTTTGAGCTCTGAGTCCAGGATGATTCCCTGGTTGCGTAAGTGGTCAGTGGGGGTGGGCGGGCTTCTGAGGGCGGGGGCCACCAGGTGTCGTTCCAGGCTTCTGGGTTTGGGCCCATGATGAGTGCTTCCGTTCTGTTGGTGTTTAGTTGTAGGCAGCTGTTTTTCATCCATTTGGCGGCAGCTTCCATGCCTTCTCGAAAGTTGTGTTTGGCGGTGTTGGGTTCGTTGGATAGGGAGAGGATGAGTTGGGTGTCGTCTGCGTATGACACAATGTTGAGTCCGTAGGTTCTGACGATGGGGGCGAGCGGAGCCATGTAGACGTTGAAGAGCGTAGGGCTGAGGGGGGACCCTTGGGGGACTCCGCAGGTGGTAGGTGTAGGGTCTGAGAGGAAATGGGGGAGTCTGACCCACTGTGTTCTGCCGGAGAGGAAGGAGGGGATCCAGTTGAGAGCCTTGTCTTGGATCCCTGTGTCATGGAGTTCGCATATTAGGGTGCGGTGAGAGACTGTGTCGAATGCCACTGAGAGGTCAAGGAGGATGAGGGCTGCTGTTTCTCCTTTGTCCAGTAAGGTACGGATGTCGTCTGTTGCGGCGAGGAGGGCAGTATCTGTACTGTGTTTTTTTCTGAAGGCGGATTGGGAGGAGTCGAGGATGTTGTGCTCGCCAATGAATGTGGCGAGTTAGCTGTTGATGGCTTTCTTGATGACTTTCGCTGGGAACGGGAGCAGGGAGATGAGTCTGTAGTTTTTGAGGTCGGTGGGGTCCGCCAAGGGTTTCTTCACAAGGGGGTTGATCTCAGTGTGTTTCCAGTTGTCAGGGAAGGAGGCGGTTGCCAGTGTGCGGTTGATGGTGTGGCAGAGCATGGGTGTGATGGTGTCGGCAGCTCTGTTGAAAATGTGGTGGGAGCAGGGGTCCGTGGGAGCCCCGGAGTGGATTGACTTCATCGTCTTCAGTGTGTCTTCAGTGGTGAGGGCTGTCCAGTTGTCGATCGCTGGCTTCCAGGTGTCGGGGTGGTTGGTGAGGGCTCAGTGTGTTGGTTGTCTTCGTCAAAGTTGTCATAGATGCTCTTGATTTTGTGGTGAAAAAAGGTGCTGCGTTTGTCGCAGAGATCTTGTGAGGGAGGGATGTCGGTGGACTCGCTGGTGTGTTGGGCAAACTCGTTGATGATGTTGAAGAGTTCTTCACTGTTGTGTGCATGAGTGGAGATTCTGTCATCAATCGCTTTTTTCCTCGTTTTTCTGATGAGTTGGTGGTGGGCATTGATGGCGGCTCTCAAGTTGTTGTGGGCTTCTGTGGATTTGGTGTTCCTCCAGGCCTTTTTGAGGTGGCGGCAAGTGCGTCTAGACTCTCGAAGTTCGGTGGGGAACCATCTAGCTTTCTTGGCTTGGGTGTTGTGTTTCTTGAGAGGGGCTATGGTGTTGGTGCTGTTGGAGATCCATCTGTGCAGGTTTCAGGCTGCGGTGTTGGCGTCGCCGTTTTCTGCGGTGGTTGGGGTGGAGTTGCTGAGTGATGAGGTTAGCTGGTCGTTGGTGATTCTGGTCCAGTTTCTTCGTGGGAGCAGGTGCTGGTGTCTGTGATTGGTGGGTGTTCTGAAGGTGAAGTGGACGCATCGATGATCAGTCTATGAGAGTTCGGTGATGTGGCTGAAGGTGATGGAGTTTCCTGTTGTTAGGATGGGGGTCGAGTTGTGTCCTGCTGAGTGTGTGGGTTCAGTCATGATCTGGCAGAGTCCAATGCCGGTTTTCGAGGTGGAAGTTGAGGTCTCGAAGAAGGGTGTAGTTGGTGGACACGATGGCATGTGGGGAGATGAGGTCCTTGATGGAGTTGACTAAAAGTCTGTGGGGTCCAGGGGATCATTAAATGAGAGTTCCTCGGAAGGTGGAGGCATGGCTGGCCAGTATTTCGAAGTGAAGGTGTTCCATCAGGTCTGTGGGCTCGCCGGGGAGTGTGCTAAGGCAGAGGGTGAATTTGTGAACAATGGCGATTCCTCCTCCCGGGTGGGTGGGGCGGTCCTTCCTGGAGATCTTGTATCCTTGGGGAATGGCGATGCAAATGTCCGGTCCCGAGGTGGTGTTGGTCCAGGTTTCAGTAAAGAATGCTATGTCCAGGGTTGTGCTGTCAATGAGGTCCCAGATTTCAGTGGCATGTTTGTGGAGGGATTGGACGTTGAGGAGGATGCATTGCAGGGTCTTCGGTTCGGTTGTTTTCTTGCGGGCAGATTGCGCTGGGTCAGTGGACCATGATGGGCAATAAAGAATGGCTATATGTCTTGTCCATCTGAATTAGGTGGGCAGACATATAGCCAGTCCTCTGACTGCCCTTACTTTGTCGGGCCGTCTGAGGAGATTGACCACAGTGGAGATGGAGTAGTCTGCCATCGTCAAACCAAGGTCCATCCGAATTTAAATCGGGTGGGGGGAACTCCGTCACCGCTGTGACTGACTTCCCTTTCTGCTGACATATAAACCAGGACCTTTATTTGTGAATTTAGTCCTACGACACTACCTGAAAATGTTTCAGAGTATAAAGAGTCTGTATGGATTTTCTCTGGAGGTCAAGGCCTTGTTATGTTCATAGTTTCTCAGTCTCTGTGCACACTCTAACAGATTCTCAGATTTATGTTAATTATTGCAACATATGTTCATCTATAGATATTGCTATGAGTTTCTTGTTCATTATCTTGTGCCAGTTACCTGAGTTAATGTTAACGTTTTGTTACACCTCCACATGAAGACAACGTGGGGTACATCAAGATTACAGCACTCTTGCTCTCCAGTTCATTTATAAATTAGCTGGAAGATGACTTACCTTAAACTGCACCTGAGAGCCTGAGATTTAATGGGGCATACATTGCCCCTCCGTTATTCACCGATGACACACTAGTAAAAAAAATAATTGGCTCTTCAGAAAACTTCCTGTAGCCTTTGAGTCCCAATGCTCTTTCAATAAATTGGAAATAAATATTGGGAAATGTAAGAATTTTTCTATAGAACCAAAGTATGGTAAACGTAGGAAATTACATTTGACTGGAACAACTTTGACACAGTGGAGAAATATGAATACCTTGCTTTGCGTTATACTAAAGAGATTGGATTTCAGAAATTCAAAGGAGTCATGTAATTCGTTAGAGTACGACACACCTCTTGTCAATTTATAATTTTAAGAGAGGGAGCTTTGGCTTTCTGTTTTTTGCCTGAAATTTGCACCATAAAAACATATCAAGAGAGGTATAACCAAGTAAGACTTATGGTGCAGAACTATGTTAACTCATTTAACTCATTTAAAACTCCCTTTAAATATCCTTCAGTCTACTGGTATGACACCCCCTTATGAAAGAACATGTGAAACAAAATGTGCAGCTATATAAAAGATTTTCATTTGGGTCAACCAAACCGCCTTTATATGTTATAAGTGGTTAAGTGGTCTTAAGTCAAACTTCAATTCCAGACATTTGTAGAAACCTAGTAGGCGTAGGCCCAGTGCTTTATTTGAGCAGGTGGTTTCGGGTACTAGGCACCGGCACCTATTTGTCAACATCACTGCTATGGCAGTCTGCAACATGGTGGCACTGTTAGCCTAATTTAGATATAAGCATAACAACAATTATTTATCATTTCATTACATATTAACCCCTTGGACGCTGATGACGGAACCGCTCTGTCATCAGCTGTGGGTGCGCTGTGCTGATGACGGAGCGGTTCCGTCATGGCCCGCTTGGAATGCCTGCGCGGCGCGGATTCCACGCCTGCGCTGAACGTTCTATTGAGCTGGGCGGGCCATGACGGAACCGCTCCGTCATGAGCACAGCTCAACCAAGGCTGGTGACGGAGCGGTTCCGTCACCAGCATGCGTCCGCCGTGCGGCCGCCCCGCCCCCTTAGCACTGCGGCGGAATAGCCGCCGCAGTGAAGGGGTTAAAATGACTAATACCTGCTGTCTAAACCATTCTTATTGCTTTGGGGACCTGGAATAGCCCTAATTATCACCCTGGTAGGAGAGCAATGGTTAGTAGCTGTATTGGGTATGTCACTGGCAGCTCGCAGAGGCAATGATTAATATTGACAAATTAAGCACTGCTTGGCCTTCATGATTTGTACTCAGTTTATAATAACAAACTTTTTAATGAGCTGTCTGCGATTGAGGACTGTAATAAAGTCTTGCAGCTTCTTTTAGTAGGGTTTACATCAGTCCTTAATTTGTACTGGTGGTTGCCGATGTGGGGCACCAGTACTTGGAGGATGAGAAAGACATAAAACTGTGTGTTTACCCTCGTGAACCAGGCCCAAAGTCTTGAAACCTTTTGTGAATATTGATCACTTTTTCAAATTGGAGCCTGTGAACTGCAACTATAACAGAAATACCTGTAAAGAAAGATATTGTGATAGTTATAATCTTTATTTAATGTTAGGTGAGGTCCAAAATTGCAGAGAAAAGGATCAGAATGTCCATAAGGCAAAGTAATCCAGCTGTTACATTGCCACCAGCAGGGAGCAGCACAAAGCAGCATGTTGCAGCTAAAAGCTGCAAATATGCGTCTACCGCCATAAAGAATGCAGTTTTGTTTGTGGTACAATAACTCTTGCATGGTTCCTCATAAACAAACTGTTATTCCCTGAGTGAACATTATGTTAGTTTTTATTAGTGCATTTTGTGTACGAGCTGTCAGGTCACATGCAGAAGTCGTAGTAAAGGATGAATGTTTAATAAAAGTTTAAATCAGAAGCTAATGTTAAAGCCCCTCTCCTCTTACATAAAAGGTGCTTGTGAGGAAACATTTTGCCATTTACACTGAAGCGCCGAGGAATGATGCAAATAATAAAACTGAAAAGGATTTCTCCTTCATATATCATTCCCTTTAAAGCTCGAACTTGGACCCACGAGGAAGCATACATCATTGGCAATACCAGAGATCTTTATGACAATTTAGGTGGTAAAATCTGTCTTTGTTACAAATACTCAGCTATCAAACATTGTCATTAAAACTAATAAGACTAACCTTGTAACGTTTTAAGGGAATTAAATGTTGAGAAGTCAATGGTGTTCCTTTTTTAGAGAATACTTCCATCATACCCACCCAACATTCCCCATAGTTGGCAATCTCATGGCAGCCATTCCATTTAACAGCGTGCCCACCAGGATTTCTGTTGCTCTTGACTCTCTGGAACAATGCTTCTAGTTGTACAACCTGGGAGCTGTACAATAAACTCATCTCATATCTGACCTATGGGCTCTCACGCATTATCTTCACAAGTCTCAGGGCGACAATGGAAAGAACAAGCATTGGAAATGCAATAGGTCTCGCATTAGGAAAGTTTGAGCTATTGGTCTTATAAATGACATTTTTTTTATTTATGTGTTGTTTTTTAAAATAGCTAAATTAATAGCTTTGTCATTTACAATGCCAATAGTTATAACTTTCGCAAATGTGACACCTATAGCATTTGTAATGCAACATGTTTTGTATTTACGTGACTTAGATGTATTGGTATTACAAATAACAATGGTTTTTTATTTTTTTAAATAATTAATACTTAAATAATGTATTTAATTTGTAATGGCAATAGCTTAAACTTTTGTAAATAACTTTTGTGAAGATTATGTTCAGTGTTTTTTATTGTGACGAAAATTCAAGAACAGAACTGAAGTATTAACATCTTTTTGTGATTTGTAATAAAGCTTGAAAACAGCTTGAAACATTGAAAGAACATATTTGAACCAGTGAAGCTGTGGTGGTGCTGAGTGATGCTGTCGTTGCACTGAGGGATGCTGTGGTTGCGCTGAGTGATGCTGTGGTTGCGCTGAGTGATGCTGTGGTTGCGCTGAGTGATGCTGTGGTGGTGCTGAGTGATGCTGGGGTGGCACTGAGTGATGCTGGGGTGGCGCTGAGTGATAATGTGGTGGTGCTGAGTGATAATGTGGTGGTGCTGAGTGATGCTGGGGTAGCGCTGAGTGATGATGTGGTGATGCTGAGTGGTGCTGTGGTGGTGCTGAGTGATGCTGGCGTGATGCTGAGTGATGATGTGGTGATGATAAGTAGAGCTGAGTGATGCTGTGGTGTTGCTGAGTGATGCTGTGGTGTTGCTGAGGGATGCTGTGGTGGTGCTGAGTGGTGCTGTGGTGGTGCCGAGTGGTGTTGTGGTGGTTCTGTGGTGGCGCTGAGTGGTGCTGTGGTGGTGCTGAGTGGTGCTGTGGTAGTGCTGAGTGATGCTGTGGTGGTGCTGAGTGATGCTGTGGTGGTGCTGAGTGATGCTGTGGTGGTGCTGAGTTGTGCTGTGGTGGTGCTCAGTGATGCTGTGGTGGTGCCGAGTGATGCTGTGGTGGTGCTGAGTAGGAGATGGGGAGAGGGAGAAAAAGGAGAGCAGGGAGGGGGAGGGGGTAAAGAGAGGGAGAGAGGAGAGAGAGGGGGAGAGAGGAGAGAGAGAGGGGGAGAGAGGAGAGAGAGGGGAGAGAGACGGAGATGGGGAGAGAGGAGAGGGAAAAGAGGGAAGGGGAGAGAGGGAAGTGAGGGAAAGGGAGAGAGGGAAAGTGAGAGAGGGTAGAGGGAGGGTACGAAGAGAGGGGGAGGACGAGAGCGAAGGACGTCTGGGAGAGAGAGGGGAGGGAGAGAGAGAGGAGAGCAGGCAGAGGGGGAGATGGGGAGAGGGAGGAAAAAGGAGAGCAGGGGGAAGGTAAAGAGAGGGAGAGAGGAGAGAGAGGGGGAGAGAGGAGAGAGGAGAGAGAGAGGGAGAGGGTGAGAGGAGAGAGGAGAGAGAGAGAGAGAGGGTGAGAGAGGAGAGAGGAGAGAGGGAGAGGGAAGTAAGGGAAAGGGAGAGAGGTAGACGGAGAGAGGGAGAGTGAGAGAGTGAGGAGAGGGAGAGAGAGGGAAGACGAGAGGAAAGGAGGGAGAGGAGAGGGATTGGAGTGAGAGAGGGAGAGAGAGAGAGGAGAGCAGGGAGAGGGATAGAGGAGGAGACAGTGAGAACCATGTTATCGACTCCAGCACCATGAAATACCAGGAAGGCACGTTTGGTTTAGGAGCTTGATGCATAATAAAAAAAACCAAGCAAATAAATGGAAGCACTCCTCATGGAAACGGGGAACCTTACAGGCTAGATTTTTATTGGGGTCAGGAACTGTGAATTAAGGGGATTCTGCCACGCAACATTACACTGTAGAAGTTGTGAATACAACGTAACTGGGTGTAGGCAGAGAAATTAGGTCAAACAAGTGATATTCCGGAATACACTTCAGTCTTGAATCCGAAAATTTACCATGCAGGTAGTACACTGAAAAAAACATTTAGGATAATGCTAAGTTTGGCAGGCACATTTTTGCTGAGCAGCCGAGTGCTTTGCAGTGGCATGCTCAGTGTGAGGCAGTACAATTTACACAGCGACTACAACAAGCATTGGTGTGTATTAGTCAAACAAAGACGCAAGCACAGTGTGAGGGTGAGGGGGCATCGCACGGGCGGAGGATTACAAACGCCACGGGAGAGGGGAGCAATTGGAGTGTGGCGGAAGCATCAAAGGGCCGGGAATGCGTGGGGGAAAGGGGCGCAACACGGTGAAATGGAGCAAGCTGGCCACGCGCACATGCACGCGAGCTTGCAGTCAGTACAACATGTCGAGCAAGCTCGACCTAAAAAGACCATTATGCTGCTTATATGAAGGGCTCTGGCTATCCAATCCGAGCATGCTGACTCCACCCACATTTGTATTGGAATGCATGATTCTTACAGCCCTTTAAAACCTATAGTTTAGATGTTTGTTTTTTAAGGGACCTTTACCAATCAAGTTTGAAATAATGTAGCACGCGTGGTACTTTCAAGCTGACAAATCATATGGGCAGGCCTTTTGTACAATATGGTTTAATGCATATACATTCGAAAAAGTATTGTAGACACTGTATTCAAGTTAAAATTACCTTTGTTTAAATGCACGCGCGGCACTGCATCCCCAGATGTTGATCGGAAATGATTTTTCGGCATGGCGTATGTTCAGCCCTTAGTTCCCTGCACAAGAGTAGTGGAAGAAAGGATTGCTGCACTGAACTTTCCATGATAGCTAGCCCTGCCGTGTGTTTAAGACATTAACAGGGTGTTCATGTAACATATGATGCTCTGCTAAATTTTGCATTGTGGCTGGCATTGCATTGTATGTGTAACGTTAATGTGACATGTAATACTGGTGAGCAATAGAAGGGAGCTGGTAAATGAATTATCAGTAATATGCTCCTGCTCCTAGATTCACCTAATGGGCAACGATACTGGATGTGTGAAGTTGTGGTGTGGTAATGAAATACCCATTCCCGACACAGATACAGCGTATGTGTAGCTGTAATATATAGTTATCACGGAGGTTGTGGTGCAATCGGAAAGTGGCTGCGAGGAAGACGGCCTCATGCTTTGTTAATATAGCGCTTTTATAGCCAACAATAGACTCATTCATTACGGAGAAGAAGGGCTGCGTGGCAAAAAAAAAAAAGTATTGGGCAGGCTGCTAAATTTTACATCGCGGCTGGCATTGTATCGTATGTGTGACGTTAAAGTGACATGTAATACTGGTGAGCAATAGAAGGGAGCTGTTAAATGAATTATCAGTAATATGCTCCTGCTCCTAGATTCACCTAATGGGCAACAATACTGGATGCGTGAAGTCGTGGTGCGGTAATGAAATACCCATTCCCGACACTGATACAGCGTATGTGTAGCTGTAATATATAGTTATCACGGAGGTGATGGTGCAATCGGAAAATGGCTGCGAGGAAGACGGCCTCATGCTTTGTAAATATAGCGCTTTTATAGACAACAATATACTCATTCATTACGGAGAAGAGGGGCTGCGCGGCAAAAAAAAAAAAGTATTGGGCAGGCTGGTGGCCTGAGAAGCGTCAGTGAAGCAGGGGGCGGGGAGCCAACCCTTTGATGTAGCTCACGGCCTGGCGGCCGTGAAAACAAGAAGCCATCAACACACGCGGTTATCGTGACTGTGCACAAATTCGGCCCAGCCAAGTAAACAGAGTCAGACAAGTCATTGGGCGACATTGCTCGTTTAGCTATAGAAAGTATTTCAAACATGCACCGTCTGCCTGTGTTAATGTTGCAGCCAATCAAACCCTAAACTCGGCATGAAGGTGGCTTTCATAAACGCACAAACTTAAAATTTTGCTCACAGACACTGCTTGGAGCTGAATTCAACTGGCTCGGTGAAAGTCATTCTTTGAAGCTGAAACTCTTACCTCCGAAGTTAGCTTGAAAGTTGCAGTTAGCCATAATCAATTACAAAATGTAATCAAATTTGAAGAACGTGAGTGAAAGTGCGGCCGGCCGGCCGCTCCATGTTGTTTGGGAGGAGGGAGGGGTGAAAGTGAAAGTACGGCCGGCCAGCCGTGGCAGTGAATAATTAGGGGAGGAGAGGCAGAGCGCACGCTGGGGGAAGCTTGTGGGAGGGAGGCTGGTGGCTTTGAAGTGCAGCGCACAGCTTCAAATACCTGTGGGAGGGAGGCTGGTGGCTTTGATGTGCACGCGCTTTTTGCCAATGCGCTTGCGCATTAAGCTTGCTTTTCACGGGCACTGCATGGAATCGCCCGATAGTTAAGCTCTGGATAAGCCCCTATATTCTCGCAAGCTCAATGTGCAAGCGCATTGACAGGCGAGAATTAAAAAGCATGAGTCTGAAGCTCACATTTGCCTTTCATTTTTTTAAGGTTATTCCTCAAGCAGTACTTTGAAGGCATCCACAATTAACTCTGAGTCCTTCAGAATCGGAAAAAAACAGGAGTCCATCCAAACTGCTGGAATTTCGACAACCCTTCCTTTGTATCCAACTGCGAAAAGATCGCACCTGCACCAAGAGCAGCTGACAAGGTTTGGTATAATGTATCAAATGCATGGGGATGAACAAAAACAGCATGCTTAGGAAACAAATGTTTAAAGCAAAATCAGGAGACCATTTAATGAGACCACAATAAAAACAGTCTAGCAATATACTTTGTTATTACAGATTAATGGATACCGATAAAGAAGCTATCCCAGGTGTCATATCTATTCCTGTGCTGTTAGCGGGGGGGTGTAGTAACAAATGTGTTCTAAATAGAAACAGGCAGAAATGTTCTCTTTTTTATTTTTCTCTTAATTCTTTGGAGGTAGATGCCTGATCATCTGCATACATTGTGTAAAAGTGCTATTTTGCTCCCTTTCACCCTTTATAGGTGTGCATAGTTTTAGAATCTGAGAAAACCTGAGATGCAAAATGTCAATACAATTTCCTTGATTTACACACAAGAATACATTGAAGGGACCTAATTTACAATTGAGATCTTCAAGGTTTTCCAGACAGCAACTTACCCATGACACCTGTAAGAAATGTAGCTGTGTTTGAGGGGTGTGGAAGTCCCACATAGGCAACAACCATAATCTTTGTCAGGATGAATCGCAAAAGTCACTAAATTAACCTGTGCTTAACTCTGTGGTTGCTTGACATGTATCATCAATGTTTAATTTAGAGGCAATGTGCAAAGTATTTATGCAGCACACAACCAGTAATAAAGGATAAATTCAACACAAGAAAAATCCATATATTACATTTGAATTATTAAAATCATACCAAAATGACAAAATCCAATCTGTAGAACAGGAGATATTCAATTTCAAAGTTTTATGTGAAAATTGCACAAAAAAACAGAAAGCGGCAATTACTGTACTCTGGTCGCACTGGACCAGAACAAAGTCACAAGTTTAGGCCGACCACATTGGCAAGTGATTGGTACAGGCCCATGTTCAGCCCACTGAGAGTTGTACCTTAGTGTTCTTGGTGTTATGATGAGAGGCCCTGCTTGCCTGGTTGCGTCCCGTGCACCAGTTCCAATGAAGCTGCCTATCAGGAGCTGCAAGGTGCTGTGATGTGAGGTCCTGTGTCGAGTTGCATAATGCTGAATCAGTTCCAATTAAGCCACCAATCAGGAGCTCCGAGATGCTGCGATGCAAGGTCCTGAGTTGGGTTGTATCACTCAACATCAGTTTCGATGAAGCCATGGACCAGGAGCTGTGAGCTGTCATATGGTACTGTATATGTTGAGAAACTGTGCAAACAGTATATCGTTTTGTTGCCAAAAGTGGATTGATTTATGATGGATATACATATTCTTATGATTTGAGATGAATATGATTGAATAAAAAATAATTTATATACTGTATGTATACCTCTTGAATATTATACAATTCATGTTCACTACAGTGACAGAAATTTCCAACTGTGAAGTTAATTCTGAATAATACGCCCAAGGAACATATCTTTTGTGTTAGAGATTTCAGGGATGCAGGAAGCGAACGTATCTTAGGCCAACCTGAAATAATCATGTTCTTAACAGCAATTAAAACTGCATCATCCGAATAGCTTTTAATCCAGTCAGTTTCTGAAATGGAAAAAGGTGAAAGAACCAACTCCTCCAAAGAAGCCTCAACACACTCTACATCATCAATATTTTCATCTCTATCATTCTCCAAGGATAACCTAGAAAGAGCATCCGGCCTTAAATTCCTTTCTCCTGAAATGTGTTGTATATTAAAGTTGTATTCGTGTAATCTTGAAAGTATTCTTACCAATCTGGCAGAACCTTTCCCGTGCCATTTCCGTTGAGAAGGTGTAGTAAGGGTTTGTGATCACTAGAAAGTATAAAGTGAGAACCCCAAATGTAAGTTTTAAACTTTTCAACAGCCCAGGAACAGGCAAGGGCTTCTCTCTCAATGGTGCTATAATTGGATTCTGCACCACTGAGAGACCTTGACCCAAAGTCAATGGTGTGTTCTCTGGCACCATTCCATTGACAGAGTACAACTCCTAGGCCTTTCTGGCTGGCGTCAACATAAATTTTGCATTTTAATCCCGGAGAGAAAGAAGATAAAGCAGGTGCACCCACAATGACTTTTTTAACCAGATTGAAAGCCAGATCTGACTCTTAAGACCACAAAAACTTCACATCTTTTTTAAGCAAGACTCTTAGGGGTTGCACAAGTTGGGAATAGTTTTGTATAAATCTGGAATAATATTCTTTCAGACCTAAAAAAGACTTCAAAGAATCTTTATCTTTAGGAATGGGAGCATTTGAAATAGCTTGGGTAAGAGAATGCTTGGGTTTAATTTCTTCAGTAGAAATTGAGTGCCCAAGATAATCCATTTCTTTAATAAAAAATGTACATTTCTTCTCACCCAAAGTTATACCAACATCTCTAAAACGTGACAGAACTTTCCTTAAAGTTTGAATATGTTCATGTTGGTTTTTTGAATGTATCAAAACATCGTCCTGGTACGCCTGAACGCATTGGATGTCATGTAAAATGGTGTCCATAAATTTCTCGAAGACACTCGCTGCGGATGCCAACCCGAATGGGAGTCTCAAATATTTGAACGCACCAAATGGGGTGATAAACGTGGTAAGCTCTGATGAACACTTCATAAGAGGAATTTGATGATAGGCACTTCTGAGGTCAAGAAGTGTAAACAATCTTGACTCAGAGATGCCAGTAAGTAACGCCTGAATTTTTGGCAAAGGATGACAGTCAATTAATATATTTTGATTTAAAGAACGAAGATCCGCACATAGGCGAATACTGGAGTCTTTCTTTTTAACCGCGACAATGGGACTGACCCATAGGGATGAGTCCGTAGCCTCATTTATGCCTTCACAAACCATTTTATCTAAAACCTTTTTTAAATCATCTCTGACATTAAGTGGAACGTTTCTTAATTTATGAATGACTGGAATAGCATTGGGCTTGAGCTTAATAAGATGTTCAAAATTTTTGATTCTCCCGAAGGAGTCATTAAAGACTCTATATTAAGAACGACTCTTTTATCTATACTATGAATAGAGGAGATGGGAGCATCATTTATCTGAAGGGGAAAGTCAGATCCGGGAACTAGTTTGGGACCCATTTTGGCAAGGTCCTGCCAACCAACAATACACTTGCCATCAATGGCTAGATAATCTTTAGTGTGAACACTCCTGCCCAAACATGAAATCTTTGTGATAAAGAACGCTAACATATCAATGTCTTTGTCACCATATGCTTTGGGAATTATGTCCAAAGATTCTAGTTGTAAATTTGAGGACCAGTGCATATTAAATAATACATCAGATATAATGGTCATAGGTGCACCAGAATCTTCCATCATGTCCAGAGGAATATGATCGATAATCACTACACACGTAGGATCTTTCACACGCTTTATATGAGAAGAAGTTTCAACCAGGTAAATGGAAAGTATCTCTTTCTTATGTAAAGTTTTTGGAAGTGCATCTTGAAGATCCTTAAAATCAACAGTATTGATATTAGTATTTCCCAAAGTGGATTCAATGAAAGGAACATCAATATCATCGTCTCCTAGAGAAGATATTGTGCTAACTTGAATCCCTCTTTTGTTTCTACAAACAGTATGAAAGTGTCCAATTTTCTGGCAACATGTACACTTTTTGCCCTAAGCAGGGCATACAGGGCTATTTCCAAGATGCGCATCTGTAGCAAAATGTATCAGCTCTTTTTTTAAATGGTTTGGTAACCTTGTTCCTGAATACACCGCATTGACATTTAACTAATTTTGGACCCCTTCAGTTATGCATTTCTATGAGACAATGGATCTTTCTATGCTCTAAGCCATTTCCAAAACTTCTGACAAAGATGAATCACGGCAACTCAAAATTCTTTCTTGCATTTTCTTGTGACAACATTTATAAACAAACTGATCTCTGAGTACATTATCTAGATATGCTGCAAAATTGCAATCTGCAGCAAGATTCCTAAGAGCAGATATGAACTCTTCTACAGATTCATGTTGTTCCTGTTTTCTCTTCATGAAATTGAACCGTTCTAGCATGACGCTTGGCTGTCTAAAAATGTCTTATTAAGTCTCAGAATCGCATCCGTATATTCATTCCCTCCATCCCCATTTCCTGGAGGAGGCAGAGAAGGGGTAAATTATCAAAGAGTTGACATCCTGCACTCCCAGGTGGCTATATAATATAGCTAATTTCCTTTTGGAAGAGTATTCATCTGCTCCAATTGCGATCAAATAACTTTCAAAATCTTAAACCATAACTTCCATGTTTCCTTAGGTTTGCCAGGTGAAGGTAGAAAATGATTTAAATTTACGATTTGTTGACCTGTTGCGATGTTATACAACTCAGTTTTAAAATTTTAAAAATAACAGGTTTAAAATGTTAAATATAACTGAATCTTTTGATAAAGACTCTCATAGTTCATAAAAATATTTAAAAAATGTACCTTATATCTTTGAAGTTCTTTGTAAGTATTTTTTTTATATTTCTGAATAAAAATGTTAATATAATATTTGTTTAAAAAATTCAGGGTGAATACTTGTTAAATAAGGTAAGCGCTTACTGTAAGATGCCAAAAGTTACACACGGACGTGTGCATCATCGAAGAAAACAGCCTCTTTCCACAAAAGTCCCGATCGTAGGACTGTTGCTGTGGAAACGATGTGTTAGAGGAAACAAAATAGCCGCCGGGACGTGGTGACGTAGGAAAACGTGCTGACGAAAGCCGAGCTCTCAGTCCTCCTTGTGTTGGTAGGTGACGAGAAGCTACCATAAAAAGGAGGCAGCGCCAAAGTTAAGACCTTGCAGCGCAGAGAGAGACTGTGAGACAGTGACAGGAGCAAGGAAACGGACTGGGGCTGATCTGAAAACCCCTCTGGAGGATTCTCGTAACCTGTGAGGCTGTGAACCTGTGCCTTTACTTCTCGCGTTTTCCCGCTTCGCGAGAAACGCTCGCAGGATCAAAGACACTGGCCAGAATCTGGAGGAAAGCACTACGAGTCCCAGGAGGCTCAGCGGACCTGTGATAACCACCCGCCACGCCCAGCATAGACCACCAGGTGATTAAAATCACCTCTGGACCCATGCATTGCGGGGCGCGCGCGGGTGGTCGCCGGGCTAAGCCCAGGCAAAGGACGGGCCCTCTTAGGCCCTCAGAGGCCGAAGGAGGCTGGGCTGGGCCCTTTCTCTTTTATTTACCTTTCCGGATCAGGAAACAGGAGTTCAAAGACGTATTGGGACTGTCACCACACGCACAAAGTAAGATGACTCTAATATAACATTCACCTTGTTGTTAAGTTATAAAGGTCTGGTTCGACATTGTTCGTGTCTAACCGCTGCCATTGACTAACGGAAGTTAGCCCTGTTCCGTGAAATAACCCACATCTTATAACAATGCCAGGAACACAAACAGAAGCAACCCCTCCTTTAGGAGGAACCACCCGAGGCCCATTACACAACTATATATTTAGGATTGGTAATGATGTAGATAGGGAGACAATGCTCGCTGAGCGCGGGGCAGCAAGACGCCGCTCAGTGGAGCTCTTGAAAAATAAACGCTCGTCTATGGGCGCGCTATTGCAGGCCCTCTCCCCAGTTGCCAATTCTATCTATGACAAAGAGGGCCCCGTTGTATCCCCTGTAGATAGTATTCCATTAATTTTTCAGGATAGATCTCCCACCCCGCCAGTACTTAGCTCTCCCACACTACATGTTTCAATACTCTCTGTTAATTCAACCCCTGAGGATGAATTATTGTTAGACTTTACACCATCAAGAACCAAAACCAAGCAAAAGGTAAAAAAATCAATTAAGTCAACGCCTATTCCGGGACCACCACCGAAGAAAAGACGAAAAAGAGGTAGTGCCCAGAATAAAAATAAAAACAAAAATAAAAATACCAATATTTCTTCTGGGAGTAATAAAGGCGTAGTGGATGATCCATCATTAGTCTCAGTAGCTGTTACACCTCCGCACATACCACCAAAAGATGCATCCACTACTGACCTAATGAGTAATATGGAACATTTAATTAAATCTCTCATATTACCAATGGCAGAAAGGTTAAAAAGATTAGGCTTACAATTAGGAATTCTGGAGCAAGTTATGGGGGAAATTAAAGAGGCCACAAAAGATCTAAAAAAGTCTGCCTATACCCCCTTGAAACCGGTCCCAGCACCAAATAAAGCAGATAAAGTCCAAACTAAAACTGTGAATTTACCCAAAACCAAAGATGCAAAATTGGCCCCCCCAAACTAGTAGCAACTAACACAACTATAAAGCAGAATGACAAGGAAGGCCTTATAACAGCGAATTCGATCCCACAGGGGGGTGCCCCAAAAGCAAAAGCAAAAGCGAGTACGAGGGAGTATGCATCAAAAAAGCTCACTGTGGAGCTCCCGCCTGAAGCGGTCCCATTTGTGGTGGTATTAACTGGAGTACCACCTTTGACGGAGGGGACTAATGAAGCTGAATTCCAACTAAGGAACAAAGTAATATACTGGCTAAAACAAAATCGTCCTCTCCCACCAAACCTAAATGGCAAAATTTTGTATGCCAGACGTCTTCCCTGGATAGGGCATAGGAAAAAAGATATAAAGGGTGACATAATAATAATAAACTTCAAAGATAAAAGGTCAGTCAGACATATCATTAACTGGATCCCGCAAAATGTAAACAACACAATAAACACATGTGACCTCACATATTTTTATCCTAGAATTCCAACGACCCTAACATCCAACGTGCAATCATTGCTTCACACCACTGTAAACTATTCAGAACCTCCAATTCAAAATCAGACGGGTTGGCCAGGATATCCACCTTTAGAGTTGGAAGGTTATCCTAGGCCCTTAGCACCTAGATTCCGACCTATGCCCCGGCCGGCTGGTATCAATAGAGATCCGCTGATTTGTAGACAGACTAATTGGTCCAGGGAACCATTGCTGAACCTTGGTGAATACCCTAGGTACTCGATATACCAGTATCCCAAGTATCCAATCCCACTTTACAATCGTTACGCACCAATGTCAGGCATGGAGGGCATTGACTGACTTGTTGGAGAGATGATAGTGGAAAACAGCCTTGAAAATAGCTCGGTTAGTTTGCAAATGGGTCTTCCCATGGTTACTGGCCAGCAATCTTTAAATGACACCATGCCTATCCACCGCCTTAACCAAACCTGCCTGAAAGACACTGTGATCACCCCTAAATCTGTGATTGGAGGCCAAAATGACTTTTCTCCCGCCTCCAAATTAGGACAGAATTGCTATTCCAGAATCGATAACACACTAAAGACATGTAATGGGGGGCACGAAGGGACAGAGACCAAGCATCGTATCTCTGTTTTATTTTGGAATGTCGCAGGACAATGGGCAAAGGTGACTAATGACAAATGGATAGAGTTCATCCCAAACTTTGAGATCCTAGCATTTCAGGAGACATGGGCATGTGAGGCGATACACATGGAGGGATATAAGACCTACTTCTCGCCTGCCAAACCATCCATCTCTGGCAGAGCGAAAGGGGGATTAACAACCTACATCTCTAACCTTCTTAACACGACCAAAGTAGTACCCATCAAGCTAGATCCAAATTTCCAGATCCTATGGATATGCCTCAACAACAAGGAAAGCCTTTTTTTGGTCAACTTTTATAATAATCTTACAGCTCTTGAGGCACTAAACGTTGGAACACTGATTCGATCCACTTTATTAATGTGTAAAAGAAAGGCCGATAAGGATGTGACAATCATTTGGGGGGGGGGACCTCAATTTGGGTCCCTGTATTTCCGAAGGTAAAGGTACCTGCGGTTTAACAGATGAAGATGTTAACTCAATTACGCATTTCAGGCACTGTTCTTTAGGTAACCTCCTTAATGAGGTGCTGTTTGACCTAGACTTAAAAATACCAAACAGCACTTACAAGAAGGATCTGTTGCTTGCTCCAACTTTCCATGAGAGGGGACATCAATCAGTTATAGATTTCATTCTGGTCTCTAATGGTGCTAACCAGGCAGAAGCAATGTTTACCCAACATAAAATCCCACTGAGTGATCATACTCCACTCAGTATCTCTATGCTGTTGTCACAAAATAGAAGGAGTGGATACAGTTCCATTTTAACGCAGATTAATTTGGCCCTAAGTAGGATAAATGGTTATGCTCTGAAGTGGGGGAAAATAGACCCTGCAGAAATAACAAAGCAGGTGGTAGTAAAGGCCCTTCCACACTTCGAAAAATGCCTTAGTATGGAGATATCTGACCAAGAAATCATCTCCAACTTTGATTCAATTCTTAAAACGGTAAAAGAGGCCCTTTGGATCGAAATAAAACAAAAACCAAGGCAGAAGAAAGGGTGGTTTAACCATGCATGTACGGCGGCCTATTCCAATCTAAAAAATGCCCTTAGAAAGACGGACAGGATCCCCCATGAGATAAAAACGCTACGGAAGACGTATAACTTAGCATTAAAAACAAGGAAGAGTGAGTTAAAAAAACAACTTTGGGCCCAACTGCACGAAAGCTGCGGTTCAGGGAAGGCAGCCGTTTTCTGGCAGGTGGTCAAATCTCCTTTTCTAAATAACAACATTAATCTTCCGAATATCGAGATAGCGATACAAGTGAAAGACTGGGTTCAGCACTTTAACAAGATCTTCTCACAGAACCTGGACTCCCAGAATTCTGGAGACCTTACATCTAATGACCTACCCAGCCCTTATCCTATTAACCTACAATTTACAATGGTAGATGTCACCCAGGCCTTAAAAGCCAGTAAAAGTGGGAAGGCGCCAGGCCCTGATGGCGTTCCAATTGACTTATTTAAAGCCCAAATGGACTTATGGACCCCCCTTCTCACAAGAGTCCTGAATGCCACTTGTAATGCAGGTTTATTGGAATCCTGGTCACGTTCTATATTAGTTCCGATATTTAAAAAAGGGGACAGGGGGTCTGTATCCTGCTACCACCCAATCTCGCTCTTAGACTCCCTTGGCAAAGTGGCAGGTTGAGTCATCCTGGAACTATTGCAAGATTGGGCGGAGGAAGGAAGAATCATTTCAGACCTACAATATGGGTTTCGTCAAGGGCTAGGGACCACAGAACAGGCCTTGAATCTTTCCCTCCTAATTGATAAGTATGTCTCCATTAAAGGCGGTGATTTGTATATGATCTACGTGGATTTATCATCTGCGTTTGATTGTGTCTCCCATTCTAAACTTTGGTCCTTGTTGACCGATATGGGGGCACCATCAAACGAAGTGAAATTCCTGAGGGAACTCTACTCTAATGCCACAGCCAAAGTCCGATATGGAGCAGGAGGAGAATTGACAGAGGATTTACCTATAGAAAGAGGTATGAGGCAGGGATGTGTCCTGGCTCCCCTCCTTTTTACCCTATACACCAATGGGCTAGAAAGAGAGATGCTGGAAAACTCCCAAGACCTTCCCATGGTGGAAAATCGCCCAATCCCCGCATTACTGTATGCGGACGATACAGTAATACTAGCTCGCACTCCAATTGAATTACAAAAGAACCTGGATAGGTACCCAAAGTTTATGGCAGGTCTGGATTTAAAAATAAATATTAGCAAAACCTTCGTTATGAGGGTGGGGTCAAGTTGCAAGAATAAAATGAGGGGGATATACCTCAATAATGAAAAAATAGCGACTACAGATAAATACTGCTATCTAGGCATAACTATTGACCATAAACTCTCATGGAGAGCTGCTGTTGACACCCGCAAGCTGCTCTTCCTAAGAACCACAGCAGCCCTAACTAATTTTGCTAGAAAGCTGGGGAAGAGAGCACCCTTGGAAATGTTAAAGATTTATAGAGCCAAATGTCTTTCCGTGGCTCTGTACGGGGCGGGCCTTTGGGGCTTTGCTGTACTCGATAGCATCCAACGGGTGGAAAACACTTTTCTTAGATATTTACTTGGCGTACCTAGTAGCACGGGTACTTTTGCCTGCCACATTGAGCTAGGTCTTCCATACATCACGGACCTAGCAAGAATTGAACCATTGTTATTGTGGCATAGGATATGGACCTCAGAAAAAGCAATTTTCACCCAACATATCCTTTCCGACTGTGTGAAAATGGATAACGCCAGTAACTCTAGGTGGTTGCGATATGTAGCGAGATTTTTTCAAGATTTGGGCTGGCCCCAATACTACTCTAATCCCTCGCTAATTAGTGAGGTACCGAGAAAGGTTCTAAAAAAGAAATGTTTGGTTCACCTAGAGGCTTTGAGATTAACTAAAGAAATTATGAAACCTTCTGTTACTCATGCCCTCCTCATACAAACGGAACCTTCAATACAACCATACCTCACCTACAGCACCACGAGTTGCGAACGACATCTTCTGGTAAGGTTTAGAATGAATTCCTTTCACAGATTGGTCACACACCCTACAAGAAATAATTGGGCAAAAGTACTTCCCCCCTGTCCTTGCGATGGGCACTCGCTGCAAACCACTTCCCATATTTTATTTTTCTGTGCATTTTATTACAACCTTAGAAAAAAATGGCTTGTACCTCTTCTAAGGACTACTGGTTTTAAACAATATCGTCCAGCATTGTTGTTTCTTCAACTGTTACAGGGTGAACGTTTGGTCTTCCTAGTGGCAAATTTCCTTAAATCTGTTGTCTGTCACCGCCTAACTCTCGGGCACTCATTAGAACAAACTGAAACCCTAACTTTACAGACTTAATTAACAATGCTTAGATATCTAAATTCAATTTGCAGGTTGCCAATCAAATAAAATTTTTAGCTTGTAAATAATGTATTTTTAAATGTATAATAAATGTGTAAATGATCATTTGTATTTATGAAATATGTATGTTTTTAATGTATGCTTTTATGATTTGCAACCAAAATCGAATAAAGCAATATTGAATTGAATTGAATTGAAGTTAAGACCAGGAAAAACCTGATCTTAACACGGCGAAATGAAGATAATGCTTTATTTCCTCCTTGTTTTTGCTGTTTCTATGTGTGATTCAATGTGCAGCACACATAGAAATATCAAATTACCATGAATTATTGTTTATGTGCAAGAAGGTGTCCCTTCCTGCACATATACAATCAATAAAAGAATTATGATTTTCTAGTTCTATGTGTGCTTCATTGCAGCACACATGGAAGTTACAAATCGCCATTCTTGATTGTTTATGTGCAGGAAGGGAACCCTTCCTGCACATAAACAATTATTCCCTCAATGCAGGCACCCTTGTACCATGGTGCAAGGGTGTCTGAGTTGGCTCTAGGCAAATGAATTTAGTGCCAGCATAGGGAGAAATGCAGGGGTGCACCATATTATTCTAAATAAACTGCATCACTGCATTTCGAAAGTGACAGAGTGTGGGATTAGATATTTTGGAACTAACCAGTGCTCCGCCACTTTTTTGTAAATACTTCCTGAGGTTTGTTATAGAAAAGTAATCCAAGCTCGACTCAAAGTGTTAGTAAGTCTGGGCCCAAGTATAATTGAAATGAAGGTTGGTCCTAGCAGACCCTATTTTTCAGTGGTGCCATTATCAGCCTGAAACTAAATTGCTACTTTTAGTCATGGCCTTAGAGCACTTTTTAGATAGTTATGCAGCCACCACAACTGGTACAATATGTATGAGGCTTTATTACGCATATGCACCCATTTCATTGTTATTGTTTTTTAGCTGCAATACAGTCCCAGTCCTTCATTTCCATTGAAATTTCATGTTTGCCCAAAATTTTACAGCTTCAAGGGTGTTTTTAATGTTACATGCCAGACATTAACAGATGAAAAATGAAACATTTATAATCTTATCCCTTCATTTTCATCCACAAGTGGCCAAAGTCAGACCACTACTCAAAAAACCCTCCACCGATCCGAAGGAACTCATAAATTACCCGCCAATCTCCCTGCTCCCATTACCAGCAAAGGTTTTGGAAAAAATTATCAGCAAGCAACTTTTGACACACCAGGAGCAGAACCAGCTACTCAACGCCTCCCAATCCTGCTTTTGCAGCAATCACAGCACAGAAACTGCCCTGATCACAACCACCAATGACATCAGAACCCCCCTCCTCGACTGAGGAGAAACAGCAGCTCTGATCCTCCTCAACCTCTCGGCAGCCTTTGACACCGTATCCCACCACATGATGATCGAAAGACAACACTACATCGGCATCCAAGGGCATGTGCCTAGAGTATCCACCTCTCCCTTTCATATCTAAACCCAAGGAGATCACTTGGGGTGTTCTCCAGGGCTCATCCCTCAGCCCCACGCTCTTCAACACATATATGACCCCCCTGGTCAACGTCATCAGATCCCACAGTCTCAACTTTAATTCTATGCAGACAACGCCCAACTCATCCTCTCACTCATCGACTACCCCACCACCACCAGAATCAACTTCCACAGATGCATGACAATCGACGCCAACTACATGAAGAACAACTGCTTGCAGCTGAACATAGACAAGATGGAAGTACTGAGCTTCTGTCTTCTGCAACAGCAACAGAACATGGAATGAATCCTGGTGGCCATCAAACCTAGAGCCTGCACCCACACCCTTCCACAACGCTAGAAACTTTGGAATCATCATTGACAGCAAGCTCACCATGAAATCACAGATCAATGCTATCCCCTCAGCCTACTTCCTGACTCTGTGCATACTATGTAAGATCTTCAAGTGGCTACCCCTACACACGAGACGCACCATGACACAGGTCCTCATCATCAGCTGACTAAACTACAGCACTTCCCTCTATATAGGAATCACTGCACACCTCCTACAGAGAATTCAAACCATACAGAACACTGTAGCCAGACTTATCTTCAGCCTTCTCCGACGAACCCACATCACACCACACCTCAGGCAACACCACTGTACCGAACAGATGCCAATTCAAGCTTCTGACCCACACACACAAAACTCTACACAACCAATGAAGTGCCTACATTAACCACTGTGAACTTCCATCAACTGTCAAGAATACTACACTCTGCCTCACTCTCACTTGCCAATACTTGCCACATCTTCCAAAGCAAAAGTGGAGGGCAATCCTTCTCCCACATTGCAGAAAAGACCTGGAACAGCCTCCCCACTCAACTTCAGATCACCACCTCACTTCCAGAACTTCGAATGACCCTCAAGACCTAGCTGTTCGAATAAGCCTCTGGGACCCTGAGTCTGGATAACCTATTGGATGATTACCCGTGCTGTATAAATCCTGATTGATTGAAATCTTCCATACATGTTCCGGCTACATACAAAGTGCTACTGTCTGTGCCTTCGAAGAGTGGATTGTGACATAGCCTCAGTCATGGATGTGATGTTACAGTCAGAGCTGCTGACTTTGGAACAAGAGAAGCAGGTTTGAGTCTTGGTTCTGGCTCAACATCCTGTACTTCTGGCCAAATCAGTCTATCTCCCAGTATCTAAAAATAATCTGTTTGTAATGTAACTGTTGCTCGTGGAAAAGCTCTCCAATGCCCTTGGGCAGAGTTTGTGCTTTATAAAACTGAAAAAAGGTCATCACAGACAGATTGCAAGAAAGGGTTAACACTCTTACCGTTCCCCAGATAGTGGTGTTTTAATGTGAGCTAGGTGAAGTGAACAGTGGATGTTTTCCCTAAGATTTTCCATAACTCTGTTTGCAAAAGGCCAGGACAGATCAGTACATAAAGTATTGTTTTCCAGGAGACACCATGTGTCTCCTGTAAAGAATAAATAAAACAGAGCAGAATCCGAGATACACATATTCAGTGATGCAGATCGCAAACCAATACAATCTACTTGTGTCCTGAAGAGAGGGGTCCAAGGAACCTGCCAGGGGTCGCAAGCTGCACTCTACGGGTCACAGCTGCGACCTCTGGTGACCCCTACATGACCTCTATGGATAAGATCTTAGGATTATCACTATTCTACATCCAATTAAATGAAAACCACTATGATTACAGTGATTACATTGCTGAGGAACCACGAACCTGTGATAGAAGTGTTATATCCATGTGGTTGCCATGCTACTATCTAAACAAATGAGTACTGAAATCCACATCATTGTTCTTCTATGACAATACCCAATTCATTGTTTTAGGATCCTTCCTAAAATATAATACAAGATGATTCATACATTTGCCAATCACATTAACTGTGGGCAATACGTTTTCTGTTGTTTCATTTTACTGCTATTAATCAGAGGTTTGCATTTGATCAAATAGGCAGTTTTATTCTCTGTCAATCAGTCTTGATATAGTTGTGTCATTTTTCAGGTTTTTCATGGAGAAGCATGCCAGTGAACTTCTTCAATTGGAATTATTGCTGATGACAGAGGAAATGGAGAGAATCTGGAGCTTGCTTGAATCATCAAAAGTAAAGGCAGAAGATAATTTGGGGAATCACGTATCGAGCATATATTCAACACGCTATCTCAAAGCCCAGCCCGATGTTGTTCGGCAAATGTCTAATAAGGTGATTTATTTCCACACCTTATTCTGAAGTGAAAATTCTTAGAATGGGGTATTATTCAAAAGTAATTAATACTGATGTTATTTATACCACTATCTGATTAGGCCTCAATATTTGCTGATTTAGTGATGTTGCTTACGAGTATCAAATAAATTTAGTAGCTCGCAGTGTTGAAGAGCAACTGAGATAGACTGAACAGGGATACAACCATTGGATAGTAAGAACCTACAAGAATTTAGGAGCCTAAGAATATTGGGGCATATTATCAAGGGGGTTTATCTCCGCTTTTTTGGCTTTAAAAGCCAAGAAAGCGGAGATAAGATTATCTCCCTTTTACCAAGCTGTCGCTAACACCAGTTAGTGACAGCTAATAGGAGATAGCGACCATCTTGGGCCCCGCTTTGCATGTCAGTGATATTTATCACTAATGACATGCAAAGTGGGCGTGCCAAGATGTTAGCGACTGGAAACAGTCCCTAACGTCGCTATCTCCTATTACCAACTTTTGGAGATATTCGCGCTAAGCGCGAATATCTCCAAAAGCTAACACCTGCCCTGAGCAGTTCTTAGCCATGTTATCCAATGGGAGGTGGATAACATGGCTAAGAGCATTTGCTCGATAATGCATGAATATCGCTGACTTTTCAGCGATATTCATGCATTGCGGCCGTTTTTTATCGCATTTGCGATAAACCTTGCTAATAGCAAGGTTTATCTGCGATAAAAATCGCCGATGTGCGGCGATAATTTTTGTCTCTAAACAAGTTAGAGACAAAAATTATCGCTAGTTGTTGATAATATGCCCCATTCTTCTTTAAAACTGTGGATGAATTCCACTGTGATTGGACACATGGCACTTTATCACCATCCATATATCCTAAATTGCATTGATTGTACATTTAATAACTGCAAAAAGTTAAGCCCTTGCTGACCTCAAGGAAAATCTTGGGCAGAAAGATTTGTTCTTATACATTGCAATATTTATTTGCTTACGTGTGCATCGATGGTGCACTTGCATTCCTTTATTGTTGAAAGATTCTGAGATTTTTTCCAATCGCAATTTGTATAACGGCTGCTTGTGTTGCAATGCAGGTTTTTTTTCACTTTTAAAATGCTGAGATCAAAATGTGAAAATAGATAATCATTGTACCGTTTTGGCACTTACTCACAAGACATCAAACCTTTTCCATCCTTAATTAATTATAATACCATGCCATCCAATATTGGAGATCTTACAAGCTCATGGTTACCGAGTGCTAAATTGCAATTGAAACATCATCAGGTAAATATTTCGACTTTCATAAAAAATAGTTGCATGCAATGAATGTAGGTTTTAGTGGCCTATGATGGTGATGCATTTCCATGTTGCTGAAGGGCGGCCTTTTGAGTAGAATTTGAATTAATATCTACAGCACCAGTAGTAGGTTGTGCTCCGCTCCCAAATGCTCTGTCTGTCTGTACCTAATCATCAAGCAAACCGATTTACCATTTATCTCCAACTCACATTTTGTCAGGTCTACATACATTCTAATACACATGATACATGATTGATTTTTATGACCATCTGAGTGAAAAGTAAACCAGCGGAATATACTTCTCTTTACAGGGAGTAGAAAGGTGGGAGAAACAGGAGTCAGCTGGTGAATGGAATGCACTTCTGAAGGACCTAGCCACAGTTCACAAGCGAGCTCGGGAAACACTCCACAATCAGCACCTGGAAGAAATTAATAATGTGGGATTGAAGAGGGAAAAAGTTATGCCTAACATTGATATGGATAGTTTCAAAGAAATTACAACTGGGATAATATCACTTGCTGAAGATTTGCAAAAGGTGCATTGCCATTTGAACTGTGATACTGCTCAATATTGCCTTGTAAGTATCACTTCTAAATTATTATTACGATTATCAATGTAAGTGCCGCAACTATCCTAGATAATGTGTACTGAAATTGTATTTCACTTGTAGTGACTGCAGTTTAGAGATGTTATGTTCAATGTAGTATAAGGTCCACGTCATGAATTTAATCTGCATTACTGCTGTGTTAACCTCTTCGAGGCTATTGACGGAACGGTTCCGTCACGGCTCGTGGGTGAGCTGTGCTCATGACGGAACGGTTCCGTCACGGCCCGGCCGCCGCGCCTGCGCGGCGCTGATTTCGTGCCTGTGCGGCGCATTTAATTGAGCGGGCGGGGCCGTGACGGAACCGTTCCATCATGAGCACAGCTCACCCGCGAGCCGTGACGGAACGGTTCTGTCACCCATGCGCCCCCCGCGACCGTTAGCGCTGCGGCGGAATAGCCGCAGCAGCGAAAGGGTTAATGAAATATTATTACAATCTCTTTTTTGCACTTATTGATTTGAAATCACTTCTGGTCAACAGAAGGAAGACATATATACATATTATAGCAAATCTACGTGTTCAGCCTATTTTCACCAAACCTTTGATTTAATTTCTTAAAAGTTACTGCTTCGAAATATTCTCACGTGCAACTTGTGGTGTCTTAGGTTCTTCATATTGCTAGACACCCTGGTAGACACAGGGTTAGAGGATCATTTCAGGATTCAAGCTGCAACCTTCTGCACTAGTAGGAATTTTCTCAGTGAAAACTTTTATCAATGTTATGTTATGTTATGTTATATTAATTTATTATGCGCACAGATACTCCAGCCAAGGAGCGTCCCGGCGCAGAGACAAGGTAGAACATAACACAACAGGAAAGTGAAAAACATAAAAGCAGCTAAAACAGGAATGTTTTTATAGCCCTCCGGAAAGTCAAGAGGTCCTCCATCAGACGGATTTCAACAGGAAGGGAGTTCCATGCTGACGCGGCCTTTACACTGAACGAGTGGCCTCCCATGCGACTGAGCCTGAATCTGGGGACCACAGCAAGAGCCAAGCCCTGGGAACGGAGGGTACTGGTGGGAACGTAAAAGGAGAGACAGCTAGATAAGATTTCCGGGCCTATACCTCTCAGAATCTTAAAGGCAAGGCACAGAACCTTAAAGAGGATGCGCTTCCTTACAGGGAGCCAATGTAGGGAACGAAGGACACCTGCCACCGAGCTAAATCTGGGCAGTCCGACAATCGCCCTCGCCGCAGCATTCTGAACCCGCTGCAGACGGGTTAGCTCGGCCTGGTTGGCCCCAGCCAGAAGAGAGCTGGCATAATCCAGGCGGGAGATGATAGTTGCCTGGATCACCAGCTGCCTGGTCGGGGCGTCAAAGAACTTGAGAACAGGTCTCAAGCCCCTTAGCAGTCCAAAACAACAGGCCGCAGTTTTTTTGGTGTGCCCTACAAAGGAGAGGCCCGCATCCAGCCAAACCCCCAGGTTTTTTACCTCCGGTACCGGGGTCGGAGTGGGTCCCAGCTCTGAGGGCCACCATTGGTCACCCCACAACTCCACTCCCTTACCGACAACCATCACCTCCGTTTTTGTGGCATTTAGCTGGAGACAGTTGCCTGTCAACCAACTAGCCACCGCCTTCAGTCCAGACTGAAACCTGGGGGCCTCAATCTCCGCATCCCTGCTGAGAGTAACCGCCAGCTGTGTGTCGTCGGCATATGAGACCAGAGTTAGGCCCCACTGCCTTGCGACATCAGCCAGCGGTCTCACGTAAAGGTTGAACAACGTGGGACTCAGCGAGGACCCTTGCGGAACCCCCATGGCCAGCGGTTGGAACTTGGACTTGAAGGGAGGGATGGCAACACAGAAGGAGCGGTCATCTAGAAAGGAGCGGAACCATTGCAACACCTGGCCGCCAATGCCAGTCTCCTCAAGCCGATGCAGGAGGATGCTGTGGTCTACCGTGTCAAAGGCGGCGCTAAGGTCTAATAATATGAGCGCCGCCGTTTGACCAGCATCCAACCTTGCACGGAGATGTTCCACCATCACAAGCAACGTGGTCTCAGTGCTGTGACCGGCACGAAATCCGTTTTGTGTGGGGTCAAGGGCATTGGTCTGTACAAGATCTTCAGACAGGGCCAGATTGACATGGGCCTCTGTAATCTTGGCTGGCCAGGGTAGCAACGAAATGGGGCGATAACTTTCGGGCTTAGACGGGTCCAGGGAGGGCTTTTTGATAATTGGGGACACCACAGCTTGCTTCCACTTAGCTGGAACTACTCCTGTTTCCAAGGAAAGGTTGACAAGGGAACATACAGCTGCACGTCCCATAAAAGCCTGATCTCGAAAGAGAGCAGGCCTTACTGGATCAGATGGAGATCAAGATTTGACTTGCAACGCAAGTTTGTCAAACCCGTCCACGGTGAGGGGGGGGGAAGACAAGCAGAGTAGTCTGATGGTGGGTCCCACTGGTGCTTTCCCGACCGGACCCTATGCTAGGGAATGTCCGATAGATAGCTTGGACTTTCCCCAGGAAATAAGAGGCAAGGGATTCACAGTGGGAAAGGGAGCTTACGGTTGCAGAGGTAGGCCGCTTTGCCATGAGATCTTTTACAACCTTAAAAATGGCTTTCGACGGATTAGTACTGTTCCGGAATTCTGCGGCATAAAAAGCCGCTCGAGCTTGACAGATAGCCCAATGGTGGAGCTTGACGGACCTGGTATATGCAGCTTTTAAATCAGCCCCATAGGTCTTCCTCCAGGCCCTCTCAGCCCGTCTACAGGCACCCTTCAGAGCCCGAAGGGCGCCATCGTACCAGGGACTCGACTCTCTAGAGTTGATTTTAGTCGATACAATGGGTATCAGAGAGCCCAAGGCCCTAGTGATCCAGGAACAGAAGAGGTCATACCCCTTTTCTACATCCGTCAAAGGACCCAGCGGCTCCTCTAGTAGAAGACGATGGAAGTCTTCTAACCTAAGTTTCTTCCAGGCCCTCTTCTGAACCCGTCTAGCCGAGGAGATGGAAGGGGTGGCTGAGACAGGGCAAAGGATGGACACCAAGAAGTGGTCTGTCCATTCCACCGGCAAGATGGAGGTAATTTTAGTCCCCGGCAGATTGGTAAACAAGGGATCTAAAATATGCCCCCCCGAATGGGTAGGCTGGGAGACCAACTGGGGAAGTTGAAAGGCCTCTAGGTCAGAGGAGATGGAACGCACTGTCAGACCTGAGAGGGTGTCGAAATGCAGATTCAAATCACCCATGATGGAAAAGTTGGCACAATCTGCGACCAAAGGGCCAACAATGTCAGGGAAAGCATTTCTAAACACCACATCGCTGCCGGGCGGACGATAGACGACCATCCCGGAAAGCGTAAATTCAGGGCTGACAGAGACCTTGAACAAGGCACTTTCACACCCAGGGATATTTAGGGCACTCCAGACACAGGAATAAGTGGATCTTACTATTAAAGCTATACCCCCACCTCTAGACACCCTATTCAAGGTGTACATAGAGTAGCCGGGTGGGCAGGCTAGATTTGAAATAGCGGTGTCCGCATCCTGTAACCAAGTTTCAGTCATGGCAAATATGTCCGGAGCTTCCTCCTCGATAAGGTCAAAGATGTTCTGATAATGTTTCAGCGCAGACCTGACATTCAAGTTCAGGATCCGCAAGGAGGAAGGAAGATCTGTAGTACGGCGAGTCGCCGGGACATTAGTACTGGGGAGAGGACTCGGAAAGTCGAGAGCCCATCCATTACAGGGGCAATGGTACGGGCCTCGCAATGGATGTACCGGTGGAAGGGTACAACTACGGCTTACCTGACCGATGGCTAACAGGCACTCCCGCGAATATGACAGCATGGCGGCAATAAGATGGAGTAATAGTCGTTAACCAGAGTCCCACGACGTCCAGCGTGTCATTAGCGCGGACGGGCGCAGACGGGCAGGACTCTGGCACGACTCCGGCCACGCGAGGACACGCCCGCTGCGCGATCCCGCTGCGCTAGGGGACGAGCTTTAAATAGGTGTTCCCAGGCGGCACATGCGCACTCAAGCGCTAGAAGATGGAAACGCCTCACTCCACTCACCCCACTCCAAGATGTCCGCCAATGGAAACACGGCTGTCCCATAGTCAGGATGGGTCAAAACCCATGACCCTAGGGGATAAGAAAATCAGGAGCTTGCAGAAACTTCAAACTGATAGACTTAGCTGTTACAGATACTTAAGCAGGCATGGTAAAACTGCTATCAAACAAGACACAGCTTTTGCCCTCCTTGCCCAATCGGAGGGGACTCAAACTATTCATTTTTGGTGACACATCTTTGACAGTCATCTCTGCTTTTATGTCAGGCTATACTTCACTAAACATGTTTTCGTAGAAGTGGAATATTTAGCTAGGCAAACTTTCATCAGATCAAAGGCTCAGATTTTAAAGAAATGTCCTTAAACCAAAGTGTGATGTTAAGCATTACATTGTGATAACTCTTACTCAAATGGAGTTCAGATGGTGTGTCTTCTGTTCCCACCAAACACAAAATTCTCACCAAATTTTGCAGTTTTCTTAACCTGACTGTTCTATTTGACATTTTTACATGATTAAGAAATTGCTAAAAATATTTTTTAGGCCGTGTAAAGTATATGAGTATATTGATCTGAAGCCCTCTTCAAAATGAAACATTGACCTGAATAACGCTAATATATTAATAACACTGCTGGTCATGAATACAAAAAGAAATCACAAGCCTTCTGTGTACATTCCACCCATGAGAAAAGATAAATTCATTTTCAGTAAAAGGTTGCAATAAATCAAAGATATTACAAAGGCTCTGCCGGCATTATTATCTACAAGCCAGAATATGTGACATCCAAGAAGATGGCTCACTGGGATAACGTGTTACTTAGGAAGTAGATGGACCACTTAATACTACTGACTGAATTCACAACTTCTTTGTATCTGTTTTAGCTTCATATATTATCAATAGTAAAGAGTGTTCATATCAGAGTATTGGAGCAAATGCATCATATGTGTAAAAATAATTTTCATCTGACATTTCATATAGAAATATTAAATGCTTTGTATGTAATCAGAAGCATGGCATCAAGCTATATACACTGAGAGAGAAAATAAATGAAACTTAAAGGAAGTTGTTTACATAGTTGGTGGAAGTTATTAAGCGTATGGTGTATTGGAATAAAAAAACTGTAAATTGTTAATGCACTGTTCAAGCAGATTTACACATTGGAACGTAAACAAGCTTCTTGAGGGATAATTTGCATATGTTTCAGTCTTGGAAGAGATCTGCATTTCATGCCTTCTTCAGGACAACAATATGATTATTTGGTGTTGCATCAGGCTATCGTCAGAATGTTATCTAACATAAACTTTGTGTCCCAAATACCTTCTTCAAACCGTTCTTCTTACTGGAGGTAATAAAATAAAATCTAGACCAAATGGGGTGATAATTATGTAAATAATATTACGGAGATAATATGTATGTCAGACAATATTTTTATATATGATATACTTACATACAACCAATACTTTATGTTTACCTTATTAAATCTAAAGGGCTTGTAATGCATATGAATGAGAGTGTTTCAGCAATGTAAAATGAATCGCAATTTGCCTGCTAACCCATTGTTAATAAGGTATGCACTGTATATTTTTTTGTGGTTGTGTGGTCTGGAAATGGCAATGCATGTTTTCCAATTTAATCTATTAGATAAACATAAGTAAAGCGGCCTCCAGATAGTTTTGAGGTATATATATTTACGATCTTGGTGGACAAGTGGAACTGGTGACATACACTTTAAAATAAGTGCTGTACTTAGAAGGTCCCACATATTTTCCTGTTCATTATTACTGCTTAAAAATACACCCATTCCTCTATTATTAAGTGAAAACTAGAAGTAGTGTACCCTTTTTCCTCTATAGATGATAGAAAATCCGTACAATTTTTCTAATATTGATAATGACAGAATCTAATACAACAACGATAAGATTATGTGTACTAGATATCATTGCTTTGGTGCAAGAGTTCAAAGAAATGTCCTTTGCTGGATCTTGCAGCCCACCCTTCCCAATCCCAACTCTGAATTTGTCTAGGGGTGGTTTCTGCATGTCAGCTTATCCTTATGTGCCATTTGACATTTTATGTGCAGTCTGTGTACAAAAACAAGGGCTTATTGTGTGCTTCTTTTGCTTACTGGGAAAAAGAATCTGCATCTGTTGCCTCTATCATGGAAACTTGTGGTGGTCTCCAGGTAAGAAAGGGCTGAGTTTTAATTGTGTCAAGGGAGACTTTTTGCCTCTGTTGTCCTAAGGCCTCCATACTATTAGGCCTAACATTGCAGGCCAAGTAAGCCTTAAGCACTTGATCCTAAAAGGTGATTAGGAGAATGTTCTAAGGCATTTTCAGGAAGATGGTGTGGGCTGCAATCCCACAACTCAATATGTGTAGATGCAATATTTGCTTAATTGTCACCCAGTCATTGCTTTGACTTAAAATAGTAAAATAACTTCAATCTCTACACCAAGCAATTACTGCAATTGTAAGTCACCTAGTTTGGCCAGACGTTTGGTTCGCTCCCCTTCTGGGTCGGGGAATCTCCGCCCCTTCCGTGCCTGGAGGCCCGGCCGCCAACCGCCGACCGCGATGCGGGGCTCTCGGTTCCACAGCGCTTGAGTGATTGCGGAGGTGGTTTCATCGGCGGCGGCTGTCTTTGCTGTGGTGGAAGGGAGAGAGGGGCTGCTGCTTCTGTCCTGTGCTGCTCCTTTGGACGGAGTGTGGCTCGGGGGTGCCTGAGTGGGGAGGGGATTCGGTGGCAGCTGGTTTCGGGGTCTCAGGCGGTGAGAAGAGAGGGGGGCTGCTGCTTCTTCGATCTTGGGTCTTGCAGAGCTCTATCTGAACTCCCTCTGGACGGCGTGAGGCTCAGAGGAACTTGATGTGCGAGTGAGTACAGTGTTGTAGCCGGCAAGGAGGTGACATGTGAATTGCTCCAGACTTGCCTAGATTTTCGACCCACCACCTCGTCATCTAGTCAGCGGCTGGTATTGCTACTGAGGGCATTGAAGCTAATGTTTTAAACAAGTCAAACGAGGCTGCTGCATGACTCCAAAAGAAAAGGGAGACCTCCTCTGGTGGCGCTGAATAAAGCCGAATAAAGCACAGTAAAGAACAAGCCCGAGGATCTTTGCAGGTATGCTTTGTTGCTGATAGCCGAGAGAGGAGGAATCTCTGGAGGGGCGTGGGCCCCGGGGGTTACGCGATATTTAGCCCAGACTCACCGCCATCACCCTGGGAGAGAACTGCAACTCCCAGAGTGCAACTTTACCAGCACAGCTGCCGCGAGTGAGAGGGAGGCATGGTGATAGCGCATAAAGCGCTGCCTCTCCCACCACGACGCTGGACGCAACTCAGACCTAGGGCGGGTTTGTCAGAGCCCAAAAGAGGCCGGGCTGGGCCATTATTTTCATCTCCCACATCCTACATCGGAGGTCACCTTTGATAAGAGCTTAAACCCAAAAGGGTGCGGTTCGCAGCCGTAGTGTTTGCCTGCTGTTGGGAGATCGATTCCTGGACTCTGGGAGAAGCTACCGATACAGGGGGCGAACTCTGACTCTGCCTACTTGCCTAACAGGAATGCGAGGACCAGCCTGCCTTGTGGCGTGCGATCAGGTGCAGCTGGTCCTCTTCCCGTTACACCCCATTAGTCCTCTTATTTAAATAGCCTCCACTCCTGCGCATCGCGGGACGAGCGCGGGAGAAACCCGGGCCAAAGGCAGGGCCCGTTGTAGCCCGTTTGAGCCCGGTGGAGTCCGGACTGGGCCACCCCTCTTCGCCATTTGCTGGAATTTTGCAGCCTGCTACCTGCTACCTGCAAGTTCTCCGTGGAGGGAACGAGTACTATTCTTCCCAAAGTGCATTGTGTAACATGGCTGCAAGGGAGCTCAATGGCAAAGGGCAAAACAAGAAACTTACAGGAACACTGGATGATTTTATAACAGGAACCAACCTAGCGATTGACCAGGGCATTAAGCAATTGGAACGAAGGTTGTCGCAGGACTTATTAAAGGCCAAAAGATCCTCGCTGGGGCCCTTTGCAAACGCTCGAACACCAGAGGTTCCAAGGGATATAAATGTGGATAACGCACGCACGGACAATGCCCTAAACACTGCCCAAATTCACTCACCCAGACAGGATTTGGCTCCAACTCCCCCTTCCACTCAAATGACACAACACAACATTTCTGTGCGATTGGACACATCTAATCTGGGAAACACTCCAGAGAGACCGAACACACGCCAGTTCCACAGTAACCGCACGGGTGCAATTCCTAAGGAAAAGCAGCCCATCGGACAAAAGACCGGAGCTAAATCTGCTAAAAACCGCAGAATACAGGTAATTCCATCAAGCCCAGAGGATGCGGTGACGCAAAGTCCAGCTCCTGCACCCGATTTATCTCAGTCGTTGGGAAATCATGACGGCAATAATGTGCCAGGTTTGGGCTCTTCCAGTATTGATCTATCGGCATGGGAGGCCAGCCTATGCAAGACAATGACTGCACGTCTGAGTGCCTTATTAAGTCCACTGGAAGAGAGACTTGCCAATATTGAAAGCCAACTATTTAAGTTTGAACAAGTAACTGTTGCTACTTTGAATAGTTTGGTTAACAATGCATTAGTTCAGGGCAACCAGCTCATGTCAACTGAAATGGGAGGGGCTGTGAGGCACGAAAATTCTCCAATCTCTGTGTCACAACAAACTGCTGTTAAATCTATAGATTCCATGGGGGGAGTAAAAGCTTTGCCAAATAAAGTGGGTGGAGGGTCTAGGGCTGAACAGCAGACAGTGCCCAGTAGTATAGGTGGAGCACAGTCTGACACTACTTCCCAAAATGGGCGGGGTACTGTGGATGCAAGCATAAGTAGGAGAACTAGAACAGGACCCCGAGTGGACCTACCACCGGAAGTCAGTCCCTATCTAATCGTTCTAACAGGGGTCCCAGAAATTAGCACGACGAATGTTGAATCATTTTCAACCTTAAAAATTTTTTACTGCACATACAAAAAATACCATCGAATTTCATAGGATGGTAATGCTCTATTACTTACCGGTAATCTTCATTACTCCGGGTCCCGTTGTCCTCGTCCCATTCATTGACAATGTGGAGATAACCATCTCCTGACCAGAGGAATTCTGGGACCATAAAACTGCCCCTCCCACTGGGAGTACATAAGCAGTACTTACCCAGCATCCCGCCTGTACAAAAAAAAAACACACATGAAGGCAGGCCGCCCGGGAGGGAGGGAGAGGTGGATGTATGAATGGGACTAGGACAACGGAGTAATGACGATTACCGGTAAGTAATAGAGCATTACCCCAAGGTCCCTAAGTCCTCGTCCTATTAATTGACAATGTGGAGAATACCAAAGCAGAAAACCGGCCTTCCGAACCCCCTAGCGCTCCCAGGAAACCACACCCAATGCAGCAACCCAAGGGAGCACAGAAAGAGGGACCCGCAGGAAGCAACTGGCCAGCAACCCAGAACAGGACAGCAGGGACACAAACAAGGACCGGAAGCAACCAAGAAAAAAAACAGAAGGCCAGAACCACAACAAGGAGGCAGCCAAACAGAGTAACTGGAGACAGAGCAACCAGGCCCAAAACCCAAAAGGACAGAGCCAAGGGAGGCCACCGGAGAAGGCCAAAGAAAGAAGTCAAGGCCGGGCAACCGGGCGCAAGCGCAGGCAACGAGCCAAATAGGAAGAAGCCCCAGCGAGAGCCCAGGAGCAGCAGAAACCCCAGGAGGCCAAAGCCTCACAGGGAAGAAGGCAGCAAACCGCACCAGGACCGGACACAAAACCCCAGAGCAGCAGGGGCGGAGAAGGCCAACCCCAAAAAAAACATCAGGCAGCCAAATAAACAACAAAGAGGCCAGCAAAAACTGAAAACCCAACAAAGGGAACTGAACAGGCACAGCCAGGATGGGGACAGGGCCAACCTCCACAACCCCAGAACCCCCAACCCCAAAGGGAGGGAAAAAACAGACGTGGCGCAAACCCAGGGCAACCAGGAACCCCAGGCAGAACCCAACCAGGCACGAACCCGCCGAACCACAGGGGACAGACAAGATAAGCCGAAGCAAAGGGCAGGGAGGCTGCAGAGGCAACAGCCAAAGTCGGAATACCAGGAGGAACAGAAGGCAACCCCGGACATGACAACCCTGAAGGAAAGCGAAGGAGACGAACCCAGCACCGACGTGAGCCAGAGGACGAGGCAAAGGCAATGCACCAAGCAGAGCCAGCGGGAGCGAGAAGGGACCACAGAACACCAGGGCCCCAAAAGCCGGAACGAGACCAGAAACAACCCGGGGGCAAACAGAGTGGAAACACCGCCAGCCACAAGAAGAGCCAAACCAAGGAGGAGAGCCGTGGCAACGGAAGAAACCGGAGCCCAACATCAGCCCAACAAACCAAACCTGTTAAGAACAGCCGGCAGGATGAGGCCCAGTAGGTTACACAAGGGCACAGCTGAACCACCGACGTGCCAGGCCAGTACACCCCGAGAAAGCCCAAGGCAAGGACGCAGGGCCAAAAGAAGGCTCCCAGGGAGGAAAGGACCGAGGGAGAAACAGGCACAAGGCCAAGCTACCTCACCAGAACCCCAGGCTGACCCCCAACAAGGAGAAAAAAAGAGGAGCGGGAAAACGAGGTGTCAAGGACCAGGACAAAGCTGCCACAGAAAACAGCCCGGCCCAAACAGCAGGGACATAGATGCCAGACCCCAATGGAACCCCGGAAAAGGGAGCAAACACAAGCGAACCACCACACCGAATGCACCACCCGTGGGAAGCTGAGCAAGAACAACGCCACCTCCAGCCCCCCACCAGCCCAAGGCGCACCACCAGCCAAAATACCAGGGCAGGAGGGGCACACAACCAGGGTGCAGGCACCCTAGGAAAAGAAAGGACCAAACCAAAGCCAACTGCAAGGCTGCGAGGAGGCCCGGGGCACCAAGGCCCCCAACGGAAAGCCAGAAGCCAGAAGCAGACCCCAGACGCATCACCCAACCACTGAAAGGAACAGCACACAGAGGAAACAGGCCACAAAAAAGACAGGGACCAAACACCAGCACCAGCCGCAAAACAGGAGGGCACATGCACCAGGCAGAAGCAGACAGCAGAAAGGGGCCGCAGCAGGAGCAACCACAGACTGAGCAGCAACACCAGTGGAAATCAGGAAACAGGCGAAGCCCGACCAAAAGAGAAGGCAGAGGCCACTGAAGCAAGCCCCAGCCACAAACGCAAGCATGCGAACAGCGGAGTGCCCAATATGCCATGAAGATGAACCAGGGCAACCCCCGAGAAGCAAGTGGAGCGCAACAGAAGGGGAACACAAGGGCCAAGCCAAGGATCCCAATGAAGCCAGGAACCGTGCAACCGCAAGAGACAGCAGCCCCCAGCCCAGAAGAGAAAAGCATCCAGGCACGGTGACGGCAAGCCAGACTGCACGAAACAGCCCAAAGGCAGAGGACAAACACCCCAGGCCACACGCAGCCACAGTCAGGGTGGAAGAAAGGAGCACCGCACATGCAGAGGGCCCTGGGCACAAACTCCAGCGCCCCCAGGCCAGAGGGATCCCAAGAACAGGAGCACACAGAAGCCAGCACAACAGGAGGGGACAAGAAATGAAAGCCAGCCCCCTCCCCAAAGAGGAAACCGACCAAACCAGGGCTCGCCCATAACAGAGCCACAGACCGACCTGGACCGACAGCGGGACGAACCCTGGACGAAGACAACAGGGCCGCAGCACCTGAAGATTGTGCCTGGGATCACCAGAGCATGAAAAGGAGGGCCGAAGCAGAGGGACCAAGGAACAGGATACCAGACCAGAAACAAGCAAACCAGAGTAAAGCATGAGAACAGCTCCAGAAGAGAGTAGCCCCAGCAAACCCAGATAGCAGGAACCCACAGGGCAGCAAGGACACAGGCCAACGGGGGAGCACCGCAGAACAAAAGCTGAGAAGACCAACACACAAAACAGGGATGGCACCCAACGAGGGGGCGGAAGGGCGACAGGCCCCACGCCAGCTGCAGGCAACCCACACCCAACATAAAGGCCGACAGCACCTGGCAGCCCCAGGCAGCCACACATCCAGGAAGCAACCCACGCCAAACTCCAGAGACCAGAAGAGAACACGAGCAGTCAGGGTGGTACGGAGGGCAGCAGAGAAGGACCAAGCAGCAGCAGCGCAACCCCACCAGCAGCCAGCAGCAGGAAACCAGGACAGCCAAAAGGGCAGCAACAGAGGTCAGTCAACCATCAACCACCGGCTGCAGGGCCAGAGGAGACAAAAAGAGCCGTGGAAGATGACCGGGCCAGATATATGCAACCTCGAAGGACACAACCAGAGGCGCAGAGGACCAGCCGGGCAAAGACCCCAGCCAAGGAACCAAATCCAGGGCAAAGTAAGCCTACAGCACCCGGTAATGCCAGGCATCCACCCATTCAGGCATGAACCGGGCCCGACGCCCCACAACAGCTAAAGCAGAGCATGCTGCACAGGAACCAAGTGACGGACTGCATCACAAGGACTGGTACAATACAACATGTGCATAACTCACACATGAGCACCAGATGCATCACAGATGAACACAATACCATTTATGAGACCAGACGAGAGCAGGTGCAGCAAGGTAGGTAGGGCAGTAGGAAGTAGGAAGCAGGAAGTCAAGCGGGGACGCCGAGTCCAGAATCGAGGCCACTGAGCTCCAAGGTCGCAACTCAGCGCGGAGCACACACTGCGGTTTAGCCACACAAATCCAACTCAGGGTAATGTGAAGTGTGGCAAATACAACCCGTTCAGCCACTAGCGTGCAGAACATAGTCAACGTGAATTATGTCAAACTACAACCACGTAACCAGTGCCAGGGGTAGGTTACTACAGTGAAACCATACACAAGCACCACACGAAATGCACCAGCACACGTCAGACGCTTCAATGGCAACCGTTTGAGCAACTGGCGATTACAGCACAAACCCACCTACCACCTGCCAATTCCACACCCCCCTCCCACCAAACAAAGGAAGGGACAGGAAGGCGGGCACGAAACATAACAGGTAGTGTAAGAAGCGGAAAAAAAGACCGCTACACAGTACTCACCTGGAGCGGGTGCCGAGACACCACCAAGAACACAGCCCCTCTCCCAACAGCCCGCCCAACGGATTTAAGCCATTGGTCCCATTAGAGCCGGGAATGCCAGGAAACCAGCAAGCACGACGCGTCTCTCGCCAGGCCAGGCCAGGCCAAAGGAAGATGCGTACATGACCCGGAAGCAACCGGGAGGCCGTGCACCGGCCACAAAGGGCCAGGTGGCAAGGGGCAGAACCGGCCACGAACAGTCCTGCCTCCCAGCAAGCCCGGCAGGCCAGGAGGCAGACCAGGAAACACCCCCCCGTCCGCACAGCCAGGCAGCCGGGCAGGGGGAGGAGAGGAGAACTGTCACCCCTGCCCAACAGGAGCAGCACCAGCACATCCAAGTCCATTCTGTCGATAGACAGAAAAAAAGAACAGGCGAGATGCTGGGTAAGTACTGCTTATGTACTCCCGGTGGGAGGGCCAGTATTAGGGTCCCAGCATTCCTCTGGTCTTTTTTTTCTGTCGGGATATGGTTATCTCCACATTGTCAATGAATGGAACGAGGACTTAGGGACCTGGGGGTACTGCTAAATGCTGCATACCAGGGCGTTTTGTCAATCAAATCTTTGACAACCTGTTTTGGGTCCCTGGGGTATATCTCCTGCATATAATAGCTGCCTCGGTGTGCATTTTTCGTTCAGTTACATTTAGTTCTCACACACTGCAAGCACTCCATTTCCATCTGTGACTTTCTGTGGTTCACAGGGTTCTGCCCACTTTTCGCACTTCTGCACTCGTCAATGCTCACACTACAGGGGAAGCTGGTGTGTGCAGAAGATGTAGGGAGCAGGAGTGGTTGCTCAGTACTGGGATAGTTTATGGATGCTACCTCATGTAATAGGACCATCTTCACTTCTTTTTTATCTCTCACAGGTACCATGCTGGCCCAAGACTCATACAAATTCATGGGGCCAAACGACCCACACACAAAGCAGTAGAGATCCTCGGTGAACAAGAGGGGTACATTGGGGCACAACAGAGTGGCAGCAAGGTAGGGTTTTGCTGGGCAACACAAATGTCACCATGTGCCCCTGCACCTGGGTCCTTAGACATTGTTTACATGATGTTCCCAACTGAAAATTGGACACCTGTGGTTCTAAGCTCTGATAGGGAATTTTAGCGCCCTCGCACATTTTATTTTATTTTTGTATGATGACAGTCCTGTAAGCCCCTGAGGAACAGCTGGTGTGAATCTTGAAATACATGTACCGGCAGGGAAATTGCTGCTAAGCTTGAATGCTTTTTAAGAAGGCTAAATTAAGAAGTAAATATACTTTTGATACGGTTTGAAGAAATGCAGCATGGAGTGCATTATTGATGAATCCACTCTGAAATGTAATGCTCCAATCTGGATAGGAGGCTATTTTTGCTGAGATGTGTCTTCAGCTTTGTGTGGATTACATTTGCAATCATGTTTCTGTTAACAAACTCTCAGGTCACTACGTTGCGTTCCATGTGGTTTGTGGGCATGATGGCAAAACCTTTCTATCCTATGATACTCCTTCAGGTGCACAATAGGTTGGAGCCAAGCAGGGCTTCCAGGTTCCAATGGGGCAACCAGGAGGCAAGCAGTGGTTCACCATCAATAGGATGAATTCAACTTTTCTAGTCTCTCCTGCACAGTGCATAGCTTCTTTCCCAGACACTAGCCTGTGGATAACCTTTTCTATGCAATACCTGTTGGACTGCCTGTAATACGCCCTTATTAGTTTACATTCCTTCTGTGGCCATCCAAGCAGCTGCTCTTAAATGGTGTAGGACTACTGGTTTGTACCCAACCTAACAGTGGTGTTGGTTGTCAATGTTACCAACACTGGAATTCAGTAAAACTTTGTCCTCCATACTGCTGTGCGGAGCCTTGACATCATGCAAAATGCTTGAAGCATTGGCCTGATTTTTCTACTCAGTATTTATCCTAAATTGCTAGACGTATATGTGTAGCTCAGAGCTATCTGTTTCCATAATGTCTGTTTAAGGGGTGTTGTAGTCTTTCATACAGAGTGGCCAGCTACATCTCTATTGTTCTGAAATTTTGACAGGAGGGAGGTAGAATTAGATACACAAACTGTCTGCAGCATCTTTGGCAAAGAATGAAGCCAGAAATGGGCAGGGGCTCAAAAGGCCTGAGAATGTTCCTGACTTTCCACCAAATCAAATCGCAGTCTGGCAGGTTCATCTTCCACCTCTATCTTGTTACCTATACACAAAAGGGGTGCCCAAATAAATTGTTGCTTGCCTGCAGTAAATCAAAACACACATGTTCAATGCCCACTCTGCCTTTCTCATACAGAGGAAATATAGTGATGTCAACCATGTCCCACAAGGATGGTGTGAATGGGCCATTTTACATGAAATGGCAGACCCTTGAAAACAGTAGAGGCTGGTAGGTAACTCTTCTACCATAGACCAGTTCTTTCTACTATATTCAGTTGCAGCCACAACTTCCAGTTCTTCTCAGCCTTGTGACAGTAGTGACTTTCAACAAAGGGGGATACACTTGGTGTATCCCTTCTGACCGCAAAGCTTCATCCTGGGTCTCATGCCATTTTGCAAGAGTCCCTCATTGCACAAGAGTAATTGTTATGTTCTATAGCACCAAATCAATAACCTGCAGAAATATGATGTGAGGGACACTCATGGCAAAAAAACACTCAGCTGAGACAAACAGGGGATATTTCTATTCCAAAAAGAGAAAAATATGCATTGCATGCTATTTTAACTTAATCATCTGCTGCCCTCTTTCAAAAACGAAACATTTCTAAAATACAATTTTTATTGAAAATTATGCTGTGCCCTATTCTAATTTCCCAATCCTTCCGTGCAAGTGTTTTGCTTACTTCATTGATGCATCTCTTCTGTAAATTCCCAGATGACATTTTTGCCACACACTAAAACAAAATGTTACCACACTTGCGGATTGTTTCTGCCAATCTCAACATAGTTTCATTTATTTATTTATTTATAAAGTTGTATATAGCGCAAACTTGACCCCGAAGGATATCAGATGTCTTTACAGTCTTGTGCATGTAATCTTTCTCTATTTCTAAAAATTATTCCAAGCACAACATGTTTAACTGTCATATTCTAACATTACCTTTTAGTAGGTAATACCTCACATTACACACAAAAGCAAGTTCACACTACTTATTAAATATTAGACATGTAATTACATTTTTTATTTAGGAAACCTTTTTTGTTACCCTTTATTTTTTACTCAATCTTTACCATCTCCAAATGCTTTAGTCGATATTTAAACTTAATACTGGTGGAACATATACTGAAAAACTGCTGAATTGTCTTTATAAATTAATAATTCAGCATATTTTCTCGACCAGTCCCTCTCTATTGGTGTCAGGCAAGGCACTGGACAGTGTAATTGTATTACCTTTATCTTAGTGTCCATAATAAGTCTGACCTTTTTTTCTTCACTTCCATAAATGTAATACACTGTTAATGATGGTGGGATTTTAACAGACTTTATTGTTTATTAACAGGGAGAAGTGTCTTTACAAAAACTGTTGGTTCAAGAAAATGAAGATCAGGAAGATAAAAGTTTACAAGTTAAGGCATTCAAATTAGTGAAGGAAGAACATCTGAAGCACATTTGTGCTTTCAGGATACTGGATATCTACAGCAATCTACAGGTAATTTGGTAATAACTTTTCATTCAGTGGTTTTATCTCACTATTGTGTTATGGATGGTAAGTTCAATACAGCAAAGAATGGCATTTATCTGCGCAACTTTTATCAAATTCTGGACTGTTCGTCACTGCTCTAAATGATGGTCTGAATGAGTTCTTCACCAGTTGGTACAGAGCGCAGGAACCATCAACCATTTTGGATATATTACACGGGTAATTTTAGCAAATTGAGATATTGGTTTATTAACATACTGGTCTACTTGATACTAATACTTGATCCAATGACATCAGTGGCAGTGTGTATGCAGTATGCAGTTAAGTGATTTTCTTTATGTCTACATCCTTCATAAAAGGTTGTTTTTTTAGGGGCGTTTTATATAGCACAAACTTGACCTGAAGGTATCAAAGCGCTTTACATGAGCACCAGTTGCGTTACAGATAGACAAATACATTTTGTTAGGCACAGGGAGATTATGTGATTTGCCCAGAAGCACAGGATGGTGAGTGTCCCTGCCAAGACTTAAACCTGGTTCCCCAGCTTCGAGGTCAACCACTCTAGCCATAGGGAATGTGTAAAGCAAGAAGCTGCTCCTTGAGTAAAAATGTATCTCTTCCACCTCTGATCCTCTTCTCTTTTCTCATGAACAAGTCAACAATAGAAATCTGGAAGGACAGTGACTACGCATGACTGTGTTGGAGTACTGTAGTCAGTTGTACCTTACTAATTGATTTTTTTTATAACTGAGAAAAATTATTTTGAAGCCTTTTGGCTGCCCTGTATGGGCGAGCTGCCCCCACGGGAAGAGAAAATCAAAAGCCTAGGGGTTTGGTTTGAGCCCTAACTAACCTTTAGGACACATGCCCAGAAAGTCGCGGGTGTGTGCTTTGGCCTGCTCCGGACAGTGCGGAAAGTTCTCCCTCTGTTACCCTTTCAGTCCAGGAAACTATTGATCCAGGGATTAATTTTGTCCAGACTGGACTATAGCAACGCGCTACTCCTGGCAGCACCAGAAGCCACCATTAACACCTTACAGCGGGTGGAGAATGCTGCTGCCAGGACGCTCATGGGTGCCTCAAGAAGAGCGTCTGCCAAACTGTTGCTGAGAGCTCTCCATTGGCTCCCAGTTTGTGAGCGAATCGCGTTCAAATCATCTTGCATGGTCCATAAAACACTCCAAGGCAAAGGTCCTCCGGCCCTCAGGAGCCTGATTTGTCCCTATAGACCCCCTCGGGCCCTCCGATCGGACCTTAATAATCTTGCCATAGTTTCTAGAGTAAGGAAGGCCCGCACAGGAGGCCGCCGTTTTCTGTAAATGCGGCAAAAAAATTGGAACGCTCTCCCCAGGCATATTCGGACTTAACCTTCCCTTCTTAAGTTCCGAAAGCTGCTTAAATTTTTTCATTCCCTAAAACTCCTTAAAAATTCCAGTTCCTTTTGAGTTTTCTGTTATCTGTTAGGCAGTGCTGGGACGCTCCTGGGCAGCCATGCGCTTTACAAATTAAATTTCATTTCATTTCATTTCAACACTTCTAGACCTTGAAATTGAAGTGTGTTGCACTGAAATTAATTAAGTGCACTATTACCATTAAATGCAACGCCCTGTATCACCACTGTCATTCACCTTTCTTAAACTAAGCCCCCTTCTCTTTTTGCAAACTCTGCAGCACAGTCAAACCGAGATGTATTGGTTCATTTCCAGTGCTAATGTTCTTCTGTTCTCACTCTTTCAGTCACAACTTGAAACATTTCAAAAGTCCTTGTGCTGATTCACTGTGGATATGCATTCAAATAATACGTTATTGTTCTTGTATCTAGTTTTGTTCTAGCACCTCAGGACAACATTAGCATAGAGGGTGCTGAAAAGTATTCATGCAGCAGGATAGTGTTTGAGTGTCTAGGCTATCAATTAATCAATCAATCAGGGGTTGGTAAAGTGCAACTACTCAACTGTGAGGGTCTCAGTGCGCTGGGGGCGGCTCAGTTGAGTGCTGGGGTCATCCGAAGAGCCAGGTCTCAAGGTCCTTCCTGAACTAGAGGAGTTTGGGGGCATGCCAGAGGTGGAGGGGGAGGTTGTTCTAGGCCTTTGCTGTGAGGTAGGAGAATGACTTACCTCCCGTTATGGTCTTGTAGATGCGTGGGATGGAGGCCAGAGCGAGGTCAGCTGATCGGAGGTGTCTTTGGGGTGCGTGGAAGGAGAGGCGGTTGTTCAAGTATATAGGTTCGGAGTTGTAAAGGTCCTTGTATGCGTGGGTGAGGAGTTTGAAGGTCATTCTTCTTTCAACTGGGAGCCAGTGGAGTTCTTGGTGGTGCTGGGATTTGTGACTGTGACTGGGATGTCAAGGATCAGTCTGGCTGCAGCGTTCTGGACAGTCTGGAGTTTGCAAAGGAGTTTCTTGTAGATTCAGGAGTAGAGAGTGTTGCTGTAGTCCAGCCTGCTGCTGATGAAAGAGTGTGTCACATTTTTTCTGGATTTGAATGGGATGCAGAGGGTGTTAAAGCAGGTTGAGGATACAGCGTTGATCTGGTGGTTCATTGTGAGTGATTAGTCTAGTATGATGCTGAGGTTTCGTGCGTGGTCCGTTGGAGTAGGAGGATTTCTGAGGGCAGGAAGCCACCAGGAGTCGTCCCATGCAGAGGGAGTGTGACCAAGGATAAGGACTTCTGTTTTCTCTGAGTAAGTTTCAGGCATCTGTTCTTCATCCAGGTGGCGATGGCTTTAATCCCTTCTTGGAAGTTGTGTTTGTTGATGTTGGGTTTGTTGATGAGGGAAAGGATGAGCTGGGTGTCATTGGTGTAGGAGATGATGTTTAGCCTGTGGTTCCTCTCAATGGTTGTGAGGTGGTCATGTAGATGTTGAAGAGGGTGGGGCTGAGAAAGGAGCCCTGGGGCACACCACAGTTGGTCTCTGTTGGTTCCAAGAGGTAGGGAGGGAGTCTGACCCACTGTGTTCTTTCGGTGAAGAATGAGCATATCCAGTCAAGGGCCTTGCCGCGGATGCCGGTGTCGTGAAGTCTGGTGGCTAGGGTGCGGTGGGAGATGATGTTGAAGGCAGCCGAGAGTTCCATGAGGATTAGGGCTGCCATTTTGCCCTGTTCGCGGAGGGAGCGGATGGAGCCGGTGGCAGCAAATAGGGCGATCTTGGTGCTGTGGTTGCTGCAGAATCCTGATTGGGAGATGTTCAGGACATTATCAATCAGAGTACTAGTAAAGCGCGCTACTCACCCGTGAGGGTCTCAAGGCGCTGAGCGTAGGGGAGTGCTGCTAATGCTCGAAGAGCCAGTTTTGAGGAGTCCTCTGAAGGCGAGTAGGTCTTGGGTCTGCTGTAGGTGGGTAGAGATGGTGTTCCAGGTCTTGGCGGCGAGGTAGGAGAAGTATCTGCTGCCTGAGGTCGTTCGTTGGATGCAGGGGACAGCGGCGAGGGCGAGGCTGGCGGAGCGGAGCTGGCGGGTGGGAATATAGAAGCTGAGTCTGCTGTTCAGGTAGGTTGGTCCGGTGTTGTGGAGTGCTTTGTGTGCGTGGGTGAGGAGCTTGAAGGTGATCCTCTTGTTGACGGGGAGCCAGTGTAGGTCTCTCAGGTGGGGGGATGATGTGGCTGCAGTGGGAGACTTTGAGGATCAGTCGGGCGGAGGTGTTTTGGATGCGTTGTAGTCATCGTAGGTATTTGGCTGGGATTCCTGCATAGAGTGCATTGCCATAGTCCAGTCTGCTGCTGACTAGGGCCTGTGTCACCGTTCTTCTTGTTTCGGTTGGGATCCACTTGTAGATCCTGCGCAGCACGCAGAGGGTGTTGTAGCAGGAGGTGGAGACGGCGTTGACCTGTTTGGACATGGAGAGGGAGGAGTAGAGGATGAATCCTAGGTTGCGTGCATGGTAGGTGGGTGTCGGTGCTGGTCCCAGTGTGGTCGGCCACCAGAATTCATCCCATGCTGAGGGGGTGGGTCCAAGGATGAGGACCTCCGTTTTGTCTGAGATCAGTTTCAGACAGCTGCTTCTCATCCAGTCGGCGACAGCCTTCATTTTCCCGTGGAGGTTGGTTTTGGCGGTGTGTGGGTCCTTGGTCAGGGAGAGGATGAGCTGGGTGTCGTCAGCGTAGAAAATGATGTTGAGGGTAATCAGACATAATATCGAAAAATTAATATCGAAGTGACATTATATCGAAGATTAAATATCGTAGGTATGAAATATCGACATAAAAAATATCGTATACAAAAATATCGTTAATGGTATGTGTATAATATTATCGTAAGTAATTACATCGGAAGACAAAATATCGATATAAAAAAATATCGTATAATAGTAAATAATAGTATAAAAATGTCATTTTAAGTTAATGTTGTATTGTCATTTATAAGTGTTATTTTGAATAAAAAAGGAATGTTTTATATTTATATTATAATAATTTAAAAAACATATATAATTTTAGGAGCGGGTTATTGGGTTTATAGGGGATAAGGGTGGGGAGTGTTTTAAAATATTATATATAAAATTAAGAAATTTATTTAAAATTTAGATTAACAAATTATTAAATAATGAATTAAAAAAAATGTAATTTCGAATTTCGAAAAACGAAATTTGAAATAAAATAATGACATTTTAATATTTCCTAATATATATATATAAATTAAGATATATATTTTTAGGAGCGGGTTATTGGGCTTATAGGGGATAAGGGTGGGGAGTGTTTTAAAAAATTATATATAAAAATAAGAAATGTATTTAGAATTTAGATTAACAAATATATATATATATAATGAATAGAAAAATTAAAAAATTAAAATAAAACATTTAAAATTTTGAATTTCGAAAAACGAAATTAGAAATAAATTAATGAAATATAAAATGTTTGCTTCTATATATATATAATAATTAAGATATATATTTTTAGGAGCGGGTTATTGGGTTTATAGGGGATAAGGGTGGGGAGTGTTTTAAAATATTATATATAAAATTAAGAAATTTATTTAAAATTTAGATTAACAAATTATTAAATAATGAATAGAAAAATTAATAAATTAAAAAAAAAATGTAATTTCGAATTTCGAAAAACGAAATTTTAAATAAAATAATGACATTTTAAATTTTTCCTAATATATATATATATAAATTAAGATATATATTTTTAGGAGCGGGTTATTGGGCTTATAGGGGATAAGGGTGGGGAGTGTTTTAAAAAATTATATATAAAAATAAGAAATTTATTCAGAATTTAGATTAACAAATATATATATAATGAATAGAAAAATTAAAAAATTAAAATTAAAAATTAAAAATTTTGAATTTCGAAAAACGAAATTAGAAATAAATTAATGAAATTTAAAATGTTTGCTTCTATATATATATTAATTAAGATATATATTTTTAGGAGCAGGTTATTGGGTTTATAGGGGATAAGGGTGGGGAGTGTTTTAAAAAAATAAGTATTAAAAAAATAAAATTTAATTGAATATATATTTAGAAATCATTATATAAAGAATAGAAAAAAATTACGAAATTCAAAATTTGCAATTTCGAAAATGTAAAAACGAAATTAGAAATATAAAAAATACATTTAAAAATGTAGCTAATATAAATTTTATTTGTAATATATTTTCATGATCTGTTAATGTAATTTTGTAAAAAAAATTACATATAATATAAGTTAATTAATATACATACATTTATATTTATAGGAGTGAGTTTTAGAGTTTATAGGGGATAAAGGTAGGGAGTGTTTTGATATGAAACTATTTTATGGACAAAATAACCATTTTAATTAAAAATTAAAATATGCAAAAATAGAAATTATAAATATGTTCCAAATATAGAAATTTAAAATAAGACAAAAATTATATGTGTATAGAAATTTATATTTTTGAGAAACTCTGTATAGACAATATAAAAATAAAAGTTTAATTTTTAAAATTTCGATTTTAAAATTTTTTAAAAAGGAAATAATACAAAAAATGTATATAATATACAGAATAGAATAGGATAAAATTTTTCTAAAAAAATTTTTATTTTGACATTTGTGGAAAAATCAATACTAAACAAAAAATAAATCATTTTTAATTAGTGTGTAGAACTTAAATTAATTATATGTAGAGTGGATTGGGAATAATTAATTATATTTAATTAGTGTCCAGCACATATATTAATTTTATGTAGACTGGAGTGGGAATAGTAAATTATATTTAATTAGTGTCCAGCACCTACTTCAATTTTATGTAGACTGGAGTGGGAATAGTAAATTATATTTAATTAGTGTCCAGCACCTACTTCATTTTTATGTAGACTGGAGTGGGAATATTTAATTATATTTCATTAGTGTCCAGCACTTATAATAATTTTATGTAGACTGGAGTGGGAAAAGTAAATTATATTTAATTAGTGTCCAGCACCTACTTCACTTTTATGTAGACTGGAGTGGGAATAGTAAATTATATTTAATTAGTGTCCAGCACCTACTTCAATTTTATGTAGACTGGAGTGGGAATAGAAAATTATATTTAATTAGTGTCCAGCACTTATATTATTTTTATGTAGACTGGAGTGGGAATAGTAAATTATATTTAATTAGTGTCCAGCACCTACTTCAATGTTTTGTAGACTGGAGTGGGAATATTTAATTATATTTAATTAGTGTCCAGCACTTATATTAATTTTATGTAGACTGGAGTGGGAATATTTGATTATATTTAATTAGTGTCCAGCACCTACTTCAATTTTATGTAGACTGGAGTGGAAATAGTAAATTATATTTAATTAGTGTCCAGCACTTATATTAAATTTATGTATACTGGAGTGGGAACAGTAAATTATATTTAATTAGTGTCCAGCACCTACTTCAATTTTATGTAGATTGGAGTGGGAATAGTAAATTATATTTAATTAGTGTCCAGCACCTACTTCAATTGTATGTACACTGGAGTGGGAATATTAAATTATATTTAATTAGTGTCCAGCACCTACTTCAATTGTATGTAGACTAGAGTGGGAATATTTAATTATATTTAATTAGTTTCCAGCACTTATATTAATTTTATGTAGACTGAAGTGGGAATAGTAAATTATATGTAATTAGTGTCCAGCACCTACTTCAATTTTATGTAGACTGGAGTGGGAATATTTAGTTATATTTAATTAGTGTCCAGCACTTATATTAATTTTATGTAGACTGGAGTGGGAATAGTAACTTATATCTAATTAGTGTCCAGCACCTACTTCAATTTTATGTAGACTGGAGTGGGAATAATAAATGATATTTAAATAGTGTCCAGCACTTATATTAATTTTATGTAGACTGGAGTGGGAATAGTAAATTATATTTGATTAGTGTCCAGCACCTACTTCAATTTTATGTAGACTGAAGTGGGAATATTGAATTATATTTAATTAGTGTCCAGCACTTACATTTTTTTATGTAGATTGGAGTGGGAATAGTAAATTATATTTAATTAGTGTCCAGCACCTACTACTATTTTATGTAGACTGGAGTGGGAATAGTAAATTATATTTAATTAGTGTCCAGCACCTACTTCAATTTTATGTAGACTGGAGTGGGAATAGAAAATTATATTTAATTAGTGTCCTGCAATTATATTCATTTTATGTAGACTGGAGTGGGAATAGTAAATTATATTTAATTAGTGTCCAGCAGCTACTTACATTTTATGTAGACTGGAGTGGGAATATTTAATTATATTTAATTAGTGTCCAGCACTTATATTAATTTTATGTAGACTGGAGTGGGAATAGAAAATTATATTTAATTAGTGTCCAGCACTTATATTAATTTTATGTAGACTGGTTTGGGAATAGTAAATTATATTTAATTAGTGTCCAGCACCTACTTCAATTTTATGTAGACTGGAGTGGGAATAGTAAATTATATTAAATTAGTGTCCAGCACCTACTCCAATTTTATGTAGACTGGAGTGGGAATATTTAATTATATTTAATTAGTGTCCAGCAGTTATATTAATTTTATGTAGAATGGAGTGGGAATATTTAATTATATTTAATTAGTGTCCAGCAGTTATATTAATTTTATGTACACTGTAGTGGGAATAGTAAATTATACTTAATTAGTGTCCAGCACCTACTTCTATTTTATGTAGACTGGAGTGGGAATAGTAAATTATATTTAATTAGTGTCCAGCACCTACTTCAATTTTATTTACACTGGAGTGGGAATATTAAATTATATTTAATTAGTGTCCAGCACCTACTTCAATTTTATGTAGACTGGAGTGGGAATATTTAATTATATTTAATTAGTGTCCTGCACTTATAATAATTTTATGTAGACTGGAGTGGGAATAGTAAATTATATGTAATTAGTGTCCATCACCTACTTCAATTTTATGTAGACTGGAGTGGGAATAGTAAATTATATTTAATTAGTGTCCAGCACCTACTTCAATGTTATGTAGACTGGAGTGGGAATATTTAATTATATTTAATTAGTGTCCAGCACTTATATTAATTTTATGTAGACTTGAGTGGGAATATTTGATCATATTTAATTAGTGTCCAGCACCTACTTCAATTTTATGTAGACTGGAGTGGAAATAGTAAATTATATTTAATTAGTGTCCAGCACTTATATAAAATGTATGTAGACTGGAATGGGAATAGTAAATTATATTTAATTAGTGTCCAGCACCTACTTCAATTTTATGTAGATTGGAGTGGGAATAGTAAATTGTATTTAATTAGTGTCCAGCACTTATATAAAATTTATGTAGACTGGAGTGGGAATAGTAAATTATATTTAATTAATGTCCAGCACCTACTTCCATTTTATGTAGATTGGAGTGGGAATAGTAAATTATATTTAATTAGTGTCCAGCACCTACTTCAATTTTATTTACACTGGAGTGGGAATATTAAATTAGATTTAATTAGTGTCCAGCACCTACTTCAATTTTATGTAGACTGGAGTGGGAATATTTAATTATATTTAATTAGTGTCCTGCACTTATATTAATTTTATATAGACTGGAGTGGGAATAGTAAATTATATGTAATTAGTGTTCATCACCTACTTCAATTTTATGTAGACTGGAGTGGGAATAGTAAATTATATTTAATTAGTGTCCAGCACCTACTTCAATTTTATGTAGACTGGAGTGTGAATAGAAAATTATATTTAATTAGTGTCCAGCACTTATATTAATTTTATGTAGACTGGATTGGGAATAGTAAATTATATTTAATTAGTGTCCAGCACCTACTTCAATTTTATGTAGACTGCAGTGGGAATAGTAAATTATATTAAATTAGTGTCCAGCACCTACTTCAATTTTATGTAGACTGGAGTCGGAATATTTAATTATATTTAATTAGTGTCCAGCACCTACTTAAATTTTATGTAGACTGGAGTGGGAATATTCAATTATATTTAATTAGTGTCCAGCAGTTATATTAATTTTCTGTAGACTGGAGTGGGAATAGTAAATTATATTTAATTAGTGTCCAGCACCTACTTCTATTTTATGTAGACTGGAGTGGGAATAGTAAATGATATTTAATTAGTGTCCAGCACCTACTTCAATTTTATGTAGATTGGATTGGGAATAGTAAATTATATTTAATTAGTGTCCAGCACCTACTTCAATTTTATGTAGACTGGAGTGTGAATAGAAAATTATATTTAATTAGTGTCCAGCACTTATATTATTTTATGTAGATTGGAGTGGGAATAGTAAATTATATTTAATTAGTGTCCAGCACCTACTTACATTTTATGTAGACTGGAGTGGGAATAGTAAATTATATTTAATTAGTGTGCAGCACTTATATTAATTTAATGTAGATTGGAGTGGGAATAATACATTATATTTAATTACTGTCCAGCACCTACTTCAATTTTATGTAGACTGGAGTGGGAATATTTAATTATATTTAATTAGTGTCCAGCAAATAATTGCTATTTATGTGTGTTAGTTAGGGAATCGTTGTATTTTTAATGTATATTAATAAATATATATTAATTTTGTGTATTGGAAATCACAATTTTTTCTGATAATAATAGTACAAACACAGAATCATCATACGTTTTTTTTCAACAACAACATTTTATTAGGTATTGTATATTTTGCAGACATTATTGTTTTCAATTATATTATTGACTTTTGTGAAATATGTATAATTTATAAACAAAAATATTATACAGAAGTATGAATAATTTTTATGAGAAAAACAAAATTTAGTATTGTTCTATGTCATATCATATATTGACAGTATTACATATTTTGTTAGTAAATAATAAAAAAAATATTAATATTTACAATATTAATATTAAGTATTTAAACAATATTTTTGTATACATTTGTTTGGAAAAAAAAGGTTTTTATATCTAAACATTGAAAATAGAAATAATGCAATTTTTTAACATTGTATAACATTTTAAATCATGTAAAAATAAGTATTATTTATTTTATAATATTTATTTGTACAGTTTTACTATATATTTGACTAATATTTAATATAAAGAATAAACAAATATTGTAGAACATACAGTACAAGTTTTGAAATTATTGTAGTTCATTTTAAACAGAATTAGTCATTTATTTGTAATAATGGACTATTTTCTTGCATTTGGGTCTTTTATTTTGTAACCGGGTTAGGTCGTTTTGTGTTATTTGGATAGAGAGCAGGTCGCGGTTGGGAGAGACTTCACGTCGCTTAAGGTAAGGTTTGTTTTATATGTTATAGGTGTGTTAAATATAAATTTTGAGACTAGTGTGCTGCTATTTATTGTTGTTAGATGTAAGTGAGTTGTATTACAGTGTTTAAGATCGTTTATTTACGTGTGGTAGGTACTCGTACTTTTACGTTGTTTTATGCTTGTTTGGAGAGTTCATATGTACATGTTTAAAGTATATGTATTAGGCCTATAATGTTAATACTAATGTTATTAGTTGTTCATGTGTAGGTTTATGTGGGTGGGAATGTATGTTTTATACGTTTCTGTTTTAGGTTTTCGCCATTTCGAATGGAGCGTTTTTTTTTTAAGGAAGTGTTTGTTAGTTTTATTAACTAATGAATTTCAAACACTTCTTGACATTTTTCGGTTTTCCTGGAGCGTTTCTTTAATTTTTGAACTATTTTCGGGTTTTTTATGGTTTTCCTAAGGATCTTGTTTGGATGGATTATCGATTATTGGAACAGTTGTATTTTTGCATTTTTTTTGGGACGATTTTTCACTAATTGGATTATTTTGGTGGAGAAGGATATCTTGGATTTTCGACATGCTTGGTAAGTTAATTTTTTATTTCTATTTTGTGGTTGGGTAATGTATTTATTATTATTGTTCTGTTTTATTGTAATGAAGTGTAATTAATGTGTGCATATATATGTAAAAAAATATTATATATATTGCATACATTAAAGAGTATTGTAAATTAAGATTCAGTTGGTGTTTAGATTGTTAAGGTTTATTTTTATGTACTGGTTTGGTGTTCACATTTATTTAAAGTAGTGTTTTTGCAATTATGTTCAGGTATTCAATGCCTTTAGTACTAGGGTATAACTTTACTTGTTGTTCTAGGTATTTGTGCATTTGTTTGGTTTGTTTAGATGTTTTAGGGACTAGTTCAGTAATAGATTGTTCCATTCTAAACTCCTGGTAGCTTTGTTCTTTTTGCAGACATTTTATGAATTTTTCTAAACTTGGTTTAGTTCTGCCAGTTGATTGTATAAAGGCATTGTGCCAACCTTCAACTGCGTTATTTGTTTTTGATTCTCCGTTTAAGGTGCTTCTGTAGACGTTCCACCAGGGTATTAGAAATTTAGGGTTTCTTCTGTGGCCAGATCTATGGAGTCTGCCTACCCAGGTGTCTTCAAAGTAGTCCAAAAATGGACTCAGTTTTGCTTCATTTTGTTTATAGAAGGTGCTATCTATTAGAATGTTGTAGTGTTCAGCTACGTCTGTTTCTGGAACATAAGCCAGTGCTATGAGTTTTTTTATTTGATATGCAAAAGATGAGTTTGTTGCATATTCTATGCTTAAGGTTGTTTTTTGTAGATGCCTCCATAGACACTGGTTTAGATGGTAGTAGCAGCCTTGAATGTGTATGTGGGTGTATTTTCAAGATGGTTGAAAGCATTGCTTGCTCAAAATCTAGTATTTTTTTTTCAGGGGAATAGTCGTTAGTTTTTTGTTTGATTATATTTAATAATTCCATATATGTAGAATTAGTTTTATTTGGTAGTAGTGCATAAAGTAGAGGTATGTTGCAGTTTTGATATAGGCCATGTATTGTGTATAATTGGTAGAAGGGTTTGGGACAGATGTTAAAAGTCCCATCCATCATCCAATGTTGGGTTTGCTGAAGTTTAATTAAGTTTAGATTTGTTCCAAAAATTATAAGTCTTTTATCGTTGCTTTCAATGTCGTAAATGATAAATGGTTGTTTGTTTAGAGTTATGGTTTGGTTGGCATTTAAACATATATCACTATATGTTCTTGGAGGTGGTGTAGTAGTAGTAGTACTTTTTTTGTTCGTGTTATAGTTCTTTTTAGTGCAAGAATATTTGACATCTGTGTTGTAGCTGTTTTTGGAATTTTGGGAATTTTTTCTTTTAATATGACACTGGTTGGTTTTTGGGAACCTGCTGTTCTAACTTCTATTTCTGTTATGTTTGGTGGATGGTTGTGTTCTCTAGTATAAAGTACAGTTGCTTCTCTAGTTGTTGACCTTCCATAACACTTGTTAGAATAATATTTGCAACATTTCCAATTTACTTTCATTCCATATTGTTTCTCCTGGGTATAAGTGTAACCCATGTAGCATATTAATAGTTTTCCTTTCTGGCTGGTCACAAATTCTGCTCCCTCAGTCATTGTGTTGTTTGTAAATCTACAAGAGATATATTTAAATATATTTAATAATTATGTAAATGGTAATATTTTTGTACAAAAATAATGAATTCCACATTCTCTTTTGTTTTCAGTTTCTTGTCTGTACAATAGTCTGTAGTGGTAGTAGAAAATAAAAAGTAGATATGTATAATTAGTTTCAAAATGTGCACATTTATTTCGATTTTAGCTTTTGATTTATTGTTTCATTATACTTACATTTTTAATTGTATCTTTATGTTAGAGTTCTGTGTTCTTGTATTTGCTAGGATAGTTTTCTGTAGCGTTAGAAGAGAAATAACAAAGTATAGATTTTTAACATTATTGTTTGTGTTTTAAAGAAAAGATTTAAACATATGTTAATTATAGAGAATAGAAAAACATTATTTTCTGTTTAATTTTATCAGAAATTAGTTGTGTAGTTTTATTATATTAATCTGTACTTCAGTGAGACATGGTAGAGAGCATATTTAGAAATTAAATTACATTTTAGTAATCACATACATTTATTTAATTATAATTACTTACTTGAAAGAAAGAAATTTATCCTGCTAATTTAGATTTTCTTGTCGTTGTAGTGTAATTCGTCCATAGATGTGTCTCCTTTCATTTGTTTTAGCATGTGGTTTGTGTTTAGTGGATAATTGTTTATATAGGGTTTTTTAATTACCAATTAGTCTGCTATTGGTTACTTTGGTATTTCAGTATGTTTATTGGTTAGTTAGTATATTTGAATTTCTGTTAGTATTTTTATGTTGTTAGTTTAGGTTAATGGTATTTATTTATGTATAAAATAAAAGATTAGAATAAAATAGAAATATTTTGGTATTAAAAGTGATAATAATTATATGTAGTATATTTTTAAGAAATGTTTAAAAATAAATAATAACATGAGAAGAGTTTTTTATACGATATTATGAATTATGCTGTAAGAAATAATGTGTTTATAAATGTATTATTTTGTCGATACATTTAAAATAACGATAATACTGTTAACGATATTACGGGTTTCGATATTTTAGTACTGGTGTATACATTTTAAAGCAATCGATATTTTGTCTCTACGATATGTATGTGGTTGATATAGTTGATATCGGTGTTTATGTATGTCGATATAGTGTTTCCGATATTTTAGTATGTTTATAGTTAAATATAGGAGGTTGATATTAATGCTTTTGATATATTTGTTCCGATATTTTAGTATATCGATATTGTGTCTTTCAATTTTATATCAGTGATTCGATGTTGAGGTCGTGGTGGCGGGCCACTTGTGCGAGGGGGACCATGCAGATGTTGAAAAGCGTTGGGCTGAGGGATGAGCCCTGGGGGACGCCGCAGATGATGTTGGTGGCTTCGGATCTGAAGGGTGGGAGGAAGACGCTCTGGGTTCTGCCGGAGAGGAAGGACGTGGTCCAGTCGAGGGCCTTCTCTTGGATTCTGGCTTCTTGGAGGCGTATCTGTAGGGTGCAATGGCAGACCGTTTCGAACGCGGCTGGCAGGTCCGGGAGGATGAGGGCTGATGTTTCGCCATTGTCTAGTTGGCGCCTGATGTTGTCTGTGGTGGCGATGAGGGCTGTCTCCATGCTGGGGTTTTGTCTGAATCAAGATGTTGTCTTCGAGGTGGCGAGCCAATTGTATGTTGACTATTTTCTTGATGACCTTCGCCGGGAACGGGAGCAGGGAGATGGGCTGGAAGTTCTTGAGGTCCTTGGGGTCTGCCTTGGGCTTCTTGAGGAGGGCGTTGATTTCGGCGTGCTTCCAGCTTTCCGGGAATGTCGCTGTTTCGAAGGAGATGTTGATGACCTTCCGTAGTTGGGGTGCAATGGCTGAGTCTGCTTTGTTGAATACGTGGTGTGGTCATGGGTCTGACGGAGATCCTGAGTGGATGGAGTTGATGACCTTGCGTGTCTCGTCGTCGTTGACGTTGGACCAGGAGGTCAAGCAGTTGGTGCTGGTGGTGTTCGCACGGGAGGTGGAGTCTGTTGTAGTCGGGGCGGTCATGGTGTTGAAGCTGTTGTGGATGTCAGCTATCTTGCGGTGGAAGAAGGTGGCCAGTGAGTCGCACAGTTCTTGTGAGGGTGGTATGTCGTTGGCGCTGGGGTTGGAGAGTTCCTTTACGATGCTGAAGAGCTCTTTGCTGTTGTGTGTGTTGTTATCCAGGCGGTCTTTGAAGGGGGATCTCTTGGCTAGTCTGATGAGGTGGTGATGTCTGCGGGTGGCGTCCTTGTGGGCTACGTGGCTGTCCGGTGTGTGTTCGTGGAGCCATTTCTTCTCCAGATTCCGGCATGCACGTTTGGAGGTCTGGAGCTCGTTGGTGAACCAGGTGGCTGTCTTGCTGGGGTGGTTGTTGGAGGTTTTTCTTTAGCGGGGCGAGTGTGTTGGCGAAGTAGTCAATTCACTGTCTGAGGTTGCGGGCTTTGGCGTCTGGGTTGGTGGGGTCGGTGGGTGGGTTCTGGGCGAGGGTGATGATTAGCTGGTCTTCGGTGACTTTGCTTAAGCAGCGGGGAGGCAGCTGTTGGGTGCGGTGGTGCGTGGTTGTTTTTTGAAGGTGAAATGGATGCAGCGGAGGTCGGTCCAGTGGAGTTCGGTGGTGTGGTTGAAGGCGACGTGGGTGCTTGTGGAGAAGATGGGGTCCAGCGTGTGGCCGGCGGCGTGGGTGGGTGCGGTGACGAGTTATCTGAGGCCGAGGTTGGCGATCAGGGTGGCAGAGTTGGTGTTATTGTTGTTCTCGAGGTGGAAGTTCAGGTCCCAAGGAGGATGTAGTCCTTGGAGGCGAGTGCGTGAGTGCTGGCAAGGTCAGCGATGGAGTCGCTGAACTGAGCCTCGGGTCCGAGGGGTCTGTAGATGAGTGTTCCTCTGAGGGTGGTGTTGGGGTCCGTGTGGATCCAGAAGTGCAGGTGTTCGGCGGTGTTGAGGGTGTCGTCTGCGTGGGTGGTGACCTTGAGGGTGGACTTGTGGACGATGGCTATTCCTCTTCCAATTCCATTGGCATGATCCCTGCGGGTGATCTTGTAGCCGTCCGAGATGGCTATGGCGATATCGGGCGCCGACGAGTCGTTCGACCAGGGCTCAGTCAGAAAGGCGACGTCTAGGGCAGAGGTGTCGAGCAGATACCAGAGCTCGACGGAGTGTTTGCGTGCAGAGCGGGTGTTGAGGAGTAAGCAGCGGAGGTGGTTGGGTCCAGTTCTTGGAGGTTTGGTGGCTCTGTTGCAGGTGAAGCTGCAGGTGCGGCAGGAGAAGGGTCCGTGGGTCCGTTTCGGGGCGTCCTGGAAGCAGATGTAGTTTCGGCCGGCGTTGAATGCATGGAGGGTGCTGGCGTCGTAGCGGTGTCTGGTGTTGTGGCATTCGCAGGAGCCAGGGGTTCTGGAGCTGGGCGCGGTCCAGGTGCCGACGGGCACAGACGGGCTTGCCTTCGGCACGCCAGAGGCGCGGCCGCACAGCATCTGGTATATATGGGGAGGTGGGAGGGAGGAGCAGCTGGGAGGCGGGAGCAGCGAGTTGGCAGGGGCCTGAGCACAAGAGGGGAAAAAGGGTGGTAAAGAAGGCAAAAGGGCACAGAGGGGGGAAAAGAACGAGTGCCACAGAGCACAAAAACGGGGCACACAGGCAAAAGGGGCACAAAAGAGGGGGGAAACGAGTGGCACAGAGCACAAAAACGGGGCACACAGGCAAAAGGGGCACAAAGAGGGGGAAACAAGTGGCACAGAGCACAAAAACGAGGCACACAGGCAAAAGGGGCACAAGGGGGAAAAAACGAGTGGCGCAGAGCACAAAATGTGCTCGGTGAGGTCACAGAGAGGGGGAGCAGTGGCAAAGAAGCCAAGGACAATTACAAGCAAGTCGGCGGCGGCAGCAGGGGCACACAATCGGAGCTGTGTGGAGAGGGAGCGACCTACCAGGAGGGTCAGGGGTCGCTCCAAAGTAGTTTGCTGGCTGGGTTTTATGACTTTTTTTATGACCTTTGGTGCGAATGGAAGCAGGGATATGGGCCTGATATTTTTCAGGTCCCTCGGGTCTGCAGAGGGTTTTTACAGGAGGGAGTTGATTTCCACGTGTTTCCACTCATCAGGGAAGGTCGTGGTCTCGAAGGAACAGTTGATCGTCCGACGTAGTTCAGGTGCGAAGGCCAAGGTGGCTCTGTGGAAGATGTGATGTGGGCAGTGGTCTGAGGGTGCTCTGGAGTAGATGTTTTTAATTGTCTTCAGGGTATCGTCAGTGGGGTCCATTTGAGCAGGGTCTGTTAGGTGGCGTCGTGTGGAGGGGGAGCTGGAGCAGTGCAGGAGTTTTAGTTTTCAAAGTTGTTGTAGATCCTCTTGATCTTCTGGTGGAAGAAGGTGCTGAGTCTTTTGCAGAGGTCTTGGGAGGATGGGATGTCTGTTGTTTAGCTGCAGGGTTTGGCAAATTCCTTGATGGCGGAGAAGAGTTCTTTGGTGTTGTGAGAGTTTGTGAGGATTCTGTCTTGGAGGGATTTCTTCCTTGTGGATTTGATGAGAGGGTGTTGTGCAGTGGTGGCTACTTTGTAGGCAGCGCGTGTTTCCGGGGTTTTGTTGCTCCTCCATATTTTTTTGAGTTGTCTGCAGGAGCGTCTGGATTCTTGGAGTGCAAGAGTAAACAGGCTTGCTTTCTTGATGTGACTTCCTCTCATTTACTTGTGGGGCGAGTATATTGGTGTAGTTCGTGATCCAGCAGTGGAGGTTGCGTGCTGCGGTGTTTGCGTCTGGCAGAGTCGGTGGTGGGGTGCTGATGAGGGCAGAGGTGAGCAGGTCTGCGGCGGCTTTGTTCCAGCTTCTGCTGTCAGTCGGCAGTGGGCGTGCTTGTGTATGGTGTTTTTTTTTAAGGAGGCGTGGATGCAGTGGTGTTCTGTACAGAGGAGTTCTGTGGTGTGGCTGTAAGAGATGTTGTTTCCTTCAGTGAAGACAGGGTTGAGTGTGTGTCCCACTGTGTGCGTGGGGGCAGTGACTAGTTCCTTCAGACAATATGAATAGTGTAAAAAAGATAAATGACAGTGGTGATACAAGGCATTGCATTTAATGGTAATAGTGCACTTAATTCATTTCAGTGGAACACACTTCAATTTCAAGGCGGTACACCTAGAAGTGTTCAATCTATTTTTCTGGTGCTCTGATTAGCCTAGGAAATGCTACAATTGCTCATTCCACAGTGTGCAGATTCTGTAATTTCATATGTGAAAACATTTTATAAAACCCCTTAATTTGGGGGTGAACTAGAAGACATTCCTTTTGCATCTAAAGCTGCTGTCCATTAATCTCTTGATTTGGCCGTCCACTTGGGCCTTCAAATAATTTCCGATTTTTTGCAGTTTTCTACATTACTCTTTCTCTGAGAGTCTTCATGGCATTGACTCTGTACCTCTCCATTTTTAAATTCTCTCATACAACATTTAACTTTCAACTGATTAAGAACTCAGTTATTGAGTGGATTCATTTATTAAATAGATTGCATTTTTTGTAATTTGGGTGTATTAGGAGGTGCCCAAAAGATGGGGTTTCATTGCCTCGTGAAATTGAGTATTAGCACCGTCTCGGATCCGGTGAATGAGGGCTTTCAAATTGAAGTAACGTTTTGGGGCTACTAAAATTTTGAGGCACACTGCGCCCACAAGGCGTAGGTGTACTCTTTCATTTTTCTCTACCCTATAAATGTCATTGTTCATGCTCTATGTAGTAGTAAAGTTTTAGGTTAGGAATAGATCTGCAGATAAATGTTGAACACCTATTAATTTACAATTGTGTGGGTGTTTACTAACTTTTGGCTGGTTGCAACTCCTAGGACACCCCTACCCTTCCCTAGTCATAGAAATACTTTAAAAGACAAGCTGCAGTGCTGGTAGTTTGTCCAAACGTTAATCAAGGTCTGAGTCAAAAGCCAATAGTGACTCATGCAGAATTTATACTCATTTTATACAATCCAGTCCAAGTACCTTCAATTAAATACAAGGTTACAACTAGTAAGGGAGATATTCGCATTGTGGCGCCCCGTACTGAGATATGAAATTCATATGCTGTAATTGGAGTGCGAATGACGCCATCTTGCATCCCTCCACTGTTGATTAATTAATACTTTTAACGGGCTAGTAGTGAAAACCTGCTACAGTGAAATGTAGTGGAAACATCTGGGATGCAAGTTGTACCTGTAACACATTATTAGTAGGGGGAGCACTAAAGAGTATTATAATACATGATAATCATTTCCCTTGTATTTCTTTGTTGTTGTCAAGCGTCACGATTTGCCTGAAGATGTGCTGAAGAATACTAATAATTTGCAGCAGTGGATCACAACAGAGGAGGTGGCACGGGCAGTGGCTCAAAGAACCGAGGAAAAGCAAATACATATGGTGGCAGCATTCCTGCAAAAATGTCAAGCAGAGTCTTCATCAAAGGAAAACTCTGTAGAGGCATCGTTGGCAGAGCCCAAGACTATTGGGCAACAGATAAATATGGAACTTCGAGTTGAAACAGAAGAAATGGTAAATAGTATATATTTATTTATAATTCACTTGGAGGATTTCTAGTTTGGATCAAACAAAAATCTCCTCTCCATAGCACCCTTAGGCCGTGATCATGAGTTGCCAGACACATGGGGGCGCCGCGGTCTCTCTACCACCCTATTAGGAGTCGGGCGGTCAGACCGCCACAACCCCTCTTCAGCCCCCAGGGAATCACTGTTCCCTGGCGGTGTTACGGTGGTCAGGAGGTCGCAATATGCTTGTGGGACTGGAGGACTGGAGAGAGTTTCCTCTGTGCCGGCGGTGTCTTGGAGGTTCCTCCTCCATGAACACCAAGGCAGAGAGGAGACAAACTGTGCCCTGCAGGGCCCCCTGTGCCTCCTCCGCAAGGTGAGGAAAACAGGGGGGCCCAACATATGCCCCCTGTGTGCATATGCCCCAGTTCCTGCACATCATGGACTTTTCAGTTCATGCCGTTCAGGGACTGTTTTTGGTGTTCCCATTGCATTGCCCATTTTTAGAGGCACCACCTTGGGAACGCCAAAGGCCAGCCTGCCATACAGGAGGAAACTCCTAATCTGGCGGTTTGTCTGACCACGGCTTTGTTGGTGAGGCGTCAGGGCAGACCAAGCACTGCACTGCCAAAGTCATATTCAGACATTTAATGTCTCTTTTCTCTACATTAGACAAATGTCAAAGGAACTTGTTTGAAGCATTTTCTCTTGCTTGTAGAGCAGGGTCGTCACATGGGGAATGCTTCTGGGGCTCTTTGTCCAGGGCCCAGCACGTTTCAGTGCCCAAGTCTCCTCTTAGGCCATGTTTTAAAATGATAAAACAGCAGACCTTGTCTGTTTCTTCTTGGTACATCTAATTCAACAACACTACCAGGTGGCACAAAACACTGTGTTTTTTCTTTCATAAATATACAACTTAATAAGGAGTTCAGCGGCCGCTAATCTGTTATGGCCGAGGAGCGTGTCCCACCTGCTGCAAGCGGGGCAGGCAGACACATTAATAAAATGGCAATAAATACCATTTTATTTTGGTTGCTGGCTCGTGCTGGTAAATCGCGGAGGCAGGGGGCTGATGTCAGAGTGGCCGACTGCCTACAACCGGCAAATCTAATTTACGCACTTCAGCCTGCACAATCCCTGGGCTGAGAAACAGCAGAGGGATTGCAGCCACAGGCCCCCAGCTGCAACATGGACGCTGGGTCAGCCTGCTCCAACCAATCCTGAGCAGCTCCAGGATTGGTTGGAATCAGGTTGCAAAAGGGAGGAAGTCCTTCCCTTTCCTGCTGCCTTCTGGAGTCAGCGCTGAGGAGAGAGACACCGAACATGGCTCAGTGCAACATATATGGTGAGTTTTTTGTGCATCACGCCACACCATATGTTCATGTTGCCAGCTGCCACTGAAGGATAGGTGCACCTGGGATCAGAAACCAAAGAGGCCCCACAAAATGCTTGGTCCCTGACAGCACAAAAGCTAATAAAAGACCTGCTGTGCAGTAGTACAGTACACCCTGAGTTTACCCTGAGGTGGCGTTCTTGTTCCATACACGGGCAATTGAAGAATGATCTTGCTTCCTAGATAAACCATTTTAGTTTGTGCTCCTGAATCTCAAACAATAGACATTTTATAACCTGCAGTGTGTTCATTTTACGCTTGTCGCATTTTGAACATAAAAGCTCTTAGTATAATTAAAACTTTCTTATTCAATCCTGGCACATAATTAATAAAACTCGTAGCAAAAGTGTCACAGGAGTTAATTATAACATAGATAATTTAGTTTTAGGATAATTTAGATCGTAATCTCCACAGTTTGCGCAATCTCTTGTCATGTCTACTGAACTGTCTATCCAGTAAACTAACCCACATTGAGCACAGAAATAACTAATTTTGGTAGAACATTAACCGACTAAATCGCTCCTACCAATGAAATACAAAAAAGAAACACAATACCAGTAATTGGCAAGGAAAATACAACATCAACAACATGGCATCATTAATAACAACTTGCTTACCTTAGCATTCCTAAAAGGTTTGGAAATACAGCCCAAGAACTGCATGTTCCGCAAAATACTTAATAACATACCGCAGTAAGATCATAAATCTAAAAGCCCATTAAGTCTGTGGTGGATAAAGAAGGAAAGAGTTTAATATCTATTGGAAACATGTTTTATAGTATCCTATAAATGCACCCTGGGGAATTTGAAACCGCGGTGAGAAAATGGCCAGTATTTGCAATAAGTTAGAATGAGCATATCATATCTTTATTTCTACTGTAATTGAAACGCACAAGAATGCTTACTGCCTACATGGGGAAGGTTGCAAAGTTTTACACGTTGAGGATGAAGGCGACTAAATGAAAATCCCATCTCAGCTTGAAACGTGTACAAGTTCACGAGAAAAAATTAGGGCATGCCGACAATACCCTGTGTGTTTGGAATATGTGTATTGCCACGCAGGTACCCCTAACATAATATGGGCGCTCAAATGCATGATCAGTGCCTGAGGTAATAATAGAGCAAGATGCAGGTCCGCAGCCAGCGCCCAAGTAATGGACGTCAATTCACCAAAATTAAAGGCACAGTGGAAATGGCATCACGTGACCTTTGACCCACCTCGATACCATCACACGAAGTGATGCCAAATCATTTTAGCTCTAATGACTTCGCAGGAAGTGATATTGCTAAAAGTTTGGAAAAAACACAAGTTTAACAAATTAGAAAGAAAGTTACTAAATCAGAAAAATGTAGTTTAGTTAGCACATATTCATAACTTTAGCATATGTAAAGTGGTCCTTGTTTTTCTTCAGACATTGACAGACCCGTCAATTTCGGTTACTGTAGGGTCCTTTTTAAAACTAAAGTCCTGTTTGACTTTGACTAGCACCCATATATTATGAAGGGTGCTGCTGTGATGTGCCACAACACAGTTAGTTCTCAGTGGCAACTGGTGAACTTTTTAAGACATGGGGTATAAATACATGGAAGGTGCGTGTAGCAGCAGAATATTCGCAGAAACTGTAAAGAAAAAAAGAATGTGGTATCTTAGGAAACAAGCATTTGCAATGTTATAGGTCTTGCATTTACGAGAGTTTGAGCTATTGGCATTGTAAATGACAATGCCTTTTATTTATGTGTTGTTTTTACTTTGCCAATAGCTTAAACGCTCGCAAAAGCGAGACCGATTGCATTGCAAATGCCAGCGCCGTGCTATAAAAACAACAAAAATGTTATGAGAAAACGAGCAGGCAGACAAAGCTATGTGAGAAAATAGTGCCATGGGGCTGTAATTAAAGCCATACGAGTAACAATACACATAACAGGGGAGGTTACAAAGTGAGACGAGCCGGGGAGGGACTACTAAGCCTATTGACCAATGAACAGCCACAGTTTACAGTGGACAATGACACAGCCAATGAAAAATATGAAAAATATGGGCAGAGAGTGGGCGGAGCTTCAAGTCCCTACCTGAATGCAGCATGCCTCGCGGAGCAGCACTGGTGCTGCCCAGGCTCGACCTAAAAATTACAGTTGCTAAATAAGTATGGCAGACCTTTCTGTTGATGATAAGCAACATGCACAAAGTAATATTTTTCAAATGTGCACAGTTTATTTTCGGGATTTGCTGAAGCAAGAGGGCCAGTTTGTGTGTTAAGTGTAATCACCTTCATGCTCACCTAACTTTGGTATACATGGGTATGACTCGCATCCCTCACACAGAAAGGAACTATAAACTCAACCCTGCAAAGCACAGGGGGCATGAACATTCCCAAATGGCATTTCACATATTGTAGATTGTCCTATTTAGTTTCTTTTTTGTTAAATGTAGCATCTAAAAAACATCACTTTTTCAGTGAAACTGTTGCAATCTGAAATGTTAGTCAAATTGAAGTGAGCCAATACTACAGTGTTAGGGTGAATTGTATTGAAATGAATGCTCAATATGTTGGCCAGTCACTTCTCAGCGACATTATCTGTTATATTATAATTAAAAACATTCATTTTGCTGAACCCCCCTCTAATGAATGGTAGAGTAGGTCATGAAAAATATCTAACTTGTTCCCTGTAGGTTATGAACAGTGGTTTTGCATTGACCAGAGGTCAAACTACAGTGCTACCTTATCTTAAATACATATATTATGCTGCAAAATCAGTTTCCTTTTTTGGTAGGTGTCATAGCTATCAAGTGACCTCATACCATGTGTGACACCAGCCAGCGAGGGCAGACTGCTTGTCCTAACACTACTTTGGATTCAGGGATCTCTAGTTTTGCTTTTGCCATTTAAGGTAGTATTCCCACTCCCAGCATGCAGGTGCTGCGGCTTAAAAGGCAGATATGCTTGTGGGAGTCACAACAACCTCAGGAAACACACAAATGTGAGTATACGTTTATAACATGTCATACTATGCACAGAACACGCACACTATGCTATGTTTTTTTTTGTTTGCATGTGCCAGGAGCTTTATGAACAAAAGCAAGCAAACACAGATTTCTGCATAACTTGCGTGCACTGAAACATTCTGCTTAGTATTGAAATCTACTGCTTCAATCTGACATTACATCATGTTTGTGATGAAAGTGAAACAGTTTTGCATATTTTTCAATTTATTACAGTTTGATAATGCAGGGGTGGGTAAAGGGTAAAATTCAGCAAATATCAATGTTCTCTGTCCACCAGTACAGACACACACTTAATAAACAGTTAATGGGAGGTCCTTCATTTCTGGTAAGACTTTACAATTTAAGCACTACACTGCTTAAAATATTAAAGTGTCCCCACACACCAGTTGAAAAACCTCTAACTTTTCTTCACCTGAAATTTCAAAGAGTGGAAAAGAACAGATAATGCATGTTACCTTTTTATTTTGAGTGTCTTTTTTCTTGGCAACAGTTTTGGATTTGCTTAGCTGAGCTATTTTTCCTTCCTAGAAGGTTCCCTTTGAAAACACCAGGACATAGATCTCCAGCCCAATAGCCTTCTGTTTTGACCAGCCGAGTCCCATTTCCCTGAGCACATCAACAGTGAGTGCATAGAAATGCCAAATATACAAACCCCTGAGAGCAAGATCAGCATGAACAGGAAAGTCCCAACCACAACGAATCTGTAGGTTACTGCCTCCATGCAGAGCAACAGTCTCCTGAGACCCAAAAGGAGAGGTGATGCATAAGCACTGTCGAATGTAAACCCAGAGCCCTGTTTACCTTCTGATCATATCTTATGTTATCTTATTTTAATTTATAACGTGCATGAATCACCCTGGAAGGGGCATTTCAGCGCGAAGACCAGGATAACAGGCAGAAAATAACATAGTTAGAATAGGCAAGTCTTAAGCAATTTCCTGTTTTGAAAATGATCCTTGCAGATTCGAATTTGAAGAGCCAGTTTCTTCCAATAAAACGGGTCTAGGAAAACCACAACGTGTGTCATAGTGATGCCTTATAGTCTCTGAGGCCAGGAGGCCAGGGGTCACAAGGGGAGCACCAGTGGTCCTAAGGAGAAGTCACAGACCTCAGTTTTAAACCTTAGTGACCCCTAAATAACGTCCATGGACACAGGGGTATGGAGGCAGTGCACATTCTGATCTTTACCTGCTGCCTGGTGTGGGTACTGGGAAGACAATTGGGGTGAAGGGTAATGAGATGTCCTGGATATGCTGGGACTGGCCTGTTTTTCTCTTCAGCTGGCCTAGCGAATTACAGTAAATTTAGCATAGTTCCCAGATTTCAGAGAGAGTTGACTGAGCTCACAGGAAGGCCAGTTTTTATGTGTTCCAGTGCTGGATTAGGTAATAACCACTACCAGAAAGTAGTTTCGTTAGCGCAGATGATAATCTGTTTAAAAGTTGCATTTAATTCCCGGTATTGCCTGAGGGGCAGATTTACAATAACTGGCGCATCCCCAGGGATGCGCCAGTTACTGTGCGCCCCAGCTCCGCCACCCATGGTGCGCCGCATTTACAATGCGGCGCACCATGGGGCAAAAACGGCACAGATACTTGACGCATCTGTGCCGTAAAGGCGGCGCAATGCTGGAGTTGCGTCGCAAGCGTGACGCAGCTCCAGCAATGCTCTGGGGGGGCCATATCTGTCCAATGCTGCGTCAAGCCATAAGCCTGCTTCAAGCAGGCGCAGGGTTTTGACGCAGCATTTGCCTAAAAGTGCCTGCGTGAAATCTTGTAGATTTCACGCAGGCACTTTTGCGAGGCGCACCTGCCCCGGAACGCATACCGTGCGCCGGAACGCCCACATGTGGCGCAGGGATTTACAACGTGACGCCTCTGCCTAGATGCTTCACATTGTAAATGGGTCACAGGGATGCGCCACATTTACGCCGCCGTTGCGTGACGCAACGGCGGCTTAAACGTGGCGCGAGTCTGACATAAATCTGCCCCTTAATGTTTTTCTATGAAGGTGAGTGCTGTCATTTGAGTCATTCTGTATCCCAGGTCGATGCAAAATTGTTATCCCACTTCTACTTTTTGTAAAAAGTCTAGGGGGCATATTACCAAGCATAAGCGATAATTATCGCTATGCTTGGTTAGCGGCAATAATTTTATCGCCGTGCTTCGCCGATTTTTATCGCTTAGGAGCCTTGCTATTATCAAGGTTTATCTCCTAAGTGATAAAAATCGTCCGAAATGCATGAATATCGCTGAAAAGTCAGCGATATTCATGCATTACCGAGCTAATGCTCTTAGCCATGTAATCCACCTACCATTGGATAACATGGCTAAGAACTGCTCACGGCAGGCGTTAGCTTTTGGAGATATTCGTGCTTAGCGCGAATATTTCCAAAAGTTGGTAATCGGAGATAGCGATGTTAGCGACTGTTTTCAGTCGCTAACATCTTGGCACGCCCACTTTGCATGTCATTAGCGATAATTATTGCTGACACGCAAAGTGGGCCCCTAAATGCCCGCTATCACCTACAAGCTGTCGCTAACTGGGGTTAGCGACAGCTTGGTAATAGGGCGATGAAATTATCGGCGCATTAGCTGGAAAAAGTCCAGCTAATGCTGCGATGATGCCCCTTGGTAATATGCCCCTAGGTTTTTTGTTGTCTAAATCGGATGAACCTGTATTTTTTCCTTCCCCAATTCCCAGCCGGAGCCTGCCCAAGCCTTACATAGACACTTTTCTGTATTTTGAGCAGGATCAGGATATGAACTCCTTGGGCAGACATTGGGCAGACATTAGCAAGATGTCTGCAATAACAGCCTCAATCTAAAACTGGGACAATAATGCACCCCAACAGTCTCTTCCTGGACTACAGGGAGTATGGCTGAGAACTGGTTCAGTCTTGATTAATCAGAACATCTGGTCCCTCCTTGGAGTATGATTGTTTCTTTCTTGCAAACATACATTTCACATTTACTTCAATCACGATGTGCATTTATGCACACCGTCAATAAAAACAGGCACCTTTAAGTTGTATGTCTTGGTATGTTTGTACTTTGTCCACAGTCCCAAAACCAAGTTATGAAATTGAATCTGATTGTTTGCATATTTTTTTCCACAGCTGCAAATTAATGAAAAGAAAATATTCCAAGAGGTTGGAAAGCATGGGCAACAATCTCAGACTGCCCATTTGATCTATGGCCTCCTCTCTCAGAGACACTTCCGACAAACAGTACTGCTGCTACAAGATGGATTCCAGTGTAAAAAGCAGAGCACCAAGAAGAGCGACCAAGACGTGGCATGGGATGAGCATGTTCTGGTTGTGTATAATTTTTTTTTTTGCTCAAGTATCATTTTCATTGCTTCCAAACTGTAGCCATCACAAGTCGTAAATGAATTATTTCTTCGATATAAAAACATAAATGAGTGAGTTCCAAAAAAACTCTAGTAGAATAAAACGATTTTCACATAAAAAATGTCTTGGTTAAAATGTCAAGAATACATTGTTTCTTAAAAATAACATTTCGATTCTTAAAAAATTGTTTACTACAAAAAGGCATCAGAGATTGAAAAACAGGCAATTTCTGAAAAGAATAAGTCCAATCTTTGCGCAACTTGTTGATTTTTAAGATTAAAAATATGTGCGACATACTTGAATCTATTTGCCAAAGAAATATGGATTAGAACATCTAAATGCATCTGATAAACATTTTCGAAATTTGATTTTAAAGCTTTCACATTTTGGCCCTTTTCCCATTCACCTACCAAGGCAATACATTTTATTGCATATGAAAGAGCGTTCATGGAAATTAATGGAAAACTTGGATTTGGTGTGTGGATAATTTCAGCAAGTGCCTTAATTTACTACCCTCAGAAACATGCTCATGTATCTTTGGATATATTTCTGCAATGAGGAGTAGAAGATACATGGGCCGGTTCTTCCAATTTAACACTGGTCAATCGACCTTGATAGAAGCCTGAGAGGAAAAGGGGTTAGCGAACAATTCTTAAGGTACAGTGTGACCATTAAGACCACACAGTAAAAGTATGAGTCACTAACTTCAAGTTAAAAGGTTTATAATAAACTCAAAGTCAGACTAATATAAATCAATCTCAAGAACATACTATAGGTAATGAGTCATGTATAGCATGAAGCCACACAATCAGAGATGACACGAGAGGTCCATACCTCCCAAGTCTAAACGGAATCTAGCCAAACCCAAGATGGGTTCACTAATTAAAATACACAAGGAACATTTGAGAAATATGACCTCTTACACATCATAGTTATTTTCCAGTTTCCAAGAAAGAACATGCCACCTTGAACACTTCCATATTCCCTTCTCCGCCTCCAAGGCATCCTTGTATTCCTCCCTTCATCCGATAGTACCAACTAGTAACACTCCATTTGTTCTTCATTAAAATTATTTGACTTTGACAGTTCTTCCACCCCTTACTATCTCTGAAATACGATGTGCCTCTTACTAACTAACAAATGCCTTTGATCTGCACCTGCAGAGGAGAAAAACATGCAGGAAATAGCTTTTACGTTAGAGTTAAATGCCTCGCCTGTAGGCTTAAGGCCCACAATCACGCTAAAGTAACAGTTTTCATAAAGTGCATATTAATTCTACAACCTACATATACTCCAGTAAATTATTCTGTACTCTTATAAGTGGTACAGTAAACTAATACACATATTATTAAACTAAAACGACAACTGGTCACAATTTATATGGAAAAGACACAATTTATAAAGAAAGCATGGAACACATATATGATTCATTCTCACTAATCCCTTGTGAATGCACTGCATTAAGCACATTTTAGCGCATTACCTTACAATATAAACCTATAGAAGATTAATATCATCAATGCAGATATCTCTGAAAAAGAAAAATGTTAATATGCACCTACACACACATATCTCTATAATAGTATTATTGCATCACACAAGTAAATAAGGCCAAAGGTAAGTATATATGGCCGAGCCAAACGTAAAAGGATGGAGGCAGATTTATGCTACTCCAATAATAACAATAATGTCTACAATCAATGTCTATAAATTGATAGCATGACTGTTATTAATTTACTACTTAGCATTTGGTAAGATGAAATATCCCTGTTCATTGCAAACAGAAAATGTTTAACAACAGAGCTGGTCTAGAAATAACCTTTTTGAATCTTGTACATTTCAAAATACAATCATTTTGCTTTGGAGGAAAGTCCCTTAAAAGCAAACTCCAGAAGATATATTACTGACATGGGCACACAGCCCTTTTCGCTCATATGTACTATCATGTAGGGCATACCCTGTCCACACCGGAGATCTCTGGGCAAATACCAATGTGTTGGTTCCAGAGCATGAGCTAACTCACAGAGTTAGCGCATGCTTGGAGAAAGAGTAGCAGTGAAATACAGAGCCGCTTATACCGATGCTCTCAGTGTCTTTAGAAGAGGACCATGACCCATGAAGGGACCCTGAATCTTCAGTTCCACGCAGTGACAGCACTTTGTGCTAGACATTGCCCCATACCGACCTACCACTCTCCATTGTGACAAGTGTATGTTAGCTTCAATTCCAAAGGAAAATATGGCACACCATTGTTCATGTGTAAAGGTTGAAAATATATATACATATTTTTCCTGCATGAGAGGAATATGCAGTTAACTGTTATCAGTAGCACTACCCTTTGATATGGATTTCTATGACACTTTATCAGAATAAGATCTGCTTTTAATTATTATAGTAAAATAGATAGGGTCTCAGAATATTTATTTATTACATACCATGTCCCTTGGTAATTGATGAGTGTCACACATGCTTTGCCCTGGGCCATATGTACTTTGTTTTATTGGCTTCATGTCAGCAGGACGTTTCCAGTCCTTGGCTTCATTCAAGAAAGCAGTGCATTCTGGATTTTCAGTAATGGCTCGTGGTTTGACCAATTAAATATTATAATAATATAATACTATGCAACGGTACTAAAAGTAAAGTCGTGCACTAGATACAGGAAATTCTATTACTTTTAAATCTATATGTTCATTATACTGATATGATCAATCCAAATGTCATGGTATTATTATTTGAAAGAACGCCTGTTCCCATCAGTGATTCATCATAACTACAAATATAAAACTTTGCAAGCACGATTTGTTCTCCTGTATTTGGAGAATTGGTCATTTCAAAGGGCTTTAGCTCCTGTTGCAGGATTCACTTGGTCTAAATGGATAGTCTCAATCAAGAGATTTCCATATAGATGGTATGTTCCACACACTGAGATGGATTATGTGATTTTTATTGCATTGTAAAGAAACAGGCCTTTTCGCAGGTTTTTCCTCCACTTTTTTCCCCATTTGGATTATTAGATGCTGGTATTTCGAACCTGAAAGTGCACTAAGGCCTTCTAACCAGACCCAGTGGCAATGTTCTGACCTATTACAAAAGTTATGTCGAGCTGGATGGCCTCAATTGGCAAGTACTGACTTACTTATAAATGCCTAGTATATGGTACCCAGGGCATGCAAGACAGAATGTCCACGTTTGTTCCACCCTGATTGTGACAAAAGGGCTACTGCCTGACACTGCAGACTGGAAGAGAAGTGTGCCCATTCATAGTTCCACATTGCCATTAAAAGTCTCCCCTAAGGAATGCCTATAGAGTTCTGTGGCAGGGAGCTGTATATTATTAAATAAGACACAAAGGTTTATATATGTCTTATTAGCAAAACCCTTAAAGTTGTCATTTTACTGAGGAAAGTTAGTAGCCCCATTGGCTAACACCGGGTTACTGGCCGACATTCCAGCCTGGCTAACTTTTGAATGGTCCAGTGGTAAGCATGGGCGGAAAATCCGTTCCACTCGCGGATTTTGCGGATTTTCGGTAAATCCGCAATCCGCGAGATTTGCGAATTTCCCGCAAAATCCGCAAATCCGCGAGCAGCGGATTTTATGGCTTGCTCGCACTGTTCGCGTGAGTTCGCGGCTTCCCAGTTCAACTTCGCGCCCCGCGAATAAGCGCTAAATTGCAGAAATACAATCTTAGCAAAACTGAAACTACTTACCAGGTTCAAAAGTTCAAGCTCATCATTAGTAGCCATTTCCTGTAGTGCTTCCTGAGGGGCCCCTCCAGAGTTCAGTTGCCTACTTGCAACTATTATGTGACCCTGCTCTGACCCTCAGATTAGTTACACAAAGGTCCTGAATTACAGCTAAGGCAGACAAGCAGGAGCCAGGCTGGAAGTTCAAATCCAGTGACACATTAATCAGCCCCTAATTCATTATTGTCAGTTGGGGCAGGGCAGGTGTTGTAACTAATTTTGCAACAATGAAAGCACTTAGCAAGTGCAAAAGATCACTAATCAGGAAGCACTAAGGAAGCAGGTGCCAGCTAAAAAAATATTCTGTGACACATTAATCAGCCCCAAATTAATTCAGGTCACTTGAGGCAGGGAAGGTGTGCTTTGCTTTGCCACAATATTGTACACTGGACAACCAGAGGGTGCTGTGATGAAACAGAGGGTGGCATGGGTGGGCCAGAGGGTGGCATGAGTAGTCAGAGAGTGGCAGTGGTGACAGAGAGTGGCAGTGATGAAGAAGAGTGTCCCAAACAGGCTGGACACGTAGAAACAACAAGTTCGCAAAACTTGCGACCCGACAGGTAAGTTTGCGTTTGCGAAATTGTACAAAACCCTCGCGAACTGGCAGAAACCCGCGCGAACACACAAAAAAAAATCCGCAAATTCGCGAGAATTCGCGGATTTTGCGGATTGCGAGTTCGCAAATCCGCAAAATTCGCGAACGCGAGATTCGCAAAATTCGCCCATGCTTATCCAGTGGCTCTACACATTCCCAGGCCAAAAGGCAGCTTTCTGCCCTCCTGGGGATATGTGTGAATAACTTGTAGGTTCAGGAACAAAGGCAGTTGCCACAGAGTGAGGTGTGAGCTCCTCTTCCAGGAAGAATGCTATGGGTGTTAGCCCAAAAGGCGAGCTTCAAAGGAGAAGTCACCTTTGAAGGTCTGCCTGTGACAAAACCCCCAAGCAGGATGCTTTTTGTTCCTGTAGACAGGTTGTAAACAGGGTTAGAGAGGGAAAATCATGTCCACAAACTGGTTTTCCCTTGGGCGTGTAGGCCTTAGGTAGCCACACCTCTGGGGTGGGCCACCAAGCTCCTCGCAGTCGAGAGAAGGTTTAGACATTTTGAGTGTGGCAAATATATTAAAGTCTGGGAAAGTTTAAAGAAAGGACCAAAGAAGAACAGCCTTGCCGCACTATGCACTATAAGCTAGTAAAGTTTGGACTGTGCCTGCGGCTACTAATCCAGAGGAAAGTTGATTCCCATCTCCAGATCGAAACAGTGACTCCAGTGAAGTGGATAATCACCTGAAACCAGCTCCAGGGTCACAAGAGTTGAAGAAGTTGAAATTGATAAGTTGGTAGCCACTGCAGATGTTTTGCCCCTACCAATTGCTAGGCGCAAAAAAAGACAAGCCCAAGATAGGCAAAAGTTGGATCTATCTCTGCCAGACCCGAGACTTCTAGCAGAGTTGGATTTATTGTACTCAAGAAACACTAGCCTCCACCTAAGGATTTCACCCCACCCACGCTGCAAGGAGACCAATAGCCTGGCATCAGTTGTTCCACTACTGCAATGTAGAGAACTTCGAGGGACCTGGATTGCTATGGCCAAAGTCGCCCCACATCATCCATGGACTGAGGGACCGACAGAAAGACACCCCCGTCGACTGCACCTCATTGGGAGCATCCTCTGAGCATCTTTTGCCTGTATCCTCAGCATTTGGACCTAATTGTTATAGTCTATGGCGGTTGTCATGTAAAGTTTGGAGCTTGCCTTAAAAGCTCCCTGACAGCAGTCCTAAGCATCCTCTCTGATCCCCTAAATCTCCATCCTGTTGGATTTGGTCACCCAAGATAGGCCAGAGTTGGAGAACTAACTCTTTCAAACTTTTCAAAAATTTACAAACTTTTTGTTGACCAATATTTGTTTGCAGTTACAGTTAAAAGTATTCATATCTTCAAAAACCTGTATCTCCAGAACACTCTGATGGATTTTAATCATCAAGCTCACTGAAAATGTATAAACATACGCTCTATTTTTATAAAATGTTGTTGTGTCTCTTTCTTATTGTGTGACTTTCTTATTTTGTTGTTTAATGCTGTTAATTGCTGTACACTAAGTACCTTTATCAAGCCTTGCTGCTCGAAGCCACAGCTACTCAAGTTTAAGCAAAGATGAAAAAAATGAGCCTGACTGCACCCAAGACAGATTTTGTGTAGGTATTACACGATAAGGCCCTACAGCCATATCATATAATGCAGCCAAATCCTCACACTTCTCAGAAATGAAGACCAGCCGCTGCCCGAGGAGGGAGTTCCGTGGGGCAGAGAGGTGGGGTGGGGTGGGGTGGGGGAGGGGCAGGGTGGGTGGTGCAAAAAAATGGAATATGGATAATTGGAGGTAAGTAAACAATTTATTAAATAAAATGAATTTAGTATCGCACCCTGCATAGCAAAATGCACATTGCAATGCCTATGATTTATAGGTTTTCTGATTTTACTATAAAATAGAATTAAGTGTGTTATACCTGGCATCCTTAGCGTGGTTTACCCCCACACTTTTTTGCCTTCAACCATCATTTTTACTGACTTTGTTTAGCTGGCTTCAGGACTCTGCACACTTTACCACTGCTAACCAGTACTAAAGTGCTAGTGCTCTCTCCTGAAAACATGGTAGAATTGGTTTATATCCAATTGGCATATCTAATACATGTGAAAGTCCCTAGTAAAGTGGCATTGCCTGTACCCTGGGCATGTGAATTGAGTCCTACTAGTGGGCCTGAAGCACCGCTATTACCACCCAGTACCATGTTAAATATGCTGCAGGCCTTCCATTGCAGCCTGTGTGTGCAGTTTAAAATGGCCATTTTGATCTGGCAAAAATAAACCTTTTCCCAGGTCCAAACCTTCCTTCTTAATACATATAAGTCCCCACTAATGTAGGTCCTGGACATCCCAGAGAGCAGGGCACATTGTATTTAAAATGTAGGACAAGTAATTTTAAGTTTTACATGTCCTGATAATGAAAAACTCTTAAATTAGTTTTTTACTACTGTAAAGCCTACCTCTTTAATAGGATAACATTGGAGTTACCTTATGGCACGTAATAAGCTGTAATTTTAAAATGGGAACAGATAACACGTTCATATTTGGTATATTTAAGATTGTAAATAAAAATCCTAACTTAAGCTGAGGTCGGATTTTTTATTACAATATTGAAAGTGCCACTTAGTATTAGTACTTTTCTACCTTAGCCATTTACTGCCTGCAGGCTGTCTCAGGGGCACAGGAGTGGGTGTAGTTGACAGGATGGCTTTGTGTATTCCTCCTTTATAGCCACACACAATAGAAAGGTTAGATGTGTCTCGATGAACCATCACTGCAGGATGGGAGGGATGATTCTGAAAATGCCACTTTTTAAAAGTTGGCTTTTTCCTGCCTTAGGGCCTTATAATGACTTTGATAGTCTGGGAGCGGGCTGAAAACTGCCGCCCCGATCCAAGACAGCCAAAGACATTAAAGACTACCCGCTAAAGTATGATTTATTTTGACTCTGGTGGGCGGTTCGTTGGCGGTCCCACTGCGGTACCTTTGAAAAAGTCTGTCAAATCCATGACCTGTAGGAACTGGAGATGCATGCACACAGGGGGTACAACATGTGCCCCCCCTGCATGCACCCCATGGTGCAGAGGCAACTAGTTTCCTCACCGCCACTCTTTTCATGGCGGTCACACGGGTTCCAATTGGCGCAATGGAGGCAATGCGTTGGAACAAAGAGTTGCATCACAAAAAACTCACTTCCAAGTGTCCAGGACTGGATTGGCCCCACTTGGCAGGGCAGAACTCACAGTTGACAGAGTACAAATGGCGTTGCAGGGTTGTAGGAAGTCCTTGATGTCCCAGAGACTTCAGAACAGGAGGCAATCCATTATGCCTTTGGAGTCCCTCGGTATTCAAGTGAGGTGGGTCCTGCCCTTTTTCTCAGTAGAGCAGAAAAGCAGTGCATCCAGAACAGCAGTCCAGCAGAGTAGAAGTCCCTGTAGCAGCACAGCACTCCTTTCTTCTGGCGGAGTTCTTCACAGGTCCAGTAGTGTCTGATTTGGTGGGGTCAAAGACCCAGTACTTGTACCCAGTTGCGCCTTTAAAGTGGGGGTGACTTGAAAGTAGCATATTTGAAGCCCACAGAAGCCTTTTCTTCCCAGCCCTTTCTCCAGACTAGCTTTAGGGGGGAATCAGCCCTTTGTGTGGAGACAGTTACTGCCCATTCAGGTGCAAGTATCAGCTCCTCCCTCCCTTCCTGCCGAACAGCCATCAGAATGGGGATGGTACACACCTACCCTTCATGTGTTTGTGGCTGACTAGAGGGAATGTAGAAAGATTACCTGTCACCTACCCCAGATGTGTATCAGAGACAGGCTGCAGGCACATAGAACTGTAGAAGTAGAGAAATGTCCACTTTCTTAAAGCGGCATTTCTAAAATAGTAATGTTAAATTTGTCTTTACCATTAAAGAGAATTTGTCATTCCCATTGCAGAGATATAAAATATGGCACAACGCCTGCTTTCTAATCAGGAATTATAGCTTAAAGTATATTAAGGAATTCCCAGTATTAACCTATGAGAGGAGTAGGCCTCACAGTAGTAAAACACAAATTTAGGTGTTTTTCATAACCATGACATGCAAAACTTAAAAGTACATGTCCTACCTTTTACTTAAATAACATCCTGCCCTGTGGGCTATCTAGGGCCTACCTTAGGGGTAACATATATGCTGCCTCAGCGGTCTTGCCAACTTGTCTGCCCTGAGCCTCCGGTTGCTGAATGTTAGAACTGGCTATTTCTGGTAGGCTAAGGCTGACGCCAAAGCCAGGCAGCAACCACCAATCTAGTCAGGGCAAGGAAGTCACACGCCAAGATAACCCCTGCTCACCCCCTTGGTAGCTTGGCACGAGCAGTCTAGGCTAAACTCGGAGGCAATGTGTAAAGCATTTGCGTCAGCGCACAATAGCAACCACATACTAGGTACACCACAAAAGAGACTCCACACAAGGTTATTATAAAAATAACGTTTGTATTGTAAAAACACATATCAGATAAACATCACACAAGTACATTGTGCCCATTGGCACGGCAACATTCATAAGGGATTATTTACAAGACAGGGCCACATAGGCCACTGTCATAATCAGCACCTTTAGAAATAGCACTTAGAAATTAGAATAAGTATATAAAATCACTGTAGCACAAAGTAACAGTTATGAATCACATCCAGTAACTACTGGGAACAGGTAAGTACACACTACGCAACCCTAAACACCTTAGGAGCATGTCACGCAGGTAACCAGGACCTCACTAGGACCACCGGTACTAGAAAGAACAACCACCTAAGGATAAAATCCACTTAGGGGTATAAATCAGAACACATTACCCATGATGCATGAATATACATTCAGAGGAGTGGTAAAGAAAGAAAACACATGATGTATAGACCTACACATTCAGCGGTGTTAAGGACAGAGCACATGATGCAATCAAAATACATTCAGGGGTGCAGCGCAAGAAGACACATGATGACTAAACATTCAGAGGTGCAGCACATGAAAAGAAAGACACATAATGCATAAAACATTCAGAGGTGTCAAGAGTAATACCATAGCGCAAATATCACATGAGGCCTAAAAACCTTCAGAAGTGCAGGAATAACACATGATGCAAGAGATCACATTCAGAGGTGCAATAACCATATGATTGCGCACAAACTCACATAAGCCACCACCTGTGGCAGTCCCTAGGCCAAGGGCCTTGTTGGGGCTCAGACGCCCTGAGTCTCAATGTCAGGGTGTCAGTCTCAAAGTACAAAAAGCCTAAACGTGGCAGATGCCCACTAAGTGCTGGGCACCTGGAGAACAACAGAACTGCGCCAGGGCCCTCACTGGCCCTTAGGCACCAACTGCGCCACTGCTGAAGCCACACAGGCTCTGGGCATAGCACTTGCCCCAGACGTTGGAGCCACAGTGGCTCTAAAGCAACATGCCAAACGTTGGAGCCACACCGGCTCTTAAAGCAATGGTGCCCCCATGAGCCTCACCAGACTCTAACACGTTGGGGCGACCCACTGTCAACTGGGGCCACCCTTGAAGCCCTCGTGGCTTCACACTGACAACAGGCGCGCTCTCGCGCCACTGGGGGGGGCGGACACCGACAACGTGTCCCGGCGCCCCTCCTCTCTTCTGACCCACTCTGCCCCTTCGGTGGAGCCTCAAGGCTCTGGTTTAACGTTGGGGCGACCCACTGCCAACCGGGGCCGCCCAAGCACCCACTCTGCCTCACCGGCCTGGAACCCCCTCGAGCCCCCTCCTGGAGCAGAAGCAGCACTGTCCCCTGCACGCCCGCACTCACCGGTACCTTGGGAGGCGGCGTCGGCTCTTCTCTGCGGGGCTCTCGGGCGGCGGCGGCGGCTCCTGGATACAGCAGGGCTCCCTCGCATCACGGGAGCCCTGTCAGCCGCTCACTTCTTCACTTGGGGCTCCCTCAGCACACGGGAGCCCCAGCAGCGGCCGCCATCTTCTCCCTGCCTCTTCCCTCGTGCCCCGGCCTCAGGGGCTGCCCAGCCAATCGCGTCGCGGCTTCTGCGAGGGGGCTCGGCTCTCTCACCCAATCGGAGCGCGGCGGGCTCGATCTTCACCGCGGACAACGGCAACTTCTGGGCGTCTTCAGGCCCCCGGGCAGCGGCAATCACGGCGTGGGCAGCCGAAGTTAGATAAAATTAAGAATAAGCGAGGTGGGCACTCGTAAATAATTAAGTACATACGGCCAAGAATCCTCAGCGCGTCCAGCGCTATAAGCAAGCAGGAAGGCGCTCCTAAGCGCTAGAAAGTCCAGCGAAAGCGCTCTCAAGCGCTTGGGGGAAATGAAGCGCTCCAAAGCGCTAGACAGCAGGCAGAGCGCTCCCAGGCGCTCAAGGCGAAGCACAGCGCCTCAGGCGCTAGAAACCAACTCCAGCGCTCTCCACAGGAAAAGGCAGCTTCTCCATGCTGCCATGGCCCCAGAGCTTCCCCAGGGGCAAAGCCAAGTCCCCCCTTCAGCCCAGGCAGGGCAGAAGGGTCCCCCAGGAGTCCAGGAATCCAGGCATCCAGGGGTTGGGCAGCGCCCACCCCTGGTAGATCCAAGTCAGCCACAAGAGCAAGAACAAGAACAACTTGGAAGGAGACACAGCCCCTTCTTATACACAGAAATGCCTTTGAAGTACTTCGTGCAAGGGACCCTGAGTACAGGAATGTTTCTGGGTTTCGTCTTCCTGACAGCTTCAGGGCCAGAGGTGACAGTGGGCCGTCAGGATGGAGAGCCAGCAGGGTGGGCAGCAGGCACGGCCCGGCACCACCAGACGCTCTTTCCTCCCATCCCTGACAGCAGAGGGGCCGTTCATCTACGGCTGACTCAGACCCCCTCCTCTGGGGCCTTGCAGACCCTGCAGACCCTGTCCTACTCAAACCAGATAGTCCATCCACCAGCAGGTCCAGGCACTCCTGGGCCAGGCTCACCAGCCAATCACACGCCAGACCCAACTTACACAAATATACCAACTTCCAAAAGTAGTACTTCTAGACTAGACACAGTCATGCCGCATACATCATTTTGCAGCATTCATTTTCACGAGTTCACACATATCAAACTCGACCCTGCACTCCCCACGCATCAGGAATCTACCATGGGTATACATATTCCCCATTCATTCCTATGGGAGGGCAGGCCACTCACCACACCTATACAGAGAGCTCAAGCACTTTACACTGCACCACAGTGAAAAAGTGCGGAGGCCTAAAATCACCAACACCAGGTTCCAGAAAGAGGCTAGGAAAAAGCAAAAAGTCTAGGGGTGAACCTGCCTAATGGACCGGGTCCTACACTGAAGAAGCGAGGTGAGTGCCCTACCACCTACCCCAACCCATACGCGAGGCAAAATGGTGGCCCCCAATGTGTCCCAGCTCACCTACAGGGCAGGGCGCCCAGGGACGCCAGGGGTGTTCTTTGTTGCCGTTCTTAACAACTGATGGGCACCCCATCCCTGAAAAGCTCCGCCGCTCCTGACACACTCCATATGGAACAGGGTCCAAGGATGCCTGACCCCATCATGGCCGAAAATGATGACTTCTCCCCCCCTGCTGAACTTTGACTTACTCTGCCCGTTCAGGACTGCGACTACCCTTATGCGAACATCTGCAATTCTTTCTTTTTTCCCCGCTCTACTCCTCTCCACTTGTCTGCTACTGACCTCTGCCCTCACCTTGTCCTGGCCCTAGTCCCCACCCTGCTTACCTGTGAATTTTCCCTTGTCATTTGAGATCTAGCTATTTTGCCTGATGCCCAATGGAGCCGCCTGGTTTAGCTATAGGGGAGAAAGGTCGGGGATTCCCTCCTTGGACGTCACCTACCCAGTCGGTCTTTAGCCAGACTTCCTTTCATCTCTCCTGTCATCTCTTCCCGCATCCTCCCTCAATCTATGTCTCTCCTCTCTCAATGTTTTGAGACTGAACTATTTTGTCTGATGCCCGCTGGAGCTACCTGGCTTAGCTATAGGGGAGATGGGCCGTGGACTCCCTCCTTGGTCGTCACCTACCCAGTCGGCCTTTAGACAGACTTCTTTTCATCTCTCCTTGTTGTATATCCCCTTTCCTCCCTTTTCTCACCCTCCCCTCTACACTCCATTATTTTGCCCTCCATGTTCTTTTAATGTTTCCCTTGAGACCTAGCTATTTGGACATAGCCCAGTAGAGTTACCTGATAGCTATAGAGGAGATGGGTTTTTGGACTCCCCCTCGACCGTCACCTACCCAGCCGGACATTGGGCAGACCTTCCTTCGTCTTTCTGCTGTATCTCCCCCCCACCCCTTTACCCTTACCCCCTTCCCCTCTACACTCCACTTATCTCATTCTCTTTGCTCACGTAATTGTTTTTCCAGCAACTGTTGTAAATTGAAACTGATGTAATCTTGTAATTTTGTTTAACCTCATGTAAAGCGCTCTGAAACCTCTGGGTCTAGCCAGCGCTATATAAAACTCTTTAAATAAAATAAATAAAAGGGGAGTCTAGGGCTTGGTAAAGAGTTTAAATGGCAAGTCAAATTGGCAGTAAAACTGCCCTCACAGGGTCGGCAGTGGCCTGAGACATGTTTGAAAGGGCTACTTGTGTGGGTGGCACAATCAGTGCTGCAAACCCACTAGCAGAATTTAATTTACAGACCCGGGCACAGATTGTGGATAAAGCAATGCAACCATGTTTAGAGTAGAGATCACATGCACTTTAGTACTGGTTAGCAGTGGTAACCTGCTCAGAGTCCTACAAAAACAAGGTCAGAAACAAAGGAGGAGAAAGGCAAAAGTTCAGGGTGACCCTTCAGAGTGCGGCATTTTCCAAAACTTATGAAAGGTCTACTAGAGATTTCTGCACCCAGGTGCAAACAAAGCATGTTTTAAAATCACATTAACCACAGGAGGGTCCTTAAATGTAAGTATTATCTCAGTGACTGCTTTAAAAAAATAATGTTTCCCTGTTGAAGAGTTTTACCAAAACAGAGATATACTGGTGGCTACTTCTATGCATAAATGTATCACATGTTAATCTCTACAGGTGCCATATTGGTTTTTTAAAAACTTCTGCAAAACTGCTGTGTGCTGGCTGGTGGCAGAATCCACATCCATTGAAACATCATCCCGACTTCCAAAAAGAGCCACACACAGGTGCCACCTTGATTTGCACCTAAAGATGTGGATCTGGAACTCCACTCATAATGATTTATGTTTATAATCAAAACACTTAAAATCAGGTTTTTGCAGTTTGTAAGGATGTCCCCCATTAAGATGACAGGATTATAGCTGTACCATGCATGTTGAAACAAGAGGTCACTTAAAGAACGGCATGGCATCTGATTGGGTGAGTTGGGACCAAGTATCACCCCATTCCTGTGGCAAATGTTCCATGAGGCACTGGAAAACAGAAGAGGTTGATAGATATCAGTCAATGTCACCCTCCTCAAGTAGGCTGAAGAAGCAACCAAAACTCTTCGACATCCAGGCACTCTAGAAGAATCAGGGAGAGGTCACACAGTTGTCGCTTGCAGCATCTGATGCCAACTTCAGCATCTGACCTGAAACCTCAGTCAAATCTTCAGCTGCTGGGTAATGAGTTCCTCCGGCCATTATTAGCTTGCAGCAAGTTGAAGCCTTGATGGTGGTAATTCTGCAGTTCTTTAACACCTTGGCTGCTAGGGGGTTTTCCCCTCCTGCGCTGCAGATCAATGATCCCCATTGTTCATGACAAGGTCAACTCGTCATAAGCACAGCGCAGGTAAAACCCATGACGAGTTGACCTTGTCATGAGCATGGAAGGGGTTAAAACATTTCCAGATCCCTCTGGCATTACTTCTTGTTACAGGGAACTATCAGGGCCTCCAATCACGCTTCTGCTGGTGGGACCTTTCCTGGCTCTAACTGACCCAGGATGAAGCCAGATCACGCTACAGCTACTTCATGTGCGTCACCTCTGGCCCTATTGGTGCTAGTCGCAGATATGGCTCCATGTTGGTTTGCGAACCATCTTTGACAAGAGCCCATCCAATATAAAGACACATTATTAACAAAGTAAATGCTTTGGTGATTGAGGGCTTTCCACTAGTCCTCTTTAGGCAGGTGTACTTCCAGAGAATGGAGGACATTTCTGGGTTGGATTTGGTCACCATTCTAGTCCTTCAATATGTTCCACATGATGAGGATGGCAATGAGGCAACAGATAATTTGCTTCTTCCTCACTGGACAGATACTGGCCTTTATGTTGACTTAAACACCAGCGGTGTGGATACCTCTCCATTGTCTTCCTTTGATTCAACCTTGTGGTTCCTTAGAAAGAAAAATGTCTCTTTTTCGGTGGTGGTTCCCAGCACTGAAAAAGTTCTGGAAGTTACACACCATTTTGAGGAGACAAATGCCAATTCTTTATAGAGATTTTGAATCCTGGGCCAGCCATCATTGACTTCCTAGCTGACTCACTCCTGGCAGCTTGTTCAAATACGTTCTTCTGTGCAGCAGTGAGTCACTCCATTGCAAGATGTCACAGGAAGGCACCAGGTGATTCTAAGGTTTTGACACAGTGTTTGACTCCTAAGCGTCTTGTGATGCAGGCCTCCATGAGTAAAATGAACTTTATTTTTTCCAACCAATCCAAACAAAAGAGAATCTAAAAGAATTGATGCCTTGGGCAAAAGATGTTTCTTCAGTCAGTTTGGCTTGGCACTCCTTGAATATGCCTTGCCTCCAGGGCCATTAAACCCATGTTCTTTGGGACCATGCTTGCAAGGTGTTGCTGGCCTTTTTTGGGGCTATGTGTAACCAACCCCTTTGCTCATAGAATACAAGATAAACATGATGATGTAAAGGTGCAATCTATGTTCTAGATTGGACACTACAGACTCTGTTGCCTGCATCATGGTCACCAGTGTCATTATCAGAAGTCATGCCTGGATGTGCTCCACTGGTCATGCCTTTATATGTGTTAAGGCTTTTTGTCAATAAGACTTATGCAGGATTGGAAATGTTCAATAACAAGAGTGAGCCTGGTGCAGCCAATTTACTTGGATTCTTACCTCACTCCCCAGTTCCATCTGCAATACCAAAATTCTGAGGATACTTGAGGAGTTATGCGTGTCCCCAGTGACAATCCTCTCGAATGTACAGCATCCCATGCAAACTTTTCATGGTGGCAGGTGCAAGAATGGTGACAGTGGACGGAGACAACAACAACAGCAGCACTCCTGGTCCTCTTCTTCTTTCACCCATGCCAAACCTCTTTAGTTCATTCTGCAGCCATCTGTAATTCTTGGTAGGTGGCAGGATCCAGCACTCCCTACTTTACTGAAGCTTTATCTCATTGAACATATGGGGCCACATTTAGAATATTTTGATGCAGGACAGCGTAGCAAGCCTTCCTGCTGCACTGCCACGTTTTAAAAGAAAAAGGCAGGAATGCATCGTATCTAGAGGTTAAGGCACATTCCTGTCCTTTCCCGCTGCGCTGGCACACAATGGGCTGCCATGCGCCAATGCAGGCATCCTTGCACCATAGTGCAAGCGTGTCTTTGTTGTTGGGGTGATTATTTTTGTGCAGAAAGGGACGCCTTCCGCACAAAAAAAAAACATGTGTGGTGTTTTCCTTTTTCTATGTGTGCTGCATTCTGCAGCACACAAAGGAAAAGTAAAACTAAGGTATTTCTCCTTGTTACACCTCCCTTAAGCCCCTGGGGAGGTATAGGATTCTGACACATTCCCAGCCTTACAAAACACTGTAAATCTGGGAATGCGTCAAGTTCCATGGATTTTGTGTGGGAATACCCACAGCAATGCCCATGAAACCCCCCTTTCAGGCAGTAATGCATGAAATGGGGCCATATTTACAAGGCCATGAAAAGCCATGCAAGGTGGCTTTGCGCGCCTTGTAAATATGGGCAGGCGCACTGCGCAGCCGGTGCATCGAAAAAAGTGACGCACAGGCGGCGCGATGGGTTTGCCAAAAACCCCCATTGATCATTCATATCATGGATATTCCTCTTCATGCTCTTCCAGTTTACACCCAGACAATAGTGGATCACACAATTATTCTGTCCCAAGAAGTGCTGATGTTGAATCATACCCATATCTGAAATAGGGAGAGGCTGGGATGCTACTGGCTGATCTTTCTGGTTCTCAAAATGGATGGAAGTCTAAGACCAATTCTGGGCCTCCAGGTATTGAAATATTTCATAAAAATGTTCAAAGTTATGGAACTTGCTCATACGAGTCCAGCTGACCTTTGAGTCCTAGGCCTGGAAAGTGTCTCTGAACCGCCACAATATATACTTTTACGCATAAGTCCTGTAATCCTGCAGAAAGTACCTCTGTTTCGTGTAGGTGTCAGACAACTTCCAACTCATTGTCTTACTCTTTGGTCTTGCATAGTCCCACGGTCTTTATGAAAGTTATGTGGGTAGTTGTGGCACATCTTCGCAGGTATGTATTCATATACAGCTATGAATGGCTCCAGAAGATGGGTCTACCTCAGTTAGCCTTGGGCCACTCACAGATAATTGTGGCACTAGTACTAACCTTGTGTTTCTTCCTCAACAAGCCTAAATTCAATCTCGGACCTGTGCAGTGCTTTTCCCTTTATCAGAGTCATTCCAGGCAGAGTTGCCCTCATGGCCGTCTCACCACACAGTGAGGCTGAGATATTCTGTTTCCGATGATTGAGGCAAGAATTGCTTTTCTAGCCTTCAAGGTTTGAAGCTTCTTGGGATCTTGGCATTGTGTACCCTTTTGGTGCCTTATGCCAATTGGCACATGCAGGCCCCTCTGCAGCTGCAGCAGGCTCAATATTGGAGATGCCTTTTGGATAATGTCTGTGTGTCCCATAAGGTGTATTATTCTATTCTATGTGGCATACCACTATTTGTGCCCTCTCCAGAGCCAATATTAGTGACAGATGGGGCATATCTGGGATGTGGAGTTCACCTTGATGAGGTAGAGATACAAGGTCTCTGGTCCAGTGTGGCACGCGCCATCATATGAATCATCTGGAGTTGCGAGCCATTTGATTATCCTCAAAGGCCTTCCTACCCTCTGTCAATGGCATGTCAATCCAGATGCTTTTGCACAACATAACTGCCGTTTTGTACAGCAGCAGGGAGCTTGAGTGTGGTCTTGTGCCCTCTACATAACATAACATAACATAACTTAACATGTGTATTTGTAAAGTGCACATTCACCCAAGGGTGTCTTGGTACTGAATAACAGATGTTGATCTCTCTGACTGGAGGCTGTGAGGCTTTGGTAGTAGCTGCTGCTTCATGGGATTTCCATGATGGTCAATCACCTCGTGGGATCCTCCATTGTAAGGGCGCACAAACTCAGCAGGTTTTATCTTTCCAATCCCGAGTGATGTCTGCATCTGGAGTTGGTGCATGATATGTTCGCCTAGTGGACGCACCATTCAAAGAACCACTCAATGCCTAGTTTCTGTGTTCTAGCATTTCCTCTTCAGGGGTGGTTAGAAGCCCCTTGATGTCTTCCACTAAATTTTGACTTCCTGTACACAGTTGCATCTCTACCTCTGATCCCCCGAGTCCTAAAGAAAGTCAGGTGGGGCCGAGTGCAGCTGTTTCTGGTGGCCCAAGAGGGTCTTATACTTCAGTCTACTGACCTTGAGCATCTAACTCGCCCCCACTTTGCCTTCCTCTTGGGGAAGATCTGCTGTCCAAGCAGCTGGACAGAGTGCTATACAAAGCGTCAACACTCTATGCCTTCATGCTTGTAAAGAAAGGAAAGTCAGAAAGGATTCAGGATAGGGGCAGATGGTGTCACCACCCAGAATGTGGGATCTATTGTTGAGGTTCTCCCGATCCAGTCTGGCACCTCGAAAGATTCCCAAAATGAGGATTCTGCAGTTAGGGTATCCACCAGAAAAAGCATTATTGAAGGTAAATAACTTATTCATTTGTGACATGATCAAGTAACGTGGTCCCTTTTTTTCACCAGGGAGACTTAAAAGGGAGTGAAGAAAATGTCCTTCTGCAGACTTTAAGAATCAGTGCAGAAAGTGCCTCGTTGTTCTTGGACCTGCATCAAAGTGTCAAGTTAGTGCAACTGAAAGAATGGCAACTTCGGAGCATAGCCCAGGAACTGAATGAGAGCTGCTGTGACAAGGTACATCTATAACCCTTCCACAGGCATGGAGATTGTTAACAATTATTTATTATTTAATGAAATTAAAAAAACACCCGGAGTGGTACATTACAAAACATATATTTTAACTTGGGACAGTTCCAATATGTGGTGCCTATTTTTTTCTAGGAAATTCACATTTCTTAATGGGCAAATCTATATGAAATTGCCTGAAGCTTTTTGGTTTTTTATAAAAGACGGGCAATTTTTGGAACTCGATTTGCAGATTTGTCTGCGCTGCTTACTTTTGATTCACCTTGGGCGACAAGATTATTAAAAGATGAACTATGAGGTGAAACTAGCCGTATGCTAACCAGTATTTAACTGGATACTCAAACTCTTGCGCGTGCAGTCTCTTAAGCCTCAAAGGTTATTCAACTTTCCAAACTGTAGGACAGTCCCAGTACTTTTGAAATGTTTAATACCAGGTGAATGTTCTACACATTTTAGCCTCCTTGATACATGTTCAACTCAGAAAATCTTTCTAGTGCCCCTTCTCCCTCATCAACACAGAATATTTAGATATTCACTGCTAATTATGTGATGAACATTTTGTGTTAAGGGACAATAACCTCAATGGATTGCAATGTGCACTAGAGAGTTTATAAAAGTACTTTGTTAGTAAATAACTTCATGTGTTTACTGGAAAAAAAATGTTGTATTTGGTAACAAATGGTCCGCATTCACCAGATGGCTTTCAGGCACCAAATTTGAATATGGCAGCTCCGAAAATACAGTGAAGCGATCTTTTTCAAATTCTTTTCAAATTACTTAATTAATTCCGGGTCATCTGACCATTTTAAAGGTCAGTGTCTTACACTGGTGGTTTGCGTAGATTTCACCTCAAAGTAGTTTTTGGAAGTAGTTCACCTAACAAATGCTATAAGAGCAGTCCCAGATAACGACCCAGTATTAGAAAATCACAAAACCTCCAATAGAAAACCCAGAGGACAAACTCTGTTTGTCGAATATAGCTATGATTTCGCCAGCAAAACCACACTGCGGTTAAAAAAGAAACTGGCTAGAGGGATGGTGAGTTGTTTTATCAGCTCGGTGGTAGTATCTTCCTCCTTTTTAAATGAAATATTCCACATACAACCGTGAAGCAGTTTTTACTATCTTTTTACAGATTTGTTTTCAGTGGGTTCAATCTGCTTCAGTCAGTTTAGATGTACTATTGAGAAATTAAAAAGTGAATGTTTGAATTACAAGTTTTAGTTGCGCTTTTCTATATCTTAAATATTCAGTTGTGCATCTTTGTATTGTTTAAGGAACAATTGTCTAAATAAACTATTTGAATTCCATAAGTGGAATGTGTTCCAAAGGCAAAATACGTACAGTAGTGTCTAGTGTTAGATGATAGTCCCTGAAAATGTGTACCATTATTTTTCATGGCTTAATGCTGTGGAGCTGCAAGCCATTAATGCCCTAGGAGCAGGGCAATTTACTGGCTCTTATGAATACTTTGAAAACATGGCTTTTGAGGAAACTATTTTACTAATGGGGTGTGTGGGGCTTATTATTTGCTGTTTTCTGGTCCTAGGTGGAAGGTATATCTGATATAACATGAGGAGTTGCTCATTTACCCTGTATTAAAAAAATCTTTAAAGTATAAAACGAAACAAATGAAAATAAAATAAATCAATTTAGAATACGATGTGAGTATTACTAGCCTCTGCTATGCCAGTCAGCAAAAATAGAAAACTGATAGCCACAATGGAAGTTTAACCGCAGGTTTCTATGTAGCTGGAATGGTTCTGAGTAGGAGTGGAGGTAAAATGTATAACTGGGGTCTCGAGAGTGACTAACACCCACCTCTGCAAAGTGATGGGGGTTGTATACATCAATGTGAGCAATAGAGTGAAGGCTAATATTTCATGGTTCTGAAGAATGTTGTGGTAAGTTCAAGTACCTGTTGGTGCATGATATACATGATACACAATATATTGAACTGAACATGTACCATTGGGGAGAGGAAATGAAATCCTGAACGACTGCAAGTATGGGGCTTCCAAAGATTTTTCTTAGTAGCCCCAGATCCGTGAGTACTGTGCACCTGTGAATTCTTTCCTGTACAGTTATCAAATTCTGAGGAGATTGTTCCTTGATTTAATAGTGCTGGATATCTCTTCATGTGTACAGGCTTATGTCCAGCAATTTGTGGATGAAGCTAATTCCTTAGCAACCGAAATCAATGAATTTAGAGAGAAGAGCCTGAGAATGATGAAAGAAAAGATCAAAAATATTGCTGAAGATACAAAGAGAAGAGCAAAAATTAGAAGAAGTCTGTATCCACTGCAGGTAATCTAATTTACAATTTAATTGTGCATTCCTGAGTTGCTGTTATTATACATCTCTGATTTGATGCTGCAGTCTGACGCATGCAGCAGTAAGACTTGTACAACAAGCCGGAGATAGGCTGGGCAATCTAGATGCTACTGTCCTCATCTTCCTTCTCTGACACAATTATGGGCTATGCCTGAATTAGGGTAGGTTGGGTAACTAGCACACAACGAGATCCAACTGAGACTTTGACTCTAAGAGCTGAATAGAGTAGACTAGTATGGCAGCCAGATGGTGCAAGTCACATTGAGGAGGAAACAGTAGATGTGTCAGAGGAGGTTTTAGAAAATGATTCCACACCAACACTTCTCAAAAATCACATAGTTTAACCTGAATATTGTGGTCCTCGTGAAGGTACCTGTCTCCAATGGAGGGGGTTCTGTGGACATCATTGCATTTTATTTCAAGTTTTGGACTGGGATAGTCGGATGAGGTGGTGGAAGCTGATCAATAATTATGTGATTAGCCGTGTGTTGGCTTATGTGCATGAATGGCTTCAAATGCTTCTGGCCCACCTCCTTCCTACTTTATTGTTTCTTTTGTACAGGATCAGAGTGAGAATGTGTGTTGCTAGGGCCTTCTGTTACCAAATCAAACTCTGGAGACAGAGACACCATAAACCTCCTTCTTCTAATGTTTCTTTGAGCTCTGTAACAACATTCCCTGATATTGTTACTGGAATAACTTGCGTCAATATTTCTAGTTTACAAACTCGCCTGAGGGTTGTGAGAGGCAGACTCACAACGTATTTAATTCCAGGGCCAAATGCAGCAGTTCCAGCAAAGAGGCTTACAATGAAAAATCACTCTGTGTCCTATTTTGGGGGAGCAGGCTAGCTATAGGACTATTCCTAGTAGAAGGGAATCTTTTTCATTTTATGACACTTGCTGGAATTCTAAGCTCTTTGGTATATAGATTTCAGGAATATAGATATACAGTACATTTTGGATGCTTTAGCAAAACTCGTTGCTCTTTCTACTCAATGACATGCGGGTAATTTGATTACGCAGCACCAAACAATATTAAAGTCAATTAACCAATGAATACAATTCCCAGACCAATTTAGTAAAAAGAAGAGTTTAGAGTTTAAAAAGTCATCAATTAACAATGAAGGGAATTGAGATATAAGATTTTTAGAAGAACATTTAAAAAATGCAGTAAGGCACAAAGGAAGTGCACAAGTCTTTGTTCCCATATGTGCATTTTCATAAGCAGCCACTAGTGCTAAAAAAGAAACAAAAACTGAAGGATGGGGTATGATCAGTTACCCACTTGCTACACTCAGTTTCTTTCGAGCATGTAAGAGTCCTAAATATCTTCATCCTGGCTACTCCGAGGTCACATAGCAGAGGGAGACAGGTTCAACCACTTCTTTAACCAGGGATTCTGCACACGTCCAGTTCCTACTGATTCATTGGGTCTTCTGTAGGGATGCTTTTCTTGTTCTTTATGTTCTTTAGGCAAATCCAGCATAAGTCCATTTCTCAATGGACTTCTTCTCCTTTTGATCCCTGACACCACAGGTGGCCAGTTGTTCTGGGCCCTGAGAAGCACATCCAGTTAACAGATACAAGGGTAAAAGCAGGCCAGGTTTCAGTCCTTTTTGTATGACAGATGCAGACAAAACATTCTTTCTCCTCAGATCCTCTCAAGGTGCAGTTCTGATCAGAGGTGCCGGTGGTGGTAATCCTTTCTTATAGTAGTCACTTCCCATTGCTGCATGGTTCTAATCCTATCCTCTCTAAATACCCATAAACAGCCCACTAAAGTAGTGTACCTAGTCTGCCTCTGTGTGGAACCCTCAATGCACTCTCAGATGTAAGCCTTTAAAATGAGAAACAAACAACTCCATCCTTAGAGAGACCCACCTTGGCTATTTTTAGGCCCAAGTATCCTTATGAGGTCAGTAAAAACACCCTAATTGGAGATGGGGGCTTCAAACCTAACACCAGAGTAATATTCAGTCTAAACAGGTACTCTAGGAGGGTCTTGGCAGTTCCTCGTAGTGTCCATCTGTTGTCCCTCCACCTCCACTGCCCCCACTTTCCAAGAAAACTATCTAGTAATTAACTTCCCCCCTACCTTTCCTTCATAGATCTGCTGGCAACTGAGGCCCATTGATCTATCAGGAGAGGTGTAGAGAACATAATCAAATTGTAATGGCCCATTGATCTATCAGGAGAGGTGTAGAGAACATAATCAAATTGTAATGGCCCATTGATCTATCAGGAGAGGTGTAGAGAACATAATCAAATTGTAATGAGGTTAATAGGCCCTGTGCACAAACACCTCAGTTTTACAAGTTCACGTTTAAAGTTGACCCGTTTTTAAACAATGACTTTTAGCACACATTTGCTTGGGCACCCATATGAGATAGTGTACTTAGAAAAGATTTGCTATAAGTACATTTCTTTGTGGGAACATTATCGTACCTCAGAACATTCAGTCCAAGGATTGGGTAAACTGTGCAAACTGTCCTTGTTTTTTGTTGTCTCTTCGGAGACAGCTCTGGGTGTGTAGAATCAACAATAACAGTTGGACCAGAGCTCCGGCACAGAACCAATGGATCCAGTTTTATTATATATACTGCTCAAAGCATTTGTTTGGGAGAGGAGCATTTCTTTGGATTGTCGTGGTCGCCCGTGCCTGAATTCGAGCCCAGCTGGATCTCATCACTCTCCTAAGAGGAACAGTGGCCTGTTCTACACCACACTGGCTACCAGGTGACACACATACGCAGGTAAATGGGGTGTTAGATCACTCTAAGGCAGAGGTCTTCAAACTTTTTGATGCCGAGACCCCCCTGTCAAAAAACTTTAGGCATAAAGACCCCCTTCTGACCAAAATATCAAGAACTTGGTACTCACCATCATCGACAACCAAAAGCGCCCCAAATTCCCATGGCAAATCATTTTACGGTGGTGAAATAGAATTAAACAGTGTTTAGCAAAGCCAAAGGTTAGTGGGTGACTGTGGCCCGTGGTCTTTTGGGTTTTGTTATTTGTTTCAGTTTTTGGTAACCATCTTGGCCAAGTGAACAATAAATTCTGAAGGCCATGAGAAAATGCTAAGAGGCTGGCTGCCGGAGGGTCCTAGGCTATAATTATATTCACGTGGTACAAGTCCGGCCATGGGGTATGCCCTTGTGATTTGTGTGGTTGAGCTATACTCAAAGGTCATCTTGAAGCAGACTACCTATGCTCACGGTGATCTATTGTCCCTAGCAGGTGACCTATGACCTCTTTCACGTCAGTGCCCCTAGAAGTGCCCTTCTTTTTAGGCCACACATTCAGTACAGTGGGAGGCTTAGTGTCTGGAATTGTGAACACGTGTACCCATGCACTTGGTGCAGGACAACATGTTGCATGGTCAGACTGGCTCAACTGAGCCTTCATCTTGGAAAGGCCTTCGCAGGGTGAGGGTCAGAAGAGAGGCTGTGAAAGGTATAAAAATACACTCGTCTAGAGATGGAAGTCAAAAGACACCTGTTTAATTTTTGTGGGTGACGTTCATTGTACCCAGAGGCAGCTACCAACCACAGGATATCTAACAGAGAGAGATAAACCATATTATTTAAGATCACACAGGCCGTCAGCAAGGAGCTGGATAGCATCCAAATCAGCACACACAGTGATTCTCTGTGGGCCTTGACATGAGACAGACAGATGTTTACTGCACACCATTGTCTTCTCCTTCTCCCCAGTACCTGGTTGATTAATGGTAGCATGTGTTCTAAATGAGCTGAAGACTCACAAAGCATTCATTGCAGCAGTGTGTCAACGATATCTTGTTGGAAACTGTCTTACAGCCACACAGAATGGAAGGTGTACACAGTCTTCACCCTTTATTCTTTCCATCATGACTGCTCATCCCTGTCTGGTAAAGCCGATATGAAATGGTTCACAATTCCATGCATTAATTCACCATATTAAAAATAAATACATTCTCCATTCAGACAAATAACATGAGCATTGACCCTTTCATTTAACCATGCTGCCTGAATTTTTCTCTGCAGTGATATTTAAGCAAACGTAAAAATATTTAAGCAAACGTAAAAGCAATGATTTTTCAGACATCAACTTAGCCATCTTCAGTAGTCCATTCACTGCACTTAACTTACAAACAAGTTAGTCTCTATAAGCTTAGTTGAAAAGTAAAAAATATATATGTATAGCATCATTTTACTTAGTTAACAACTTTTTGAGCATTTCACTGTGAATGTCCATTGTCAGCAGCATCAAGCCCCACACGGACGTGCCGTGTTTAAAGACAAACATTCTCTCTTCCATTGTGTTTCTCTGGAGCAATAAATGAAATCGAGCACGGAGTTCAGGCAGCATAAATAAATAGACACTCATGCAGGAAAGAATAAGAAAACGGACAGAACACAGAAAATAAAAATTAACTGGAGCCTTTGCCCAAATCCCCTCATGGCTCAATCAGGAAAACAAATAAGGATCTGTGTGTGTGTGTGTGTGTGTGTGTGTGTGTGTGTGTGCGCGAGATAGTTTCAGTGTATGTCTGCAGCGGAGAAGAGGCAGGATTGCACTTGGAAGCTTTGGGTTGCCATGGAAATCAGCGGAAGTAACGAGGAAGAGGCAGCAACGAGCCAGTCAGCCACAAAGCACGAGGTGAAAGCAGGGATGGCCAAGGAAGGCAGCAGTGACTGCGTGGAATATTGCAGAACTCCCTCGAAGTACAGGCTGCATTGCAAAGGTTCTGGTCCATCTTTGTGGACAAAGTTTGCGGGCATTTCCTGGTATGCCTGCTGCAGTCTCTGATTGGAGGACAGGTTTTGATGACGTAGCCACATTATGATTGGCTTATTTTACCTAGTCCTCCAATCAGAGAGCCTCCTGAGATGCAAGTGTTTCTAATCCAAAACGAAGAGGAAACGTTTTGGATTCGAGTCGGACGTGAGGCTGGTGAATGCGCGACCCCCTTCTGATGACTCTGCGACCCCCCTGGGGGTCGCGCCCCATAGATTGAAGACCTCTGCTCTAAGGTATCTGGCAGACTTGCATCCCCTCTATGCTCTCTAGGATAGGCAGTGGTAGGTAGGAGAAAAATTAAATCTATTCATATAATCAATGCAATAACTATAACGGTTGAGTTAATCACCTTATTCGCCATTCTTGTAATGCTGGTTTTTTTACTATTCACTAACACATATTTTGCACAAGAATTCAATTTCTTCAATAAGTGTTTGAAATGACAATTTGTGCATTTCTTTTGTCTCTCTTTGGGCATGCCTGAGTTAAGAAAGAAAGGGTAGGTTTGTTTTCATGATTTCCTTGGGGGAATCAGGGTGAGCATGTCCTCTGGGTGCCGACACCATCAAGCGCCTCTAAGGTTTATGTTTCAGATGGTCCACTGTGAACTAGCCAGGAACTAGGTCAACATATTCTGATGGTAGGAGCAGACACAGTCCCCCCATAGTTTTGATGACAGCATTATAGGCCCCAGGGCAAAGCAGTTCACTGGGCCCTGCCTACACAACCAATCACAGGAATGAGCATGTTTAGCAGAAAATAAGTGTTATATTCTGGTCTGCATGGGACCCTATGCTCGTGGGGCCCCCGGGCAACTCTCCAGCATGCCCATGCGTTAAGATGGAACTGGATGCACACATGAACACGTCAGTTTCCGCCATGCTTCAACACAATTACGATGGAGCCTGGATAGATCGGACCTTCTCTTTACACCATGGAGTGGGGACATTCATTAACTATGTGAAATGGGGGGAGTGAAGTCTGGGAAATGGGTCATTTTTTCAAAGTCAGCAGTTGCTTGACTGTGTTTTCAGAAGCAAGAGGCACATTTAATTCTTTAAGTGCTGTTTGAATCTATTCTGTTACCTCTTTTGGTCTGACAGGGATGTCCAACACCCAACGGGTGTGGGAGGGTGTACCCATGCCAGTATTTCAGGATATCGACATCAGATACATTTACAAACAATGATTCTAAATGCAAATCGATAATATAGACAACAATTATCCTGTAAATCGGACTTAGATTCAGCCTTCTTGATCCGATTTTAGATACATTTGATTTAGAAGCTAGAACCAAGTTTATATTCTATGCTGAATACTATTGTCCTATGTTGCCAGCTATGTATTATCATAACTATGACATGCAATATATTTATTTATATGCTTATGCTGCTACACAATGTACTACTGATCATGTGGGTTTTGATGTCTTTGAATAGACATAAGACGCAGTCTATATTTTATTGTTTACATGTTTTGAGACTTTTGGATATTGTAATTTTTTTCAGTTGTCACAAACATTGCAAAGTTCATGCATTATCGTTATATTCCATTGAATAGCTCAAGAAGCCCCCATTAGATGCTGAGGAGGACAGACAGAAAGAGATCCTGGATGCAGTACAACAAAAGCAGTGTGAGTTGGAGCTATCGCACAAACATCAAATCTCTGAGGAGAGACTAAAACTGCAGGATCAGCTGGAGCGTGGAGAGTTGAGCGGAGCGATGAAACAGGTATGAAACTGTGATATGAAAAATTCTTAAACTTTGTATTTGCTCACTCGCCAAAGTTAAGAGATTTCAAAATGGTGGAAAAGACACAATTATTTCCCCCTGTAAATATCACTTGAAGGGGTGTGTGTGGGGGGGTTATTTTAGCATCAAAATGTTCTACTTTTGTCACAAAAAATGATATACTTGGTGGAAGCAGAGGCTATTGTACATCTAGAAATGGGATTTAAGGATTAATTTGGACTCAATAGGGTGGGCCTTATAGCAACTGGAATAGTGTCAGCATTGCATCCACCCCATCCATATAGCCGAGTCACTTAGGGGCATATTTGCAAAAAAATAGCGGAGCATAGGGTTAAACCAAAATAGCTAACGCCGCGCTCCACCATTCTAAAAATGCAGGGATGCACTATATTTACAATAATATGGTGCATCTCTGCATTTTCCCTAGCACTGGCGCTGAACTGCCTAATGCCAAAGCAAGCACCCTTGCACTAAAGGGTGCCTGCGTTGAGGGAATGATTGTTTATATCTTCCTGCACATAAACAAACCAGAATGGCAATTTGTACCTGCATTGTGCAGCACACTTCGAAGTTGCATATTGTATTTTTTTTATGATTGTGGCGATAAGGGCTTGTAAATGTGCCCCTCAGTTTAGGAGTGACTGTTGCACTGGTGGGGATTGATTTGTAAAATATTTTGGGGCCTATATTTACAAGCCACAGGAACTTCAATTTTAACTACGTTCCTGTGGTGATAGGGGCTTCGATTAATTTACAAGGTGGCAATAAGCCACTTAACGTGGCTAAACGCCACCTTGTAAATAAGGCACCCTTTCACAATATAATTAAAGCAGTGGGGTAACGCTCTTCTGCCATAGCGGAAGAGATGCCACAGAGAGTGCATCACCCAGAGGTGCTAGGCCTGGCCTCAACTCAACCCCCGGGCCACCTCCACTACGCATCCCACCTTCTCCTCACCTGGACATTGACACTGAGGCGCAATCCGCTGCACTCTCTCCAAATCTGTGTCTCACCCAGCCGGAGCCTCAGCCAGGTGGGATTTCACAAGCCTGGGTACAGAAGTCTCCGCCAAGTCCACTGGGGAACCTCCTGATGCAGGTGATGAAACAGGGCCCCCTAGGCGTGAACTTGCAGTGCTCCCACCACACAAGTGTGGTGCAGCTCAGGGGCCTCACCCCCTACAGCGTCTGGCCAGCGCAACATCCTCTGGCCTGTGATGCCGAGAGGTGCCCCGGGGTAGTGGTGGCACGTGGTATGCGATGCAGATCTCCATTGGTGCGCAGGAGCGCCTCTACCATTTAAAGCTCTTAGGGGCACCAGGTGGTCTTTTCCCACAGGTCTGCAATGTTTCTCCATGCAACCTGGAAGACGTCACCACCAGGTTGTAGTGCAGTTCCTATATTCCCAATAGGTGAAGGTATATTTATAACTTGAAGGTGTTTAGGAATGCCATGTTTGACGTAAAGTCAGGCATATGAACGTCATGAATGAACCCCTAGGGAATAGTTGTTCATTATAAAGTAACTGAGTTCTTGGAGAAATCCATATTCAACCAAAGGGAAGTCCCTAACAGCTTAAGCTGGTTTTCCAAGAAATCGTTGTGACGTTTGGTGAATGGATGGAAGCAGCCATGCCTGTATTAGGGTAGCATGGGCTATGCCTAAATAAGGGCTTGATTTCTATGCCTATATAAGGGCAACGCGAATTGTACCTATATAAGGGCATGAATCGGGAAAATTCATTCAGAATCTAAAACGCCATACAACAATGTAAGGGAGGTCGCTGAAGCCTCAATGTCTACCACCACGGCCCAGCAACTCCACAGCACCTCCGCATCCCACTCCTGGTCCCAGACTCAGGCCCAGCGAGGCCTCCGGGCCCTGGGGATTGTCCGCGCTTTCAAGGTTTTGGATATCATGGTGTTGCAAGGAGTGCGCAATGATCAGTGATGCATCACTGGTTTTGCCCAGCATTGCACCTCCTTTCATGATTGTGGCCCTGAATTTCCTCTTCCCCTGGCACTTTGGCTGCTTATCCTGGCTGTTGGGGGGTTTGGGGGGGATTGTTGATCTGTGCTGCATTTGGCCTTGGCTGCTCCATTCTGCATTTAATTGGTGTTGTGTCCTATTTTTTATTGGAGGTGGACTTATAGGCTATGTTTGCCTCCATAGGCAAGAAAAGTCATATTGGGCTGACTAATGTGAGTGTTTTTGCCGCTTATTGGCCTTTCTTCAGTTTTCGCCGGTAACGCCAGATTTGCTTTCGCCTTCACGCTAGTGTTAGTGGCAGTTTTCACTGCGACTACCTGAAACAATCGCCATGTTGCGAAGTATTGTAAATACATCGCTAGCAGGGTGGTAGCTTTTATAATAGGCCACGTTAGGAAAACTGCTGCAAACTAACGCTAGTTATCCACAGTTCTTGTAAATATGCCCCTAATGGTCCTCAACATTCCAGAGGGCAAAGAAGGAGGAAACTTGAAGGACTTCATTATAAGCCTGATGAAATAATCTATACCAGCAGTCTGTGCATTAGATATCCATCAGGATCATAGGGACCCCTTCAAGTGAAACCCCAATAGAAACTTTCTTGGAAGACCCTAACTAATTGTAATACCTACTCGATTAAAGAATTGATACTTTCCGAGGCGTTTAAAGCAAGCTCCTACACAAAAGATGATTTGTCTTTCCATATTTGTTGAGACGTAGCTAAAGAAACACAAAATCAACAATGGGAGCTAGGCAAATATATGCAAGAACTCAAGTCATTAGGAGCTATTGAACAACTGAAATTCCAAGCCACATTGAGAATAATGTGGAACAATAAAATGCACAACATTAAAGAGCCAGTCGAAGTTGAGAGTCTAATAAAGCAAATAAAAACATACCATTAAGTTAAAATAAAAAAAAACGTATAGAAATTAATGGCCACACATTTATTTTGGAGAGACAAGAGCTAAGGGGCATGTCGAATTGCCCTGTTTGGTCGAAGGGATGGTTCCACTAGGAGGGGGAGGGTAGGACGAAGAGGGGTTGGTTCTACCTATTGGGTATAAATACTAGTAACTTTGTTCACTGGGTAGGGAGCATGTGGGAGAAAATAAAAAATAAACAAGGCCCTCATATGTGACTAAGAATATAAAAGGAGGATTCTGGGAGTTGGATGGATCAGAAAAAAGAACCGCAGTAAATAAGAAGCACAGCCTGAGCGTTCTAACCTGGAATATAAATGGCCTTGGGGTACCAGGTAGAAAAAGGAGAGTGCTTCAGTTTTTAAAATAATCGGATATCGACATTGTAATACTACAAGAATCCCCTTTATGGCAAGAAGAGTGGGGAAAAATACTAAAAGGGCACAGGTGGATCAAACAATTTGCATATACAAACCAAACTTGTAATGTGAAAGGGGTGGCAATTCTGCTAAAAGATTCAGCATAGGCTAAAATAGTAAATGTCACTGCAGACCCTAAAGGGAGATGGTTAAGTGACATGGATAACATTTATAATATAAATTATTCTCTTGTAGGTTATTACAGTCCAAACATAGATGATTCTACTCTGCTTGGAGAACCCATTCAACAGTTAGTTGATAACAAGAACCTTCTTATAATAGGTGGAGACTTTAGTGCATTGATATATCCTGTATTGGATGAATCTTTCACTAGGCCAACGGTCAACACCTAAAATGAGGGAATCCATCCATTTAATGAAGAACTTAGGCCTGATAGATCCTTGGCGACATAAAGCGGGTAAGAATAAGGATTACACATTCCACAACAAGAAATATGGTCACGCTTCATGTATAGATTACTTTTTGATAGACTTTAGACTGAGAAATAAGATTAAGGAAGTAACTCATCAACCAGAGCATTTATCAGATCACTCTGCAGTAAAATTAGAGCTCTCACTGAATAGCATTGCAACACCACCAAGATAGACGCTGGATAGGTCCCTAGAGGAGCAAGAGATAATAAATAAGTGAAGCATGATACTACAGAATTGTTTTTTAAGAAAAAGGGACTCTCCATCACTACATATAATATGGGATGCCTATAAAGCTTTTATCTGAGGGAGGTTGATCAACTATGCAGTACATAGGAGGAGAGAAAACAACAACAGAGTGAATGAGATAAAAAGGAAGATGGCTTAACACTATAAGGACATGATTAATTCGGATGATTTTGTTACGATAACAAATTTACAAAAGCAGATCAGAGAAGTCAAGAACGGTGTAACTGAACATTTAGAAGAGGTGGTACAGAAAATTGGAATGCTAGTAAAGTGGCACATTATGAATATGGTGAGGGCTGTGGAAAGTTCTTGGCCTGGAAGACGAGGGGAGATATTGCTAGTAAGGGGTGAAACTAATCAATGATGTCTAGACAACCTGAACATCAGGAAAGCTTTTGCTCTCTTTTTTCAAAATGTATACACTTCAGAGTCCATAGCAACAGAAGAACATATTAATAACTGTCTGCAAAAAGATCCCCTACCAGAGTTAGCACAGGATAAACTTAATAAACAGATTAGTTTGGTAGAAGTGTATAACATACTCGAAGGGTTAAAAAAGAGAAAGGCCACAAGGCCAGATGGATTAACGAATGAATTATACAAAGCCCTGGTAGAGGATCTTACTCAGGTACTGACCATTTTATTTAATGCAGCATATATAGATTAACTTCTTGTCCCAGAAACATGGAATGAAGCCACAATAACATTAATGTAAAGGCAAATAAAAGCCCAAAAATATCTGAATCACACAGGCCAATATCTTTACTTAATAACAATTGTAAACTATACACACACATATTGGCCAAAAGATTGGATAAAGTGATGGGAGAACTAAATAATATATCCCAAAAAGGTTTCATGAAGAATAGACAACCACACTACTTAGTCCATGTTCTGGTGTGCGCTATAGAGTTGGCCATAGATAGAGACCTTCCTTCATGACAGTAGATGCGGCAAAGGCATTCGATAGGGTGAGCTGGCCTTTTTTATTTACACTTATAGGACAAAATGAACTCTGGAATATGTTTCAAAATGCAATAAGGAATATATATAAATGCCCCTCGGCGAGGATTTTAGTTAATGGCTCCCTGACTTCACAACACAAAATAGGTAGAGGTACCCACCAAAGATGCCCCTTATCCCTCTTACTGTTTAACTTATACATTAAACCCCTGGTAAGAAGAATTAGGGGTGAACAGAGGATCTTGCCATTTCAATATCAAGATTGGAACAAAAAAGAGGTCCTTTATACGGATGACCTTTTGATTTACACAAGAGGTTTGAAAGGAGCTTTTCCCATTATATTATATATCCTTAAAGACTTTGGAAAAGTTGCAGGTTATCTAGTTAGCAAAGAGAAAGTGGAGATAGTGTCTTGGAATAAACCTGTAGATACAACTCTGAAAAAAAAGAAATCAGGTACTTAGGAGTTCAGGTGGTAAAAATCTGGCTGATGTGGCACAAGAAAACTTTATAAAACTTATGCGGGAAACTAAGAGGCTATTAAAGTCATGGTCACATCTCCCCTTATCCATTATAGGAAGAACAAACTTAATCAAAATGATGATTCTACCAAAATTTACATTAATATTTAATGCACTTCATTTACACTATGAGGCAAGGTGGTTCAGGAAACTGCAAGGGGATTTGGGCAGGTTTACATGGGCTAATAAGGGTGTGAGGATAGCTTGAAAAAAATTATGTAAGAAAAAACTGGATGGTGGGATAGCTTTCCCAGATTTCCTGCTATATTGTTGGGCCTTTAAATTCTACTAACTAAAAATTATCAACAGGCTTTCAACAGCTATGGTGCTTTAACAAACGATCTGGTAGAACAAGGAAACTATTTCCTCTTTAAGTTTGGACAGCCAAAATACTTCAAGAAGGTACGCCTACGAGTATTAAGAGCAGCTAGCAAGCTATGGGTTGAAGTCAGAAGAACTTTAGGAATGCAATATTACAGCCAAATGGCCCCAGTGTGGAAATCTCTGGGAACTTCTGCTTTCTGGACACTTTGTAAATGTAAATGTACAGGAATTTACATAGCGCAAATCACCGAGCGGTTTCTAAGCGCTTGCTTATGGGACCCGTCCTGGTATTCCCCTGTGAGATAACCCCGGCAGGGTATCCACAAGGTGAAAGCCAGGCATCCCGCCACGAGGGGCCGTTGTGGAGATTAAGCAAGCTATTGCCCAGAGTTGCAGAGTGTGAACCCGTGAATCAAGTAGGCACTGGAGCGAGAATTGTCGAGTCCATGGACATTTTAGGACTCAAGACCCAGCCGAGCCGGGAATTGAACCCTGGTCCCGGGCTGACCTCTGCTTCCAGGTCTGCCTCCTCTAACCAGTGAGCCACACTTCTCCACTTTAGCCACTCCATTAATGGAAACAGGAATAGAAAAATGGGACCAGCTAATTGAAAAGGACACTTTAATCTCATTGGACTCACTAACAAGTATTACAAACAATAGGCTTTCCAGGTTAAAAAAACTGCAATTTGTGAGTTGGGCTCAGGACCAATCAAATGTGGGATCCAAAACAGACTGGGAGGAAGAAATGTATAGCCGTAAGCCACAAAAGAAATTAGTGGCGAAGTGGTACTGGAGGTTGGTGCAAGAAGAAGACGGCCCTAATACAATGCCAGATGAAATTTGGAAAGAAGACCTACCAACATCAGATCCATTATTTCTCTGCCGAGTATCAATGTCTACACTTTGGTCTTTCGTGAAGTATGCACCCCTAAGAAGAAATCATCTTTTCACTTTACGCTGGGCTTTTTAGTCTCCAAAGAAATGATCCAAAATGCAGGAGATGAAAATCAGGAGTTGTCTGATATGCAGCCTTGAGAAAGGAGATGATGTACACATGTTCTGGCAAGGTCCAGGAATACAAGCTTTTGGCAAGAAGTGGGTAAGATCTTAACAGCTGTTACGAAAAAGGATATAGATATAACCCTGCCGTTGATTATATTTGGGTTTTTAGAGCGTGGTGGTCCTAAGGGAAAAAGAAGGAAATTGCAAGATCAATTACTACTTATCTTAACATTAAGTACATAGGGTAATCTGTATAAATTGGGTTTATAGGACCTTACCATCTTGTATGAATTAGCCAAACTCGGTGAAGCGTATTGGTAGACTGGATCATATGAATGGCTCAAAAAAGAGGATTAGCACCTGGTAGCCTCTCCGATCCTACATGTCATACCATAATCGAAATTAAAAAGAAAAGGAGAGGTAGGGTGGGGTGGTCCCCACAAAACTCTAAAATTGGTTGAAGGAGATTGTTTCAGAAGGAGTTAATACCCAGCAGGCTGTAGGCATAAAATTCTGGAGCACACATCTCCTATTTATCTGTCACGCATGAGAACCAAAATTAAAAATAAAAAAAATAAAAAAGAAGGCTAGGCCTTTCAACGCCCCCCCCCCGCCCCCCCCACCACCACCACGACCCTGCTCAATAGATGTACCACTGGCAAATTGACATAATTACTATGGCAAAGACTCAACCAAAACTAAGCGCAATACTTGCATAAGTCATCCTTAACTTTCCCTAAACCTATCTATTGTGACCTGTAAAACTAAACCAAGCCATGCACCATAACTTTAAAGCTAACTGCAACCCTGAGCCTAAAACTAATGATACATGTAAGGCTATGCCTAACCCTAAAACCAACACAATAGTATGTTTTAGAAACCTACAGTAATCCTGACTCTAACATTTGGGTTCTAGATGTTCTTGTTTTATCTGTTATGCTTCATACCATTCCATAGTGCAACCACCTTCATTGAGTGGATATGTCATTGAATGAGTGGGTTAGTTGACATCCACTGTGCTCTTCTCCCAGATGTTAAAAGTGAAGTACACTCATGGATCTGTGCTTGATTTGTAACAAAAATAAGTGCCATGGCCTTTGTCAGAAGGCCACTGCAGCCTGCATCACCTGTTGACCCTGCCAGCGCTGGAAATGACAATTCAAGCTATTCCAGACCTCCAAAGCTATAAGAATGGCTTGAGAGGCAAATATTAGTCATTTTAGTATATCTTATATTAACAACAAACTGCTGTTTGGCTCATCTCTAAACTAGACAGACAATGCCACCATCTGGCAGCTCTCATAAGTGCCAGTGTTGACAATTAAGTACTGGTGCTGAGCACCGAACCTACTAGTTCAAATCAAGCACTGCCATGAATCTGTTTCGAGATTCTGCGTGAAAATGAATGAATTTGTTCATTGGCATTAAAAAACTCAACTTTAGGATGCTCAAATTTTGTGAACTAAAAAACTCAACTTTAGGATGCTCAACTTTTGTGAACTCTTTGAGTCTGATTCAGAAAGGTACTCTACCACGTTTTTGTAAGTTTACAAGTGTATGCTATTCACAAAGTATTAGTATCTTTACGACTGCAGAGTTTCCGCACATAAAAGTATAGGACAGTCTTACCTTTAGAGATACTACTAGTAAAATACCTTTGTTGACTACCAAAAAGTCATACACTTACACAGAAGTGTTAGTTTACCTTTGGGAATCAGGCTCTTTGTTTCCCACCCAGATGAATCTCTTTGCTTGCTGAATGTGATTTTCTCAACATTTTTTTTTCAGAAACTGATTAAGGACCATGACGAAACTGTAGCCTTCCTAGAAAGAACTTTTCATCATGACATGGAAATTGTGAAGAGAAAAATGGTGTATGAGAAGAAGAAAAAAGAAAGAGAAGAGGAAAGAAAGCATTCCGTTGCCAGATCGCCACATGTCCAAGAGAAAGACCAACAGATAGAGCAGCGTGTTCTGTCACTTTTGACAGAAAGTAGGTAGAGCTGTGCTTGAAGAAATTTGAGCTTTGTCAGGTCCGAAAACATAACACTGCTGGAGCAATTCTGTCAACATATCTGTTCATGAAATTAATGAATAAAATTAAGTGTTCCTTTAGGGTTAGGCAAACCTAGACTGGGTATTCCCATCCAATTTAGAGATGGGCAGGGTTTTAAGTGGGTCGGGTCTCACCGGCTCTGAGCACCCGCAGTTTTTTAAAAGAAGCCTCAAAACGGGTCTCTATCGGGGTCTGTCTTGTGCCCTGGCACAGGCAGTCCGTTTTTTTCAGAACTGCTGTGACAGCAGGCACATCGATGTGCACTGCTCACACTGCTCACTTCTCACTAGTGGAGAAGTTACGTCATGACGTCATGCCAAGTGAGCGTTGTAGGGGAAGGGAAATCCTTTAAAGAGAGTCATTTTCTCTTTGGATATCCCTTCTCTTTTTGAAACTCAGGAGCAGCAACATTGTTGGGGTGTCACCAGGGCTTTAAGTGGAAGCTTTTTCAATATTATATACAAGTCATAGTTCCTGCTTATTTATCTCATGCAACTAACAACCATTGACAAAGCCAATAGTGCTGACTTGTTGTAGATATGATGTAACTTGTAATATATATCTAGATGCAATGACAGAAACAGCAAAATACAAGTCGGGCGGCACACTACGCTAAGCACAGATTTTTTCAGATTAAGTGTTTGTAAGCCATGCCCTTAATTACATTAGCCACCCCCCTTTGAGATACCCTCCAGTTTTTTCATCCCACTTAAAGACCTGGAGCTGAGGGTACCAGTGGGATAGCGTGCAGGGAGTCCCAAAGGGTGGTTTCCCCGGTAGCAACATTTTAAAAGAAAGTATTGTGCCTCTTCACCATTGGACCAGTAGCACTTCCTGAGCTAATGGTCTCCTGGTTAGGAGGCACAATACGTTCTTTTAAAATTCTGCCCGGGCGCTGGAAACCCACGGTACACCGCTGGGGGGATCAGCTCACTGTGAGCTGGTAGAGCTGCCGGAGGGACCACAGAACCACTGCCACTATTGAATTGAGGTTTCGTCCTATTTAGGATGTTCCTTTCAATGTAGATTTTCTCTGCCAGGGCACGGATGACCAATAAAGCCCCTCACGAGGAGGTGCATGAGGACAATTGATTTTTTGGGGGTTTTCAGAATTAACCTACTTTTTTGGTGCTTGTTGCCCCTGCCGTTCTGGTGAAGTACATTAATCTGAAATAAATCAGCGACCAGATGGCTAATCCTGAATTGGGTATTATGCCTGCCATTTGGGTCTTTGCCGCCGGGGTCTAAATTACCTGCTTAGTTTTTTAAGAGCCAATTGTACATTTTAAAAAATCTGAAATTTCTGCTAGAGTCACTTTTATGTTTGGAGTACATTTTGAAATTCTTTTAATTCACAATGAAATCTTATGAATACTATTGAGAGCTACTACTCTTGCAGCTTCCCAGGAGTACTCAGGTACGTAACATGCACTCATTCAGAAATGTAACAGGTATATATGTCTGAATTGGAAAACATAAATGCTCCTGCACTTGTTAACATTGTTCTTTTACATTTTATATGGGGAAAACTTGTTTTGTGAATTTACAGAAACCTATGACACCCTGAAACACCCACAATCTCATTATGGTAAGATATTTACTTGCACATACAATTGCAACACATTCGGGTAATTGTATGTGTAGGAAATCCATTTAGAAGTGGGAACTCACTTTTTGTTAGTAGCAACATTGAATTTATGTTTATGATTAACCCCTGGGGTGAAGATGATGATTTAATTTTAAGACCACAGAGGCCACAGCAGAGCTTCTAAGGATTTGAAGGCTGGTTGGAATCTATTCCCTGGGACACAAATTGGTTACATATACTAAGCCAAGCAGATTAGTGGGAAGTAGGGGAAGCAGTGTTTCTGGCTCTAAGATCCTACCCACCCAAACAGAGAAGGGGCCATAGGAAGACACACTTAACTTTGGTTCCCGTTGCCTTTACACTCGCCCTTGATGGACGGGTTAAATAGGGGAGAGGCCACTGTATGATGTATGTGGAAACTGTACAGATTGTGCTAGAAGTCTGTGCCACATGTATCAAAAATCCATTTTGCATTCCTTAAATAGCGAACTTCATGTAATCGCTATTTAAGGATAGCAAAATATTATGTAAGAAAATCGCAATTGCCTAAAAGTGATCCTAAAGATTCACAATTGCAATTAGGTAATCCCTAGTAGGTAATAGTACTCCATTTGTTCCTGTGAGTCAAAAGGCCCATAGGTGCGAATGGTTTTGCATTACCTATTTTAAGATTACCTAATTGGTAATCGCAAATTAGGTAATGCAATACCAAGGGTGCCCGGGGTCCTAAGGCCCCTCCAAGCACCCCAAAAAAATGTGCACATGTAAAGCTCACACATGCCATAGGAGCATGTGTGCGCCACATGGGACTTTAAGAAATGCATTTTTGTGCATTTTTCAAAATTTGAAAATGGTTATCATCGACTTGGTGTCAACACTAATAGCATTTTCTAAATGCACAGTTTGCATTAAGAAAATGCTTGGTACATGTGTTACAGGAATTGCAATTTGCGATTCCCTATTTGTAGTCACAATTTTAGGTAATCGCAGCTTTTCCGATTACCTAAAATTGCAACTGCAAAGCCTTTCATACACCTCGAAAGGCAATTTTGCATTCGCATACGGGCGAAATTACTGATTCGCAACGTTTGCGAATGCAAAAATGTTTGATCGATGTGACCCTTTAGCACAGTGGTTCTGACAGTTTTTGTGTTAACTGTATCATGTATTTTCACCAGTCAATTTCAGCACAGCACAGACCCAAACAAAGGGTGAAAGGAGCCCTTTCGGGTAGTTAGGAAAATTGAGCGAAAAAGCTACTGCACCCTCTTCAGCAATTCACATACAGTTCGAGTACAGTGGTGCAACAACCAAGAGGTGACGAATTAGCAATATGTAATTAGAGTTATTCTTTATTAATGTTTAGACACCGTCTTTAAAACATACAGTCTTTAAAAACAATAACATATTTTATATATCTGAAAGAAACACGTTAATATTAGGTTCCTTACCTTAGAATATCCCCAGGCGTCAGTCTGGATCCGGAAACTTTTGCGTAGCAGTACCCCTGCGCGTCGGTAGGCGTCGTCTGCAGGCGTCCCCTGCGGCTCCACGTCCGTCGTCGGCGTCGTGCGCCGTGATGACGTCGCTGGAGTATATAGACGCCGCCTCCGCGCGCTGACGTCAGTTCTTCTTTTTTCCGCGCCAGTAAGCGCAGATCCGAAGAGCAGTACTCCGGTCTTTTGACCAAGTTTTGTCAACTTTCTATATCTTTTTGGTGCCTGGTAGGATGCCCGGTTTCAAGGATTGTGACGGTTGTGACCGCACGATGTCGGTCACGGACCATCACCGACTCTGCCTCCGGTGCCTGGGCCCCGACCACGACGTGGACGCCTGCGTCGATTGCCGGGCTCTGACTAATAAGGCTAGACGGGAGCGGTCCCGCAAGCTACTCGAGCTCCGGGTGTCGGCCCCGGTCCGGCCGGAGGTCCAGGGAGCGTTCAAGGGAGCGGTCGCGGATCCGCGCGGGACGCTCCGGAAGTCGTCACCATTCGTCGGGCTCTTCAGGTAAGAAACACAAGAAGTTGGGGCGTCGTCATCGTACCCCCGACGCACGCACGACGTGGCCGGGGGTTCGGGTGACCCCAACCCCGCGGCTCCGCGAGAGTCGCCGGCGCGGCCTGCTCCATACCCTCCGGTCCCTGGGCAAGGTGCAACGCCTGAGGAGATTGAGGCGTTCCTCATGGCCATGAGGGCACTCACTTCTCCGACGGGGCCTACGGCGCCTTCAGGCCTAGTGCTACCGTCTGGGGGCCCTGGGGGTTCGGGTGTCCCTGGCTCGACGCCATCGGGTGCTCCGGCCCCGGTGCCGCCGATGGCTCCGGCGCCGCAAGGGCCTTTGGGGTCGACGCCGGGTGGTCTGCCGGCCGCTCCTGCGCCGATTCCATCGGGGTTGCCCCCGACGCCGTCCCCGCGCGACGCCGGTTCTCCTGTGCCGGCTCCGGGCGGCGTCGTCCCCATACCCTGCCCGAATCCGGTCGCGGAGTCGGACCGACGTCGCTCGACGCCGGGCTCGACGCCGATGGGGCCTGCGAACCCCGAGGAGCCGGTCTACATCGTTGACTCCGAATATGGAGATGATGAAGAGTACGGGGAAGGTTGGGAGGGGTCTGAGGACCCTCTGTTACGCGAGTGTCAGTATGACGTGGACTGGACAGGTGACTTGGGGGATGCCAGTGGGCTGGACGACTCTCCTAACCCTGGCTTTGTCTCTCCTCCTTCCGTGGCATCGGAGGAGGGAGCTGCCTATTCAGTGGTGCTGATGAGGGCTGCCAAGGCCTTACACCTTGAGCTCCCCGTCGCGGCCGTGAGGCCTAACATCCTCACTGAGGTCTTCAAACCGCAGTCATGCCCACAGGAGCCACTGCTGCCGTTTAACGAAGCCTTGTCAAACGTTCTGTTGGGCACGTGGTCCAGGCCCTCTTCAGGTTCGCCTGTTGATCGGAACGTGGCCAGACGCCACCGTCCTTGTCCGGACGACCCCAAGTTCCTGTCCACCCATCCCACCCCTGAGAGTCTGGTGATCCAGGCCTCGACTTCCCAGACCGCATTCCCGTCGGCCCCGCCCGACTGGGAATCTAAGAGGTATGACCAGTATGGCAAGAAGGTCTTCTCGTCCCTGAGTTTGGGACTGCGGTCTTGCAACACTGCTTGCCTCTTGGGCCGCTACACCCACTCTGTGTGGGATACGGTCGCGGAACTGCTGCCAGAATGCCCCATGGAGGTGCGGGCGAAGCTCGGCAAGGCTGTGGCTGAGGGCCGAGATGCAGCAAAATATTCCATACGGTGTGGTCTTGATACGACCGACTCGCTGGGCAGAGCGATGTCCACGACGGTGGCGATTCGTCGCCACGCCTGGCTGAGATCCGCCAACTTTGTGGCAGATGTCCAAAATGCCTTGATGGACATGCCGTTTGATGGCTGTCGCCTGTTTGGTGACAAGGCGGACCACGCGCTGGAACGCTTCAAGGACTCCAGGGCCACGGCCAAGTCCTTGGGTCTCTCGACCCAGCGCCAGCAAACGGGTTCGTTTCGCTCCTTTCGTGGCCAAGGAAGGGGCGTCCCCACATGTGCTGCCAGCCACGCGCCGCAACAATCTTTTCAACGCGGTGGCGGCCGTGGAAACCGCCGCGGAGGCGGTCGGGGTCAACGGCGGGGTCAGGCCACACCTCCCCCCGCAGCATCTGCCTCCAAATCCTCCTGGTCCGTGATTTCAGGCCCATGTGACGCCAGTGGGTGGCAGGGTTCGCCATCACCACGCCCGCTGGCGCACAATCACATCGGACAGGTGGGTGCTGCAACTCGTCCGAAGGGGCTACTCCCTCCCCTTCGAGACCACTCCTCCAGCCATGCCACCGCAGAACCACCGTGTGTCGGGGGACCACTTGACACTTCTGCAGGAGGAAGTTACGGCCCTCTTGGCCAAGGGGGCCATCGAGCGCGTTCCTGGGCCAGAAGTAGGGCGTGGTTGCTATTCCCACTACTTTCTGGTGCCCAAGAAGGACAAAGGGGGCCTACGTCCTATCTTGGATCTACGGAACGTCAACGGCTTCCTCCGGAAGGAGAAGTTCAAGATGTTGACATTAGCTCAGGTCTTGGCTGCTCTAGACCCGCAAGACTGGATGGTAGCGTTGGACTTGCAGGATGCGTATTTTCACATCCCCGTCCTGCCGGCCCACCAGCGTTACCTGCGGTTCACGGTAGGCCAGGAGCACTTTCAGTTTATCGTGCTCCCCTTCGGCCTTACCAGCGCCCCACGGGTGTTCACAAAGGTGTTGGCGGTGGTCGCAGCCCATCTGCGCAGGTTAGGGGTTTCAGTCTTCCCCTACCTAGACGACTGGTTGTTGAAGGCGGGCTCGCCCCAGACAGTCGTCCACCACCTTCAGATGACGGCAGACCTCTTGCACGACCTGGGGTTCTCCATCAATGTGCCAAAATCACACCTGTGTCCCTCTCAAAAGCTCCTTTTCATCGGAGCGGTTCTGGACTCGGCGCAGTTTCGGGTTTATCCTCCGGAACGGCGGGTCCGGGATATACAGGCTTTGATTCCCATCTTTCAACCGCTATCCCGGGTTTCGGTCAGGTTGACGCTGCAGCTGCTGGGGCTGATGGCTTCCTGCGTCCTTCTGGTGCATCACGCCCGGTGGCGGATGCGGGCTCTGCAGTGGGACCTGAAGTTTCAGTGGGCCCAGCATCAGGGCAACTTGTCCGACCACGTCTTGATCTCGGAGGGCACTGCGAGACAACTGCAGTGGTGGCTTACGGACCGCGATTGGGTCAGAGGCAGATCCCTCTCCCTTCCCCAACCGGAGCACGTTGTCGTGACGGACGCGTCCCTCCAGGGCTGGGGAGGCCACTTGGGAGAGGCGGAGATCAGAGGCATCAACCTGTTGGAGCTACGGGCGATTCGTCTAGCACTGAAGGCATTCCTCCCCTTTGTCAACGGGAGTGTAGTGCAGGTGTTCACGGACAACACCACCGCCATGTGGTACTGCAACAAACAGGGCGGGGTGGGGTCGTGGACCCTTTGCCAGGAGGCTCTGCGCCTCTGGCAGTGGCTGGAACGTCAGGGCGTGACTTTGACGGTTCAACACCTGGCAGGTTCTCTGAACGCCAGGGCGGACGAACTCAGCCGTCGGTGCTCGATGGATCACGAATGGCGTCTGAACTCGGACGTGGCGCAAGGACTCTTTCTGCAATGGGGAGAGCCTTGGTTAGATCTATTCGCCACAGAAGAGAACGCGCAATGTCATCAGTTCTGCGCGTTGGTGTTTCCAAGACGGCACTCGCACGGCGACGCCTTTCGGCGCGAGTGGAGTTGCGGTCTGTTATACGCCTTTCCGCCTATACCACTTCTGCCCAGAGTGCTGAAGAAGATCAGGCGCGACCGGGCCCAAGTTATCCTTGTGGCTCCGGACTGGGCTCGAAGGTACTGGTATCCCGAGCTACTCAGCATGTCAGTCGGTCCCCCGATCCGCCTGCCCCTTCAGGAGGACCTTCTGTCGCAGCAGCAGGGGACGGTCCTCCACCCGAACCTCTCCAGTCTCCACCTCCATGCTTGGAGATTGAGCGGCGGCAGTTGAGGCCATTTGACTTGCCTCCTGAAGTCTGTGATGTAATTCTGGCAGCCAGGCGTCCCTCCACAAAGTCGGTATACGCCTGTCGGTGGAACAGATTTGTGGCATGGTGCACAGCAAAGGCTGTGGATCCTCTTTCTGCCCCTCTTTCCGAGGTTCTTCTGTTTCTTCTCTCTCTTGCCCAGCAGGGCTCTGCTCTGGGCACTATCAAGGGCTACCTTTTGGCCCTTTCAGCCTTTCTAAGGCTTCCTGATCAGCCTTCTTTGTTCAAGTCCCCAATTGTAACGAGATTCTTGAAGGGCATCACACACATGTATCCACCTGTTCCGTTTGTGATGCCTCAGTGGGACTTGAACCTGGTTCTAACCTTTTTGATGTGTGCTCCCTTTGAGCCCCTTCATTCTTGTCCTCTACGTCTCCTGACTTTAAAGACGGCTTTCCTGGTTGCCATCACCTCTGCCAGGAGAGTGAGTGAGCTCCAGGCTCTTTCTGTCCAACCTCCTTTCCTGTCCATTCATCCTGACAAGGTGGTTCTAATGACTAGACCTTCTTTCCTGCCCAAAGTAGTTTCTGCTTTTCACATCGGGCAGTCCATCGCCCTCCCCTCCTTCTTCCCGCCTCCGCATCCTTTGAAGGATGAAGAGCGGCTCCATCGTCTGGACCCAAAACGTGCGCTTTCATTTTACATGGATCGCACACGCCAGTTCCGGGTGGATGACCAACTGTTTGTTGGCTACGTGGGTGCGAAGAAGGGACGGTCGGTACATAAACGGACCATCTCTCGGTGGGTCGTTCTGTGCATCAAAGCGTGCTACTCTTTGGCTCGGAAGGAGCCTCCTGTTGGGCTGAGGGCCCATTCCACTCGGGCCACGGCGGCTACTACTGCCCTGGGCCGGGGAGTCCCCTTGCAGGACATTTGCCAGGCGGCTACGTGGGCCTCGCTGCACACCTTCGCGAGGCACTACTGCCTGGATAGTCAAGTCCGGAGGGATGGCTTCTTTGGCCGTTCTGTCCTCCAGGACTTTCTGGTGTAGGAATGTATTGGTTCGCAGACCCACCACCGGGGTTGGTCTTGCTGGGGTGTCTATTCTAAGGTAAGGAATCTAATACTAACGTGTTTCTTTCAGATGAACAAGTTACTTACCTTCGGTAACGATATATCTGTAAGAAACATTAGTTAGTATTAGATTCCTTACCGAACCCACCCATCCTCCCCGTTCTGCGAACTGATACCTAGGGTTAAGGACATCCCTTTCAGGGCCCTAGTTTCAAATGGCACCAGTGTTGGTTCTCACATGGCTCTGCGTGTTCTGGCGCGGAAAAGCTGTGTACAAAGAACTGACGTCAGCGCGTGGAGGCGGCGTCTATATACTCCAGCGATGTCATCACGGCGCACGACGCCGACGACGGACGCGGAGCCGCAGGGGACGCCTGCAGACGACGCCTACCGACGCGCAGGGGTACTGCTACGCAAAAGTTTCCGGATCCAGACTGACGCCTGGGGATATTCTAAGGTAAGGAATCTAATACTAACTAATGTTTCTTACAGATATATCGTTACCGAAGGTAAGTAACTTGTTCAATTTTACCATATAAATACCAATTCATCATAATACACTAAAAACTCCCAAAACTCCATGTAATTAAGAGAAAATGTGCACAGTTTCATAGTGCACAACAGTCAAACACTCATATTGGGTGGATACCTGTAATTTACAGATTTGCACACTTTACGGCTTCTTGTGTTGTCCCCGCATGTAGAACGCAGTACATTGTGATTATTTTCCACTTGTAAAAAAACTCCTCATCATCTGGCTTGTCCCTGTCCTTAATCAGTGAGGTATGTGTACTCCCCGGAAGAAAACCCCACAGTCCACCTACAAGGCAACATAGGAGTTGGGTCCTCACACTAAGAAGAGTTTCACACATTTACCTTAAGGTTTTTCTGCCGGAATCTCAGACAAAAGGCCTCATTAAGAGTTCCGGGGATGGTATACCAGCACAAACGTGATGGGTATACCGTCCACCTTGTTACAAGTGCATTAGGATATAATACACTTTTAATTAGGCGGTTGATATATCCGTCATGTTTGTGCCAAACTCTAAATCAGGAATAAAGTATCTTTAAGGATTGCCTTCATTTTTTTTGTAGCAAACGAGGTTGAATTCATACTGCTGAAGTAGGCCTAGCCGACCCCCAGTCAGGATTTTCAGTCCGTATTCTTGTCACAAATCACATCCAAGAGACAATAGAAACTTCCAATCAGTAGGCATCACAGCCTAGAACCAATCAGAACTAACGTTATTCAAAATGGCATCCTACCAGGCCACTAAACAGATAAAATGGTTCAAGGATGAGAGACCCAATCTTAAACCAATATGGCATCCAGATGTTTTGAGTGTGATTACTAGTAGGTGCGAATTCTGACTGACATATCAGAATAAGAAATAAAAAAATATTGGATTTTCCCTGGTTTCCTTAATCAAGACTGAAATGGCGACAGGGAATTGAACGAAGATCCTAATTTATTTATTTATTTATTTATGGACTTATAAAGCGCCTGATTCAATTCCCGGAGGGATATCTCTGCGCTTGTGCTTCCGCTGGTTAGTAACTATCAGGGTTTATTGGCTGTAACACTAGAAAATTTGATCTAAGGCAGGGTGAAGAGATATGTTTTAAGGTTTTTTCTAAAGGATTCAAGACTGGGGATTTGTTTCAGCACGGGGGGTAGGGAGTATTTAGGATACAAAATTCAATAACTGTGGCAAGAAGCAGTTAAACTCAAAGGGGCGTATTAACAAGGGCCTTATCTCCACTTTTTTGGCTTTAAAAGCCCAAAAAGCGGAGATAATATTATCGCCCTATCTACAAGGGGATGCTAACATGCATTAGCGCATGTTAGCAGCCTTTTCCCCGACGCCTCGCTCTGCATCTGTAATGAGATGCAAAGTGGGCGTCACTAGGCGTAACTCACACAGGGGGACTTGTAAAATATCACTAAGTACACATTGCGATATTTACAAGGCGGCCCAGAACATTTTAGCATATGTTAGTTTTTGGCGAAAACCGCGGTTTTCGCCAAAAGCTAACGTCTGCTAAAATCCTGACTAATGTATGTGTAACATAGGAGGTGGATTATTGTGTCACGACCAGGGCCGGACTGGCTACCGGGCAGGTGTGTGTGCTTCCGAGCTGGGGGCTACTTTCTCTGTGGTGGGGGCTTATTTCGTTGATGGGGACCTGCGTGCGCATTGAAATAAAAAGAGCAAAACGAATTTAGTTTTTCACACGCAGGTCCCTATCAACTAAATCAGCCCCCAGCTCGGCAGCACGCACAACTGCCCGGTAGCCAGTTCGGCCCTGGTCACGACCACAGGGCCGTATCATCAAGCATATCGCCGTTTTGCAGGGAACATCGCTGAAAAACCAGCGATGTTCCCTGCAAAACTGCGATTTCCCTGCTATCGCTGGAATTTATATCGCCATTGCGCTATGCGTTGTTAATACAGTGCAAGCATGTCGATAAATTCGAGCGATAGCTGGCCTTAACAAAAACCGCGCTTAGCGCGGTCAGCAGTATTTAACGCTGACTCTTGTTGATATGCCCCTCTATTCGTTGGATTATTTTTATGAACATAGCTTTTCTTCACCTCAAAACCGCCATTTTTTTTCTTTAAAAGCAACCGAGAAGAATATTGAATTCGCAACACTCCCTGTGTGTTAAAATGGATATTCCCAGGCTCCGAGCCCTCGTCCATGCAAGTATCAGAAAGATTGGATAATCATCAGCACCTGGAGAACTGTGCCCAGCATCAGGTCCAAAAGAACATTGAAAATAAACCTAGTAGATGCAACGGGGACGTCTCTCGGTTACAATCACAAGACAACATTTAGGGCAGGGTTGTCTATCTGGTTACAGTGCCGGGGAGCTAGAGGGGGAGCATTTTCTGAGGTGAGGACCCAACACTTATTTTTCCTTAGGTGGGCAGTGAGGTGTCTGGCAGGGGGTGAACATACCTCACTTAGACGAGACGAGGTAGATGAAATTGAAGTAACAGGATTTAAGTAATCAGGACTTTGTGAATAGCCCAAACTTGCTAGGATTCAAAGCCTAAACACAGAAAACAAAACTGGATATTAAAATAAACTAACTTTTAAAATAAAATGACACTTTTTTCTTTACTCTGCAACTGCATGCCCTGTTATGACAAATACATGTTTTGCGATAAATAATAAAATGGAAGGTAATTTGTGAGATATCCTGCTTTTACCTTAAAAACCGGAGGAAAAAACCCATTGAATACACTGAAGAAGAAGGGCTCCTGCCGCCACTTCAGTTATTTGTCTTTCTCCGGTATTCTTTCCCCGGTAGGTATTGTGTCTGTATGATTAATGCACAGCCCACGCACACAAAGCGCCCATTGTAGTTCTCAGCACATATAAGGCTGGCATTCCCAAGAGACCTGGCCACATTATTCGGTTGCGTCTCGCGCTACTGAGACGTCTCCTTGAATCAGAGAAAAACACTGCAGCTCTTATAAATTGGAAAGGGTCCAGAAGCGACCTCTTTCTCACCCTTTTCATTTTCAATACCTATTGTCACCTGAAAACATGATACGAGTTTTCGAAACAAGAGTGGTAGAAGCTTGCTCGGGGGCAGCTTGGGTATTAAAAGAGAGATAAACCAATGGTAATGTGGCTCAGAGCGTTGCAGCTTCTTCCCTACAACCTATCAGCAAATTCACATCAGACTTTCATCCTTCTGAGGCTAATAAGCAGGGCTTTAAGTGTGATGAAAAAACTAGGGGTTTCTCTCTCTTAAAGGCTGCGTGGCCAATGTAATTAAGTGCAAAAAGAATAATTGATGGACAGAATGCAGAACAATGTCATGCATTCACCCCAGTACAGAGATCTGGGTCTAAATCCATAGTTATTTTGCTCACCATGTGATTCCAGTTTTGACCCAGCCACATGCAAATCAGTCTTGACCCTACCCAAATGGGAACAGTCCAGCCCGAACTGCCAGGCCAGGTCCTCTCTGGACTTGAAATTAGCATCCTAAGACCGGTTTCGGGGTTTCACCCTTCATCAGCCAGAATAGCTTGACTCCAGTGGCATGGAGAGCACAGCACCCACGTATGGGCATACCCGTCCAACTCGGGGTGACAAATGCAAACAGATCAATTGATGGACAGAAAGCAGAACAATGTCATACATTCACCCCAGTACAGAGATCTGGGCCTAAAGCCATTGTTTTTTTGATCACCATGCCATTCCAGTTTAGACCCAGCCATATGCAAATTAGTCTTGACCCTGCACCCAATGGGAACAGTCCAGTCCGAACTGCCAGGCCAGGTCCTCACTGGACTGGAAACAAGCATCCTAGGACCGGTTTTGGGGTTTCACACTCATCAGCCAAGATAGCTTGACTCCAGTGGCATAGAGAGCATGGGACCCACGTAACAAAAGCAAAAAGAACAATTGACCAGGGAGGGCTGCGCTTGGCAGTCCGGGCTGGACTGTTCCCATAAGGAACAGGGTCAAGATTGATTTGGGTATGGCTGGGTGTAAACTGGGGTGGTGTGGTGAGCAAAAGAATGATGGATTAAACCCAGAACCTTGTGACTAGGGTGAATGTTTGCATTGTCCAGCATTCCGTCCATCAATTGGTTCTTTTGCATATGTCGCCCTAAATGGGAGGGGTATGCCCAGACGTGGTTCCCATGCTCACTACACCACTGAATTCAAGCTATCCTGGCTGATATGGGGTGATGGCCTGAAACCAGTCCCAGGATACTTGTTTCCGGTCCAGGGAGGACCCGGCTTGGCAGTTCGTGCTGGACTGTTCCCATAGGGTATAGGGTCAAGACTGATTTGCATATGGCTGGGTCCAAACTAGGGTGGTGTGGTGAGAAAAATGATGATGGATTAAACCCAGAACCTTGTGACTGGGGGCGAATGTTTGTCCAGCATTTCGTCCATCAATTGTTTCTTCTGCATATGTTACCCTAAGTGGGAGGGGTATACCCAGACATGGATCCTGTGCTCACTACACCACTGGATTCAAGCTAGCCCGGCTGATGAGGGGTAATGCCTTGAAACCGGTTCCAGGATGCTTGTTTCTGGTCCAGGGAGGATCTGGCTTGGCAGTTTAGTCTGGACTGTTGCCATAAAAAACAGGGTCAAGACTGATTTACATGTGGCTGGGTCCAAACTGGGGTGGTGTGGTGAACAACATAATGATGGATTAAAGCAGATCCTTGTGACTGGGAATGAATGTTTCCTTTGTCCAGCATTCTGTCCACCAACTGTTTCTTTTGCATAGGTCGCCCTAAGTGGGAGGGGTATGCCCAGGCATGGGTCCGTGCTCACTACACTACTGGATTCAAGCTAGCCTGGCTGATGAAGGGTGATGTCCCAAAACAGGTCCCAGGATGCTTGTTTTTGGTCCAGGGAGGACCTGGATTGGTAGTTGGGCTGGGCTATTCCCATAAGGAACATGGTCAGGACTGATTTGCATATGGCTGGGTCCAAACTGGGGTGGTGTGGTGACAAAAGAATGATGGATTAAAACTAGATCCTTATGACTGGGGGTGAATGTTTGCATTCCGTCCATCAATTGTTTCGTTTGCATATGTCGCTCTAAGTGGAGGGGAATGGCCAGTGGTGGCTTTGGTGCTCACTACACCACTGGATTCAAGCTAGTCTGGCTGATGAGGGGTGATGCCCTGAAACTGGTCCCAGGATGCTTGTTTACGGTCCAAGGAGGACCTGGCTTGGTAGTTTGGGCTGCACTGTTCCCATAAGCAACAGGGTCAAGACTGATTTGCATATTGCTGGGTCCAAACTGGGGTGATGTGGGGAGCAAACGAATGATGGATTAAACCCAGATCCTAGTGACTTGAGGTGAATGTTTGCATTGCCCAGCATTATGTCCATCAATTGTTTCTTTTGCAATGTAATTAAGGGCGTGGCTTAAAACACATAAGCTAAATATCTGTGCTTAGTGTAGTGTGCCTCCCGGCTTATATTTTGCTGTTTCTGTCATTCAATCCAGATATATGATATAATAAGTAACATCATACCTACAACACATCAGAACTATTGACTTTGTCAATAGTTGTGTGCTGCTTAAGATAAACAACCAACAATTATGGCTTGGAGGAGATACGTCAGCAACCAAGATGGCTGCTTAGGGTCCCGGCTCCGCCGACCTCCGTAACCCGCCACGATATCCTGTACATTATTCTGACTTTACGCCTAGTCTCTGTGTGCATGAACTGTTCCGCACTCCGATGGTGAAATCCGGAAACTTTTATCGGCTTGTTTGACGAAGTTCCATCGAGTTGAAGTTTGCGGCCTACTCCAGCGGTGAAGCCAGGGCCTGGAGTACTTTCACAGTTGGGCTGTAGTGCAACAACATCGGCCAGGGAATCGGGCTGGGTCCGGTCGACCGGAGTGGAGGCTTTAATTCAGCCCGAAATTGGCAGCAATCGTTTTCATTGCTCAGCATCGACTGAGGGGTGAGTCAGCTTGCTGCCGGCTGCGGGTGGGGGCCCTCGTCCTGCAGACCCGGTTTGCGCCCGCTGGGATTCAGTGGTTCGGGGTCTCTGGCCTGCGGCCTTAACTGGGTTGATTGTAGCTGCGGACAAAGACTGGTCACTCTTCGCATTTGCACGTTCGTGGTCCTGTCTGTCCCCCCGAGGATGCCAGACTCACCCGGGGAGGTGATTGTGACTGATATCGGGCATGAGAATATGGATTGAACGGTGCATGAGCCATCGCTGAGGTCAATACTGGCAGAACTTTGGGCATTTCCCTCACATGTGGATACTTTGTTGAGCAAATTGGACACGCGCCTATCTGAGATGCTCCTGGTGGAACCGGCCCAACCTTATTGTTGGAACAGGAATCTACAGCCATTCATACCGCGGCCATTTTGACTCCGTGCGTGAACCCCGTGAGGAACCAAGTATTGGAACCATCGGATGGTGCCCTGGGAGACGGTGTTCCCGAGGATGTCATGGTATTGCTGAACCTTCCACCACCACCGGCTTTGGATATAACGTCAGGCGTTCCCCTCCCGAAGACTTTTGTTTGTGACTTTCCATTCATTTTGCGGTCATTTTTTCCTTTCCTGGTGACGCTACGACTCCTGTGCAAGACACATTGGGACTGTTCAACTAGGAGGGTGAGTTCATCTGCGTCTACAGTTCCTGTGGACTCACTGCCTGCCGGTAGCCATGGGCTGCTTTCTGATGACTCTCTTCTTCTTTATTGCTTCTTTGTGTGCCTTTGGGTCTCGCTGGGAGGGGTTCGTGTTCTTGTTCGGAAGGGCCAAGGTTAAGATCGACTGGGTCGGGAAGGGTTGGCGTGGCTTTCATAAGTGTTGGACCTGCAACTGTTTGCTCTAAGAGGCTGGGCGGTGTCTCATGGTACCCTCTAATTTCTTCTATATTGTTGTCTTAAACTGGTCTTTTAGTGATATGGGGTGGCTGTTTCAGGCGTGGGGTCTAAAGGGGCTGGGAGCCCACATGGATATCCCCTTCTCCGTTCTTTCTCCTACCTTTGGGGTTTTAGTTATTAGGGGCCACAGGCACTCTGCTAGTGGGGTTAGGCTGTAGCCATTTGAAGGGGTGCAGGGTGGGGGGCTGTAGTTTTTTTTTTTTCCTTTTTTATTTTCTATGGCCTTTCTTTCCTTCTCTCTCTTTCTTAAAGGATTAGAATAGCTAAGAATCATTCGGATTCTTATTGTGTGTTTGTATTTCGTGCTTATGCTCTTATGATATCCTGATTCCTGGGTGGGCAGGCTCCGAGTCCTGGCGCAACATGGAATGTATATTGGGTGTTCTTTTGTACCGATCTAAATGCTCTGGCGCCAATTCTCCATTATAGTGGTTATTACATGCATATCCTGTTTCTTGCCCTGTCCCCCGCATTCTGTTTGATTGTATGGCACCTGATCCTCTCTTATAAAATATAAAATGAAACCTCTGTCTCATCCTGGAACCCAGTTGTGCATTCTAATACAAGTTTTATCCTGAATCGCAGCCGGACCTCTGGGTTGTCGGCTGATGAGCTGTGTCATACTGTAATATCGGAGATTTTAATTTGTCTAGTGGCCAGCCCCCGCGGTTGTAGGCCCATACTTGTATTTTTACTGAATGCTACAATAAAGGTTTTTAAAAAAACCCAAAAAAAACAATTATGGCTTGTAAATAATATTGAAAAAGCTTCCCCTTAAATCCATGGTGACACCACTGCAGTGTTGCTGCTCCAGAGTTTTAAAAATAGACGTGAAATCCAGAGAGAAAATTACTTACTAAAAACATCTTGCTGATTCTGTAAATGACTCTGTAAATGTTGTCCACACCCCTGCGAAGATCTGTAGTGGGGTTGCCACTTTAGCTCAGACTACAAACAGCCACTCCAACTCCAGTACCTTATTAACAAAACACTCGGATGCTACTAAAACCATTAAGTCTGCCACAGGCGACAAAATAACCAGAATAAAGGATGCTACTCTGAATGGTCAGAAGGGTCAAGGGGGAACCCGGCAAACTCAATGCAATTGGGGAAACTAAATCTATTGATCAGGGAGTTATTGAAACAGCAGCAGCTAAGGCAACTGAAACATGCATTACGACATTTATAGCGCCATCCGATCAATCAGCTATGCTTATATCAGAAACGTTTTCAGGCCAGACGGAGACGGAGATCCTAAATACACTTAATTCGCACTGTCCTTCTGCCTTATCTACCACTGATGTTGAGGGTGATAATCTAGGAATGCACCTACTAACAGAGAAAACTGCCCAAAACACTGGCGATACGCCTAAAGTCTCTGGTGAAGAGATCGAGATATGTTCTGATGATGAATATGAGGAAGTCTCTGAAGAAGTGGAAGTGGAAGACTCAGCTACTTCCCCGGGAGATGCAGCTAGACTCTCTGGCTGTAAAAAGGAAAAGAACAAAGCAAAGAATAAATCAAAGAGAGGGAAGAAAAATCTTAACATTTATAATAATTATATCTCCACTTCAACACTACGAGGGAAATTTATTACCGATAAAAGTCCTCTCCGCAAATGGATTGAGGCAAAAGGCGGGGTCAAGAGTATGGCACTACGCCTCTCTGGCACTAGCCCTATGGAGGGAGATTGCGTTAGGGGCCTACCTCTGTCTAGTAGCTCTAATATAAATCGTCTACCCCCACAAAATCTATGACTTCTGCATCCTCTTCTACTACCGCGCAGTTAGATATAAACCTGACAACATCTGAAATAAATCAATTTATAGCTACACCAGCAACCCTGCCTAACTTTGGGGTAAACAATCAGAGTAATACAACCAAAACTACCCAAGTGACCACCTCGCTTATAATCTCTCCCATAATTAATACCAAGACAACCTGTGCTATCACCGCCGATGATTTAACAGATACTAAATCTCCACTTGGTCTGATATTACAGACACTGACTGATCATCGTCAAGAAATGCAGCAAAACTTCTTGCAGCTGAGGGAAGATAACAGAAAAATGCAACAGTCTTTTCAGGAGTCTTTTCAGGAGATGGCGGGGAAGCTGGGTGTAATAACTCAGGAGATTGAAGAACTGCAACAAAGGGTGGTAGTAGTCGAGGAGACATCTGTTTGCAGCGAGATTTTGGTGACTACACATCAGGCACAGATCGGGACTCTTCAGAGCAAGCTGGAGGATATGGAGAACCGGCAAAGGAGACAGAATCTCAGACTCTTTGGAATACCAGAAGGCTCTGAAGGGGCAGATCCGAGGGCATATGTTGTCCAGCTGTTTCAGAAGGCCTTCCTGTATCTGTCTGACTGGGACTGGGACTCACAACTCCAAAGGGTCCATAGACTACCGCTCAATCAAAGAAATAAGGGGGATCAATTTACTCACCCATTTTTGATTTATTTTGGGAATTTTCTATTAAGACAGACAGTCTCACTGAAAGCTAGACCCAATTCCCCAGTGACGATAGAGTCTGTCTCCTTCTTTGTGCGATCTGACCTAAGTAAGGCAACGATGGAAAGGCGCTGGAAACTGCGCCAGCTTATAGACCCATTCAAGTCCTTGGGGGGGCAAGCTTTTCTTCAAGAACCTGCTCGCTTAAAAGTTATAAAAGGCGGTCATACATATTCCTTTACAGACTACAAGGAATCTGAGTTGGCACTTTCTAAACTAGCATCTTGGAGGAGACATCTGTTTGCAGCGAGATTTTGGTGACTACACATCAGGCACAGATCGGGACTCTTCAGAGCAAGCTGGAGGATATGGAGAACCGGCAAAGGAGACAGAATCTCAGACTCTTTGGAATACCAGAAGGCTCTGAAGGGGCAGATCCGAGGGCATATGTTGTCCAGCTGTTTCAGAAGGCCTTCCTGTATCTGTCTGACTGGGACTGGGACTCACAACTCCAAAGGGTCCATAGACTACCGCTCAATCAAAGAAATAAGGGGGATCAATTTACTCACCCATTTTTGATTTATTTTGGGAATTTTCTATTAAGACAGACAGTCTCACTGAAAGCTAGACCCAATTCCCCAGTGACGATAGAGTCTGTCTCCTTCTTTGTGCGATCTGACCTAAGTAAGGCAACGATGGAAAGGCGCTGGAAACTGCGCCAGCTTATAGACCCATTCAAGTCCTTGGGGGGGCAAGCTTTTCTTCAAGAACCTGCTCGCTTAAAAGTTATAAAAGGCGGTCATACATATTCCTTTACAGACTACAAGGAAGCTGAGTTGCCACTTTCTAAACTAGCATCTTGAAGTCATAAAGGGGTGGTAAATATGCTTGGTTAACCTGTCTGAGATCAAGTATTCCGCAACTATACGGTGCTATAGACACCTCCATAAGAGGTTTATCTAATTGGGTTTGATAGGTTTTGTTCTTAATTATTTCTTAAACCTTTTCTGTCTTATTATCCTGAGAATATTTTAAGATTGCCTCAGTCAGAGTTTCTCCTTTTTCTTTCTTTTTCTATTAATCTGCTGTTTCCTTTTTTTTTCTTTTTTTTACTTTTGTATAATCATAACAAACTACAATTCATGAATAATGCTTATGTAAGCTTTTCTCCTTTTTGTCTTTTCTTCTCTCTCTGCATCTATGGTTGGGATGTAGGGAGGACCTCCGATGCTGCTACTCTGTAATGCTGCCTAGCCAGCGGCAGCAGGGTATAGAGGGGTTTCCTCTTCTAAGGGACGTAAGGGTGGGGTATGGGGTGGTTGGTTGCAAGGAGGGTTGGGTTTTTAAGGGGGGAACATTCTTTAAAACTAACAACATGAGAATGAGATTTGTTAAAACTGGTAACAGGGAGACATTAACTGGGAGGATGAAAATTGAAGGGGATAATACGCCAGGGGTTTGTATCGACTGAGATGTTTGGCATGGAATGTAGCAGGTCTCAATAGTAAACATAAGAGACAACTAGTGTATGAGGAGCTAAGAATGTATCACCCTAAAATAGCTTTACTCTCTGAGACTCATATTTCTTAAAAAGATCGGAAACTGCTGGGGCATCTCGGCTATGATGTAATAGTCTGCTCAGCACTGAATGTCTCAATTCGAAGGGTTGCTATTTTGAAAAAGAAATAATTTAAAACAGAAATTGTCAGAACTGCAGTTGACAACGGGGGAAGATGGGCCATTTCTTAACTAATGTTGGAAAATCATAAATATGTATTCTGTGTTATATATGGATCAAATATAGACGATCCTACTATTATTGATCGGCTGAATATGGAATTGTTGGAATGGGAAGGAGAGTGTATAATTATGTGGGACTTTAATTGCATATTGAGTTATGATATAGATACAACCAGACCGGGTTCATTCCAACGGATGCGCAGGACCCAAGCCGCTATTATGGAACTAGGCCGTATAACATTAAAGATGCATGGCGCATGATACATCCTGATGTAGCAGGGTATACCTATTACTCTGCACCACATAAACTTTGCACACGTATTGACATGGCTTGGGTTTCAGTTAAGACCTTAGAAATTAGTAGTATGGATATTTGCCCAAGGGTTACCTCCGACCATAACCCAATTCTTATTTCTTTCAATGTCTCACAGAAAAAGCAGGGCCAAAGGTTATTTTCATTCCCTAGGTATTTATTGTCAAACCACAAATTTATCATACTACTTAAAAAACATATGATGGAGTTTATTGAAATAAATGTCAACTCGGCCTCACCATCTATGGTCTGGGATGCCTGTAAGGCTAGTATAAGGGGGTTTACACAACAGTTTGTTTGGAGGCAAAACTCAGAACGAAAGAAAGCTACTGAGATAGTGTTCAGTAATATACTGTTATTGGAGAATCAACTATCGGAGTCTTTACGCCAGGGTTCCGAAAGTGCTGCTAAAATAGGATACACTTTAGTGAATTCTAAAGCTGCTCTGAAAGAAGCTACCTTCAGAGAGAAAACCAGCATAAAACTACACAAATACCAACTATCCCAGTATGAGAGTGGGGACAAAATTGGGAAAATTTTAGCACATAAAGTGGCCGACGATCACGCTAAAACACTGATAAAGACAATAAAGGGACCTAACGATCTGGTATATAACCAACCTACACAGATATTAGAACAATTTGTTAATTATTACAGTGCCCTGTATACCCCAGAAAATTATCCTTCTTTAAACAACATGCAAGGGTATCTGGACGCAACTATAAAGAACAGAGAAATAGAGGGGATGGACTCCCTGGTAGAGAATATAACCCTGGCTGAGATTAAAACTGCAATTACTGCACTACCATCGGGCAAAGCAGCTGGTGAAGATACTCTACCATTAGAACTATATAAACTCTGCTCTGATGAACTATTCCCACTTCTCAGTCAAATAATTAGCTCAATTGGTGCAAGGGGAAATGCCCCTAATTCATGGAATACCACAAAATTTTTATTTTTTCAGAAAAAAACTAAACCAGCCGATGAGTGTGGGTCAAATCGACCCATCTCATTAATAAACTCTGATGCTAAGGTATTCGCAAAAATGTTGGCTTCAAGGTTAGCGCCACTAATTCCATATCTGATTAACCCTCAACAGCATGGCTTTGTTATAGGCAGAGACACAACAGCTGATGTAAATATGGCCATAACTGCATTCGATGTTGCGCAGGTAAACTCCACCCCACTTGGTATGATATTGCTAGACGCTGAAAAAGCTTTCGACCGAGTGGGGTGGGATTATCTCTGGGCAACATTGACAGCCTGCGGCTTCAAAGGTAAATACTTAAGATGGATTCAAGCCCTTTATCATCCAACTGCTAAAATCCGCTATGCAGGGATGACATCTTCTAGTTTTATAATATCTTGGGCTACCAGGCAAGGTGCCCTTTGTCACCCTTGCTGTTCGCATTATCTATGGAACCATTTCTTTTTGCGTTACAGACTCAGCCTCGAATTACCCCTTTTGATTTTGGTTCAAACTCTCTGAAGATCACAGCCTATGCTGATGATATTGCGATATACTCGGCGGATGTGATAGAGGCTTTACAGGGAATAAACGAGGCGGCCAATAAGTTTGGGATGGTTTCCGGATACCAACTTAACATAAATAAAACACAGATACTAATGAACTATAAACCCCGGGCCCCAATATCAGGTGTATGTAGAACAGCTATATACCTAGGAGTTAATCTCTCCCCTAACATAAGTGAAATTGTTGGACTTAACTATGGGACTCTCCTTAGAGAAACAGCACTTACATTAAAAAAATGGCACAAGGTGCCGCTCAATATTACTGGACGGATCAATTTAATTAAAATGAAAACTCTTCCCAAATTTCTTTATTTATTTAGATCTATCCCATTAAGGGTTAATAATTTGTTTTTTTTTAAACTAGACGGGATTTTCAGTAGTTACATTTGGGGGTATAAAAAAGCCTGCCGATCGATGGGTCTGCGTAAACTTCCATTAAAGCAAGGCGGACTCAATTTTCCCAATTTTAGGTGATGCTTCTTTGCAGCCTTCATTTGTCATCTCCGTAGTTTACTTAACCCAAATAACTATTATTATTTTTATAAATTTATGCTAGGAGAGGACTCCAATATGTTTCTAACTAAAGTAAATGACCCCATCTACTTTAAAAGGGTAAAGTTTAAGACTGCAAGAGAGAGTGTTAAAATCTGGCTCTCGATTCTCACAACATGCAGGACTACGCTTTTTCATTCCAAACTTCCTTCGTGAGGCAACCCAGGATTTCCTGAAGTTTTTCATGATGGGGCTTGTAAGACCTGGGCTCGCTCGGGAATAAAAACCCTGGGTGACCTTTATGATAGTAATGGCTTCATTAAATTTGAGACACTAAAGATACTATATAAACTGACTGAAGCCATGCAATTTAAATATTTACAAATCCGAGATTACCTTGTACGTAGCATGAATGTAAGGACGATAACAGACTCAGATATCTGGGACTGTTTTCACTTAGATAAGATTAAGTCATTAATTAGTGAGGGATATAGATGTCTTAACTGTTGTAAAACAGATGACTGTGCGAATTTGGCAGAGAAATGGAGTATGTGATTGGGTGCTAATATTACTACCAATCAGATCTCTACAGCTTTTCTCGACTTTAACAAATTAGTGCAGTCCTCTAGTTTAAGGTTATAACAGTACAAAACAATATGTGGTTTGTATTATACACCAGCAAGGATATCAAAATGGTCCCTTAATAGTCTAACTAGTGATAGGTCTAAATGCCCTAAATGTGATCTAATAGCGGCCGATCTTGAATATATGTTCTTCTCATGTCCTGAATTGGTCGAATTTTGGGCAAGAGTCCAACAAGTTCTTAATCAAAAACTTAGTCAGACCTTTTTCTCTTAACGCATCAATGGTATTGATTGCTAGGCACATTGACCTTGAACAACTTGCAGAAAGATCTTATAACCATTGTACTTGCTTGTGCAAGACTGGTTATTGCCCGGGCCTGGATATCGCGTAAACCACCTCATGCTATGGAATGGTGGTCTCTGGTCAGAGAAACATATACTATGGAATCCTCAATAGCTAAAATAAGTGGTGTACGATCGCTAATAAAAATGGATAAAATTTGGGGTACTTTTATGTAAGATTTGATTTAAGATTACATTTTTGTACATATCTTACCTGCTACTTCTAAATTTATTATTGACTGATTTTGTATGGAAAAATAATTATTATGCTTTGTTATCTAACTGTTCTTCTTTTCCTGCCTGGTTTTTCTCCTCCTTTTCCAATTGAATTATTTTTGTTTTCTACATTATACATCCTGTTACTTGTAAGATCTGAATGTATTTCTCATGCTGTTAATAAAAATATTTAAAAATAAATAAATAACAAATTACTCACTTTAAAGGATTTCCCTTCCCCTACAATGCTCACCTGGCATGACATCATGCTGTAACTTCTCCACTAGTGACAACTGAGCAGTGTGAGCACGCTCACATCGATGTGCCTGCTGCCACTGCAGTCTGGAAAAAAAGACAGACCACCTGTGCCAGGGCACAAAACGCTGAGCGATAGAGACCTGTTTTGAGGCTTCCTTTAAAAAAACTGCTGGTGCTCAGCACCGGTGAGACCAGGCCCACTTAAAGTCCTGTTAATAAGCATTATTAAATTGAGTAATGTTGACACCTGCTATTTACTGTGCCTAGAAGGCACATGGACAGTAGTAACAAGCACTATAAAAATAGGAGTTATTGATATAGCAAATCTTTAGGAAAAGCTGACAGCTATGTATGTTCTACCATATGCTCATGCTGTGCTTTTGATACAATTGTGTCTAATAGGGGCATAGTGGTGACAAGTGTTGAGAAAGTTTTCACATTTCCAGCACAAGACTCTTTTCGTGCTGGATAGTACACTTTAAAGTAACATATATAGCGGTTTGCACTGCTTTGTGCTACTTTGAGTCAACGGGGCATCACTTGGGTTTTGCAGCCCTATCTGCTACAATTGTTAGATAGGGTTTTCAGCTAAAAAAAAACATCTTGTGGAGGCAAACACGAGGAAGAGGAGTGTCCAATATAATGTTAAAGACTGCACATTCCTGCCCTTTTCTGCAGCGCTGCAGAGGGGCCTGCTGTGCTGCATGAAAGTTTGATCAATCTGCCCCCAGTTTTTATCTCATTTCACAGTCTAAGTATAATTTCACTTTAGCTTTTAGCTTTTTCAGAGAATTTCTGGGGTATTCTGGTCATTGTAAAACTCAAACATGAGCAAACCCCACTCCCCTCAAGCAAAGTGCAGCCAACGCCCGCTCTGCAAGGAAGGACTTATATTCTGATCAGGCCCTGTGCGCAATCACACTGCAGCCGATCAACCCCACACTGCAACCGTGTGCAGTGGGCGTTTGCTCCAGGGCCTGATCTCTGAACAGGCTCTGTGTCCAACCCCATAACGGGTGGCTTACTCCCACAGGCAGCCAATCGCTGCTGCGCACCTTCAGCCAGGACTCTCACCCACCGCCCACCCCAGCGAGTGCCCAACTGTCCGCTGCACATGGGCTTCTCAACAGAACTTCAAACAACAAACTTCAGAATTTTTTTGAATTTCAGAAGCAAACTCACATTATAAGAGTTTCTGTCTGAAAAACAAAAACACTAATGACCCTCACATTCCGAGTTTTTTCTCCCAGGGTGAAATGGTCATTACTGGTTTTTCCTGCTCCTCACCTCCACGTTTATCGTGGAGGTGATCAACAGGACAGAATAAAAAAGGCATTACACCGTCCATGCTAAATAGAGTGGAATGCCCGTCCTCTGATGCACCCCCATGCCATTGAGCTGTTAAAGCAAATATTCCATCGACTAAGCCAACAGGGGTCCCGTCAACGGAAAACTGAACATTCGCCTGTTTCTAAATGAGACAAGCGCACTAGAGCCCAAATTTACAAAGGGCTTATGTTGCCCTTGCTTCACATAAAGCAGAGCCACTGGAATTATGCAGCAGAGGCACGCCAAATTATGCGGCAGGGTTGAGTAAATAATCGAGGCAAGGCGAATTATGCTATGTAACGTGGAACATTTTATGATAGTATCACTTCATTATTTTGTCATTTTTACACTTGTTAACATTGTCTGGGCATTGGTTGCACATCATCAGTATCAGGCTAATGCCTAAATTAGCAATAAACAACAATGATCAGTCAAACTTTGTAAAGGGCCTTCCACTGTGCAGCAACACATGTTTCTGGGTTTTTATTAACTTGTAAACCGTTTGAGCTAGAATCTATTTTTTCTTTGTTAAAATCTGCACATTATGCAGCACATGGTGGATTGCGTGGCAAATCTATATTTATGCTAAGAACGCTACAACCACAGAATGGCATAATTTCAGTGGCCCTAATTTAAGGTACTGCAAGTCAATGCAAGCCCTTTAGTGGGATTTACTCAGCCACACAAACCCACTTTGTGTGGCTCTGCATGGCTTAGTAAATCCAGAGTAATGCAAGGTAGCATAAACCGCTGCCTTGCATTACTCTGCATTGGGAAGGCAGCCTACAGGTAAAGCATTGACAATGCCATGTATTGAACCATAGAGTTTGACGCAATCCCAGATTTACTAAATTTAGTAAACATGGGATTGTGTCAAAATTATACGCTTCCCAACATAGGTGTAACAAGGAGAAATATCCTTATTTCTTCTTGTTGCTTCCTCTTTCTATGTGTGTTGTATTCTGCAGCACACGTAGAAAGGGGCAAAATGCCTCAAAGGAATGTTTTTATGCAGGAAGGTATCCCTACCTGCACAAAATCCAATCTTGCCTATAACTCTGCCACACTTGCACCATGCAATCAATAGTTTGGGAAACCCACTGTACCCTTGTAGGCTTGGGCAATAATGTGAAAGGTAAAAGGAGCCTGCAAGGGATTTGATTTAAAAAAATCTTTTGGTTATTCACAGATCAATCAGGGAGTTATTCCTAGAGGAACAAACACCAAAGTGTCATTAGACAACATCAAACAGAAATGATATCTAAATATGAAAAACATGGGAAACCCTAATAGTTTGAAAAATATATCTTATTTTATATTTGGATTAAATTTGGAGTACAAATGAATAAAACAAACAGCAACTGGTCATGAAAAGAAGTCAAATCAAATTAACCTAACAATACATGACTAAACATCTATTCCCAATAAATCAAAAGCAAAAAATCTCTCAATGAGAATACATATTGCTCCAGATTAACACAAATAACTGAGGAATAGAAGACAAAAGTCGACGTTTCGGTCTGTTCGGCTGTAGTCCATCAGACCATCTTCAGGACGAGTCGAATTGTAGCTGGAAGAAGAACTCTTGTGAGGGAGTCACTACCATATATTTCAAATATGGTCAGTACTGCTAATTGGTAAAAGCTGGAAAAAAAAGCTTGGTACCACAAGATGAATTGATGGTTACAGCTGTAACTATTGTACTGAGGTTTAGGAATCAAAATTCCCTGTACTAGTTATTGAAACCAACGATATGTGTGCCAATCCATGGTTACAGAATACTGTCCGTTCATGTACAATCTTGAACGCAGTATGGCGAATCGGCAGGAGGTCAATCAGCACCATAGCACAAGGGTGCCAGCATTGGTGCTAGGCAGCACTCAGTGCACCAGCGCAGGGAGAGAGCAGGAATGCATCATATCTTAGTAGATATCGTGCATTTCTGTTCTCTCCCTGTCACTCAATGCAGCATTTGTCTTGCTGTGTTGCGCTGCATAACCTTTTGATTAATCTAACCCTAAGCGTTTGGCGGGCAGGGTACTTTGTCACTTTTTTTCATCAAGAACCTGTATGCTAAAATCTAAATCAGGGTGTAAATCTATATTTAAATATATATGTTTATCTTGACAATAGAGCGGTAGGCCATATTCTCGTAGATCAACATTAGAATCTCGATTTCTAGTAGTATACCTAGTGGAATAGGAGATTAATTCCTCAATCCATCCAATAAAGTACATTGATTTAGACAGTGTTCTAAACTATTAATTTCACCACTAAAGTGCCATATTCCTATCCAATTGTGTACAAGCAATATTTTTGTGTGCTTAAAAGAAAACTATTGGTTATGTTGGCATTGTCACCTTAGATACTATCAGTCCTTGATAACAGTTTTATTTTTCTCACAAAGACAACCGACTATTTAAGCAAGCAGAACAGGTGGCCTCATTCAGAATGATTATGCTGAATCCTGGACTAAGTCCTCAGCCTCTTCTAGGTAAGAGAACATATCTGTTGTGCATCATTGTGTGACATAGATTGCCACTGCAGATATGAATAGTTGATGACCTCATATGTGCATCTACAGAATGCATAATCGATTTGTGTACAGTGCAACTCTCTGCATGCAGAAAGTAACAATTCCTCTTTGTATAATGTAATCCATGTGTGTAGTGCAACACAGTAAGTTTATTGAGTTATAGTGCACATATGTAAAGAGAAGCAATGCATACTAAAACATGCAAATGTTGGGAGCTCTATTGAAGACAATAAAGTGCTCCAGGCTTCTAATGGCCAGTAGAATCCCGGAGCTTCAACATTCCAATGTTTGACAAACGCCTCATGGAGCCCAAGGGGATTTCAACCCCTTGGACTCTGTGAGGCCTTTGTTTTACAAATTAGAACATTCTACCCTCTAATGGCGGAATGTTCTAATAGCCTTATAGCCCTCCAAAACTGGGCTTTACTGGCATTATAAAGTCCTGCTTCATTCTTAAAGGCCCAATGCTGGAGCAGGCCTTTAAGTCCGGGATATCCTGCTACGGCGGGCTCTAAGGCTATATTAACTGCTGGATACAGTGACAATACATGTTTACATAGAGTACTTATATTTACGTGAACGGTGTAGCATGGCGCATGCTTGAAGAGTTACATTGCAAATGGCAATGGGTTAACGCTCCCTGATTGTATTTCGCTGTATGGTAATATTGCATCCTTATTTAGTGCAATACCAATATGTCCCACCAGGGTTAGTAAGTGCCATATAAATTCAATTTGCAATGTGTTTGTGCTGTATACTGCATATTTGTACATTGTAATAAAATGTAAAGCAATACTTACATTTAAAGAACAACAGTCAGAGTGGATAGTAAATGTTACCAAAATGTATTATAGTAATGTGAAGGTTTCGTTTGATGTTCATCCACCTATGTAAAGTTTTTCTGGGGAGTCACAACAAAAAGGGTCTCCTCTAAGCAATCCGTTTCAAATGCTGGTTGATTGTTGTAGAAAAAGATAGTTTAGAAACTGTAAAAAAAATAAAGAAATCAACATGACCTCTATTTAATCGGTTGCCAGCTTCCTGCATCAGCAAGTTTATTTTATTTAATGTTCTAACCCAGTTTGCATTAATAAGAGTAGAATCATCAAAATAATGAATAATGAACACAGCATTAGCTTAACTGACAATGTAACACATTCATCAGAGCTATAAAAGGTAACATCAGTCGTTCTTCACACAAGACAAATAACAGTGAGGGAGTGAGTGAGTGAATGTGTGAGTGAGTGAGTGAGTGAGTATGAAAACGTGTGAGTGTTTGAGTTAGTAAGTAAATTTGTAAGTAAGATGGAGGATGAGTGGATAGAACAGTGAGTGAATGACTATGAGGAGTGAGTCTCAAAAATGTTGATTGGATCGGCAGATGAGTGCGTGAGGGACCACAGAGTGAGTGATTGTGGAAAATGGTAAGTGTATGGACGACTGAATGAGTAAGTGAGTAAGTGAGAACTGTGGTGCTCATGGGACTGGTGGTTGGGCGCGTGAGTCAGTACAAGCATATGCTTCTACAATTAGACAGGGTTCTCTGGATTAGTCCTCTGAGAGAAGCAATATTGATCTTGCTTGGGTAGATTCAGGTAGTGATGTACTGATTTGGCATTGAGTGCCTGGCCTTTTGCCTAATTTTCTCGGCACAGAATGAATACATTTGTAGCAGAAAGAAAGTAAACGTAATGTAAACACAGAATAATAGAGTAGCAGAACATAGTGAACCCCCTTTAGGCCTCATGCTAAACCATTGTGCGGCAGCCGGTACCTGCACATGAGTAACGGAGACAGCGGCGGGCAGCTGCAATGTAAAGGTGTGAACCAGTAACTCTTGTCTTCAGTTGCAAACTTCATCTAAAATCCACCCGGAAGCAACGTTGACTCAAGGCTGGGTCACTGCCTCGGGTCCCCAACTACATCTTTGGAAGTGGGTCAAATATAACACCAGATATCAAATACCAAAGACTCACTGCACAAAAAACTATGCACAGTCTGATACAGGGAGACCACAGAGAACAGGACACCATGCCATGGTGTGGAAATGACAATAAATATTGTATGTTTTATTTCTTTAGCGCGAACCTAGCAAAAAGGCAGGCTCGTAACCAAGCCATTCATCAGTGAGTGATAAAAGAAGTAGGGGCATATTATCAAGGACCGGTGTTAAAATTATCGCCATTTTATCGGCAGGAAACTGCTGATAAAACGGCGATAATGGGCCATGTTAACACCAGAACATGGGCTTCTATGGGAATTAACAAGGGCGTATTATCAAGCCCATTATCACAGTTTTATCGGCAGTTTTCCTGCCGATAAAACAGCGATAATTTTAACACCGGTCCTTGATAATATGCCCCGTAGTTTGTTTGTGAGCTGCAGTGCTAATGCATTGTGAAAGACTGTTTCTTTCATAAATTCGAGCAGCATTGGGATGGTCTTGATTGATAAGAAGATGTCTTCCAGAACTTGGGTGCAAAGAGGGAAAAAAGCCTGCTGCCTTGCTTTTTCTTTTTTACACTTCTTAGTCTGCTGTTTGATGGTGTCCTGGCTGCAGGTGTGCCAACCCAGAACCGCCAACGTTGGCGAGCTGTTCTGCAAAATAGGCGGGGTGGGGGGCTGGTCATGAGGATGTGATCATATTTGTTCAGGCTCTTAATGAATAAGGGTACAGCACGTAGGATACCCTTAATGTGTATGACTGTGGAATTTGGAAGGCCATGTAGCAGGATGTTACCACCATCCAGATGTAAGAGTAAGGGAGATAGAACAGCTGTTCTGAATTTGATTTCTGAAATAAATCATTTCTCTTTCTTTAGAAGAGAGAGCTGGTTACTTCAGCCATTCTTCTGAACTTGGTGATTCTTACTGTGATAGAACTGCTTCAGCAAACACGCCCACACTCTACATTATTTTTCTCCACTGCATGCATTATAGGCTGTTGTTCCATCTTTGTGCTGATCCTTCAACTTGTAGCAAGTGTACACTTGAAACAACACTTATATCTGTTTTGAACTGTCTAACAAATTCTTGGAAATGCTACTGGAAAGTCGGTACTTAATGCAACATGTTCATCTGACCTTTAAATGTATTAGTCTATCGAACAAGCTGGTGGAGCTTTCAGCTATGTGATCGCCATGGGAGCTGCACCTTCAGGCAGTGGCAGCGAATGACCAGTGAAAGTGGTGGGCCAATTTTTTTTTCACGTTTACATTGAGAGTTCCCCCTATAAAAATTGCCTTCATTGGCAAGTGTCAGCATTTTCATACTGCCTATACACCATGGGTGGCCAGTATGTCAAAAATCACCTCCAGTATTGCAGAGCCAGCATTTTAGCATGGTTTGTCTCCGCCAACCCGACTCCTGAGCCCCAGAATGCCCGGGCGACCCTCTCTGAGGTGCAGACTTATCTCCAGTACACCAGCACAAGCATTTTGCTATTGGTGTCCCTTTCCTGTCAAGTATCACTTCAAGTATTTCCAGGTCTGCATTTGGGTGCCTCCCTTATGTCTAGAATTACCTCAAATGTCCAAAAACCAGCATTTTGCCATAGGTGCTCCTGTGCCAAGTATTTTCTCCAGTATAGAACACCAGCATTTTTCCTCAAGGGCCGTTCTGCCAGGCAAGACGTCTTGTACCACAGGGCCTGTATTTGACAATGGGTGTCCTTCCTTAAGCTAAACATTTTTTTAATATACCAGCTGCAGCATGTTACCACCATAAGCCCAGAATTATATTGAATATGACTTTGCCAGTGACAACTCACAATATTAAAACATGCAAACAGAAACACTCTTACTCACACTGTTTCGCTCATACTCACTACGTGTCACATTCACTCTCTTCACCCCACTCACTCTAAATCATACTCCCCAAAATACTCATACTCACTCATACTGACTCCAAATCACTGTTATTCACAGACAAACATACTCATACTCATTGGTTCTCACTCTCACTTACAAACACACTTACACTCACTCACCCATTCAACCTCACTGACACTATGTTGCAACTGCCTGTGCTGTACCATTGATAGCAACACACCTGACTCACTTTCACACCCTCTCATAATCTCCTATCATTCACACTTTGTAATACACTCACTTTCCTTCTCTCACTCCCTCACACTCACTTTCACTTATTCATACACTTTCCCAAACTCAGGTACTCACTCACTTGCACTCTCATTGGAAATCTCAAACAAACTCCCACACACCCTCACTCAATTGTATTCCCCCTATTCACCCACAAACACATAGACACACATGCACAAATAAACAACAATCTTTTCTTTACTTACCTTGCATCCTTTGCTGGCAACTCGGCGGCTTCATGGCAGAAGCGGAGCAGGAATCTGGCGTTCCAGAAATACACCTACAATCGGCACTTGTTTTTAAACAGCACTGTGTAGCTGGATGAAACCTTATCGGCCTCCACCCCCTTCCTCCTCCTGCCATCAGGAGCTTGGAGACCAGTGCTTAGTTTGAGCTGGTGGTTTCCAGTGCTCGGCACCAGCACTTAATTGTCAACCCTGGTACTTATGACAGTCTGCAACACGGCGACTCTGTGAGTTTAAAGATCAGCACAACAGCTGTTTATGAATTCAATACACACTAAAAATTACTAATACCGACCACCCAGAATGTTTTTATAGGTTTGGGGGCTTAAAATGGACGCACTTTTTAATAGTGTGTTTATTAGTGGTGGTGTGGTGCTGTCATTGGCAGCACTGGCAGGGACCATTGGTGGTGCAAGCTGCAATGGCCTACTGACGAGGGTCCTTGCACTTATTTTTTTTGTTGTTGAAATTAGCCACTGCAGGAGATAAAGCAGAGAGGGCTGACTTCCTCACAGGCAGTGTTCAAAATGCGAAAATTGTGGTTTCATGAACACTGGTCAGTTAAATATTCAGCAGTGGTGGCATGAGGCAGTAAGTGGCGCCTCACAGGAGGTAGAGCTGTGTTCTGAAGCCCCTGATAAAGAGCCGCTGCTACCCTCTGGGCACAAGGAGGGGCAACAACTAAGTCCAGATTCCCCAAAACTAGGATGCACGTTTGCAATGAGCAATATACCCTCAAATGTGCAAATGCAGTGTTTTTGGACAAGAGTTTTCAATGCATGGCTGGGGCCTGCAGAAAAGAGAAGGGCAACAAGCCCAAAAGCTGCACTTGCATTTCTTGATCGGACCTTCATGCCAACCAATAGAGGGACCGTGAAGTGCATTATAGCAGAGTGTAACAATGATCTCTAGGGTGCATTGCCGAAGAGCTCCCCCTTAAGCGTTGGATCTCAGATCACAGGGTTTTTGATTTGACCCAACACAGAAGTTTCCAATACACCTATGCCACCAGGAGCAGTGTTAGCCAGCTCTGGCTTAAAAACAATAGCATTGTCCATGCTGCTACTCTTACACCCATGTTTAAATGGAAATGTGTTACTACAAGTCCTGTTCTGCACATTGCTGTTGACAGAAAGGCCTTCAGTGGATGAAGGCCTTCTTGATTACATCGAGGTCTACATTTTTGTGGTATTGGGTAAAAGGCATTTTTCAAACATTTGTAGTTAAGACTAATTCGTTGTTAAGGCATCGTTGTAAAGACTGACGTTGTTCTGGTGACCGTTGTTCCATCCTCAACAAGATGTGGACTCACGCACAAGTGTAAATGTGCAACATTTGGGAACTTACAGTTGTTCAGAGAAGTATTCGTTAAAAGCAGAACAAGTCACAGCTTTCAAGGTGTGCTACTGGGCATGTCATGTGAAATCTGCAAGCCTTGTCTTGAACCTCACACTCCCCACACCTTGCTTGGAATTTACTCCTTCAAACTTTTATGTAGTTTAAAACCACGTATGCCTGATGGGTATCCATCTGTAGCTACCTCTTAGATGTATATAGAGCCACTATTGACCATTAATATAGAGTGATGATCGTACTTGACTTTGAAGAACATGGTCACAATTGTTTGAAGCGTTTGTAGGGATTAGTATTCAGCTACCTCGCCAAGTACTTTTGCATACTTGTAGATAGGACATGTTCCATCTACAACATTGTTCATATTATTGTCTTTATGTATAAAAGTGACTCTTAAGTCATGGTTAAGTTGAGACTTTGAGAGAGAATGTCTGCTTTGATTTGCAAATATCGTTGGTGCTGTTTGAAGAATCTGCACAAAATGTGGCAGGTGATTTACACCTAACTCCTGCAACTCAGGTTCTTCTTTATAATTGCTAAGTAGTCTCTGACATCATCAATTTTTTACTGTCAAATCAGGCCCTGTGAAGCCTGCCCCTGAAACTAGAGGATTCTGGCTTGTGGGAGTGCTGCCCACCTTAAGTGATATCAGAAGTGGTGTGACTGCTGATATTATATCTGATGTTACCCGTGACCTCATTGATAATATCATTTGTGAGGACATTATTTGTGAGATCATATTCAGTGTATGAGGGGAGTTGTGGTTGTGTGTTCCATCCTAGCTGGTGAATTTCAGATCGTTTCAGGTTTTGCATTTTAATGAAAACGTTTCTTGGGGATGGAAAGTGGATTATGAGTAGTGACTGATATGCATTTACCACTGGCAATAATACCACTAACACAGTATAGGGTTCAGAGTGGGTTTTAGAAAATTATTCCCATGCTCAACCTTTGGTAGCTTGGCTGCGAGCAGGCAGGCTTAACTTCAAAGACAGGTATCCAAAGCATTTATAAACCCCAATTCAGTAACTAATTAAAACACAACACACAATAAAAATCCAACACCAATTAATAAAAATAGGATATATTGTTATCTTTAAAATGACACCAAAACACAAATAATCCACTTTAGAGAACCAGAGATATGAATTTTGTAAAGATTGAACACTTTCTAGTGCTTATAATCCAATAGTGACAATTGTGGACATTCAGTTGTCTCTGGCCGGAACAAAGTAAAATTTTGTGGCCGACTGGGATGGAGCCCTGGCTCAATACACTAAAAGGGAGGCCCTTGTCAAGATGTTACCTTCACACTTAGAAACTTTTCTGGAGGATTTCTCACCAGACGTTGTGCGGCCTCCTCCAGCAGGCCGGATTCAGTGAGGAACTCCTTCATGAAGTTCCTCTTGTGGGTCTAAAGTGTCCAAAACACAATCCAAGGGTCTGGAATCTCCAAGATGGTCCATGAAACGTTGGGACCACAATTCCCACGAGGCACCTGGGCAACACCCTTAAATGTTCATTGGCTACACTCCAGGCAGGGGACTCTTGGTGGATTTGATACAAGTGAGCTCTGTTAAGCTGCAGCTTGTAAGGAGCCCACTCTTTACTCCTCTTGAAACAAGGTACTTCAAAAGGGGTGTAGTCCCAGACAATATAGCAGGCCTAGTCTTCAGAGTACAGGGTCTTATGGTGCAATTCAAGTTTTCAGCTTGGTGTCTCCTCTTTATTCCTCTTCAAGCAAGGTACATCAAATGTGCTGTAGTTCCAAATAATGTACCAGGCACAATCTTCAGAGTCCAGGACCTGGTTGGTGCTAATCAAATTTCCAGCATGGACCTTTCTTAAGTTTCAAGCAGCAGATCTGACAGGCACTGCCTCTCTCAGATACTTATTCAGGGTTCTCTGGGGTCAGGCAGGAGGGCACTCCTGCCCAATGAGGTGCAAGGCACCAAGCCAGAGCATGACAACTTCCTCCAAAGTGTGGCATAATGGTTTGAAGAGGATGATTTACGACCCCTGCCATAGCATTCCTATGTAACAGAGACCAGTATGAGTCTCTGACCCCCTGGCTACTTATCAGCTCATCAAAAAAGCCTGGCTAATCCACTCAACTTTGGCCAATCAGGTCAGAGCACCTGCGGGCTGAATTTTGGCTTACAGACAAGAAAGTCTTAGAACTTCTTGTAGGACATTTTGGGATAAATTCAATAATAGCATATTGTTGAATTTTTCAACACTATTCTAGGCAGTCCTTGAATGGCATTTTGATGACCTCCTGAACTTTAGTTATTATTTAATAACTTTTTTCCATGTTAACCCATGTGGCTGGGGATTTGCAATGAGAAAGATGACTTGGGCAATTTTCCCAAAACCAGGGCTTAAAAAACATATTTTATAAGGTCTCTGCCTATATCTACAGGACCCACATCCATGGGATACCTATGAGAGACTTTAGGGGTTCTGAATATGTAAAAATATTGCAGATCCTCACTCCACAGTACTCTAAGCACAAAAGTCGATTTAGGGAAGCACTTTACTACAATGTGGGAAGTGACGTGCAAATTTCATTAAACCCAAGGCATATAAAACTCATTTTTCTAAGGGTCCTCCTTATAACTTACAAAACTCACAAAGGGTAACCTAATGGTTGAATAACTAGAATGTGAATCACATTGTGCACAAAACAACTAGAAAAAATAGGGAAATGAGCATCTGCTTTTTAAAGACGAGAACCCTCACTCACCAATTGGGTGAATGCTTCATCATTGGGTACCCTCTAACACACAGTGCCCGCAAGGTGCGCTGTATGGGCTACAACTCCCCCTCAGGAGAGGAGCGTGAGGTGTTCTTCACTCTAATGTTAAATATGAGTGATGGGCAGAGTGCAAAAATAATATCAAAAAGTGTAATAAAACCATCCCATATAGGAAAAAATGCTTTAATAGGTATCCCCAATGAGTGGAGTTAAAACCAGTGTAACAATAGGGCTAAAGATGTTCCCTATCTGACTAGGTCAACATGTTTCTGCCAGGTGACCAATAGTTTGTGGCATTCTTCAGGACCGTTGTCTTGTCACTCTGCTAAATTTAGGGATAAACAAAAAAACATACTTATATGAGTGTTGTCGGGACCAACTTTGTAGGAGAGTAGGGTCTGCTATCCTATGGTCACCCCAAATTTTTGCTTTTTGCTTCACTGGTTTATGACAACGTGGCTGTGGGCCTGCTAATCAGACCCACAGCCTGCTGTTCTCTCTCTAAATTACTGTCAATGCACTCTAGGTGCATTGACAGACTCCTCACAGTTAGTGATGGGGATTCTAGAAACTACCTGGTCCTGAAGAGTGCTCTGATTGATGGGTTAGGCTTAACCACTGAACAGTACAGGTTGATTTTCTGAGACACCCAGAAGACACAGACTCAGGACTGGTCTGAATTTGTTGAGTGTGCCACTAAGGTACTGGAAGGATGGTTGCTGGGAAGCAAGGTTACAGACTATGAAGGATTGTAAAATTTGCTTATGAGAGAACACATTTTAAATAATTGTCAGAACCAGCAGTTGCATCAACATTTGGTTGACTCAGATTTGACCTCTCCCCAAGAATTGGGAAAGAGGGCAGATAAATGGGTTAGAACCAGAGTTAAGCAAAAGAACCAGAACCAGGGTGGTGACCAGAAGAAAACCGACCAGAAGGGTGGGGAGCAGAAAGCTAAAGACCAGAAGTCTTCAACAGGGCCCCAAACTAATACAGAGGGTGGGTCCCAAACTTCCAAGAAGAAGAAGAAAGAAGGTCAAAGAAAACCCTGGTGTAGTACTTGTAAAAACACCCTTCACTGGCTGGACAAGTGAGTGTAAAAAGGGTGGAGCCCCCAACACTGCAGCCCCTAAGGCACCTGCACCCATTAGTACAGCTGGCAGTGTTGGTCCACAAACCAAGGGGGTAGTGGGTATCACCTTGGGAACTGAAGGAGATTCTGACCTAGTCAGAACCCTTACACGGGCTGTTCTGATTTGCGAGGGGGACATAGATTTGACCCCTACCATCAGCCCCAGTAATCTGGGCAAATACAGACAGACGCCTTTGATTAATGACAAAGTGGCTCAAGCATACAGGGACACATGTGCCAGTGTCACTATGGTGACACCTAGCTTTGTGGACCCTGGACAATACATGCCCGGTGATAATTACCTGGTGACCAATGCTAGCAATGTCACCACTACCCATAGTGTGGCAATTGTTAACTTTTCCTGGGGAGGGGTAACTGGCCTAAAAAGAGTTGTGGTTAGTGCTGATCTCCCAGTTGAATGTTTGTTGGGCAATGACCTGGAGAGCTCTCTATGGTCAGAAGTTGAGTACAGGACTCATGCAGAGATGTTAGGGATATCATCACATGTCCTTGCTGTGACCAGGTCACAGGCCAAAAAGTGCCTCTCTGAACCTCAGGTCTTGGATCCTGGAACAATGGACCAAGCACATTCCAAGAAGAAGAACAGGAGGGTAAATGCTGTGCCTTCCCAACTGCCTACAAGTGAGGATCAGCCTTCACAGGAAGCTGGTCTTGAGACCCCTGAAGGAACTGTCTCTGAAGAACTTGAACCTGATCAGGTTGCGTTTCTGGGGACAGGGGGACCTTCTAGGGCAGACTTGGGGCAGGCTCATGTAACCTGTCCCTCTCTTGAACCCCTCAGACAGCAGGCTGCTGCTGAGGCTGCTGGGAATGCTCAAGGTGCCCATAAAGTATATTGGGATGATGGACTCCTTTATTCAGAGGGTAGAGACCCCAAGCCTGGTACAACCAGGAGGTTGGTTATACCTCTGCAATTTAGGGGCTTCCTTCTTACCTTGGCCCATGATATTTCTTTAGCAGGACACCTAGGCCAGAATAAGACCTGGGACAGGCTTGTCCCTCACTTTCACTGGCCTCACATGTCTGAAGACACCAAGGAGTTTTTTCGCTCCTGTGTAACCTGCCAAGCCAGCTAGGAATAGAACTAAATCCAACTAGCAAACGAAGTTATAACTATTCGTATCGATCCAAGAACATATAACTAGAAGTAAGATGCACCAATCCTGAGGTGTGCACCTAAGAATATCCTATGGAACCTTTCAGTGTTGTTTAAAGATGTATATGGGAATCTCTTCTTACTTCTTCACCAAGATTCTCAAAGAAAAAAGACACCGGAAATGTTAGCCCAGTCGTGGCGATCCCTCAGTCCGTATAGCGCTTGATGCGATCGATACGAATAGTTATAACTTCGTTTGCTAGTTGGATTTAGTTCTATTCCTAGTCCGCTGATTACTCTCTTTGCAAGATACAAATCTCTTAGAGAAGACGTTTGCTCAGATATCTTTAGAGGGAACTAACGTCAACACTTGCTCCAGAACATAAGATAAGATTTACACACTTTGTGCATTGAGGCTGCGAAACGGACCGCAACCCTCTGGCTTTTACAAAACCATTAGACTACAATACTACTCTCACCGCCAAGGAGTTGCTACATTCCGTCTTGCCCTGAAGAATTCCCATCCGGGACAAAACGCGTCGGCTGTTCGTTTTTCTACTATTGACAAATAAATCATTCAAACAAATCAGACTTCTGGACATCACTATCTGTGCTCTTGTGTTAATTATATTGTATTAGCACATTTTCAATTTATGGTGCACCTGTGCTTTTTTTCATTACATGTTCAAAAGTTCTGGCTAGAACTGTCATTGTGATGGCGGGTGTCCTATCGGTGTGCACATAATCCCCAGTGTCTAAATAAGGGGTAAATTACAGTAATGGCAATTTATGTATCAGGTGCATTTCTATGAAGGTTCCGCCATCTGCTATGTACTAGCATCTGGGCACAGATTCATACTGGTGGTGGTGGACCATGCCACCAGGTACCCAGAGGCAATTCCACTTAGGACCACAACAGCTCCTGTTGTGGCCAGGGCCTTACTTGAAGTTTTCTCCAGAGTGGGGTTTCCTAAGGAGGTAGTATCTGACAGAGGTGCCAACTTCATGTCAGGATACTTGACAGCTATGTGGAAGGAATGTGGTGTCAACTACAAGTTCACCACTCCTTATCATCCACAGTGTAATGGGCTTGTTGAAAGGTTTAACAAGACCCTTAAGGGTATGATCAAAGGATTACCAGAAAAGCTCAGGCGGAGATGGGACATCCTTCTACCCTGCCTTTTGTTTGCTTACAGAGAGGTCCCTCAAAAGGGGGTTGGCTTCAGCCCCTTTGAATTGTTGTTTGGGCACCGTGTAAGAGGACCCCTATGTCTGGTGAAGGAAGGATGGGAGTTACCTCTCAAAAAGCCTAAACAAGACATAGTGGACTATGTACTTGGTCTCCGCTCCAGGATGGCTGAGTATATGGAAAAGGCATCCAAACACCTTGAGGCTAGCCAAGAATTACAGAAAGCTTGGCATGACCAAAAGGCTGTCTTGATTGAGTATCAGCCAGGACAGGAGGTATGGGTGTTGGAGCCAGTGGCCCCAGCAGCACTCCAAGACAAATGGTCTGGACCCCATACAATTCTTGAGAAAAAGGGTGAGGTTACCTACTTGGTGGACCTAGGAACTCCCAGGAGCCCCCACAGGGTGCTCCATGTCAACAGACTGAAGGCATATGTTAACAGGGAAGACATGGGCTTGCTCATGGCTACAGATGAGGGACAGGAGGAAGAGAGTGACCCTCTCCCAGACCTGCTCACTCAGAACCCTGAGGATGGCTCAGTTGATGGTGTGGCCTTAGATGGCAGCCTCACTGAACATCAGCAACATGACTGTAGACAAGTTTTTCAGCCATACAGACCTATGTTCTCCTTGACACCCAGTCAGACTAACTGGTGTACCCATGTGGTGGACACTGGTGACAGTCTTCCTGTAAAAAGCAAGATTTACAGGCAACCTGACCACGTCAGGGACTGTATAAAGACTGAGGTGCAAAAGATGCTGGAATTAGGTGTCATTGAGCCTTCAGAGAGCCCCTGGGCTAGCCCAGTGGTTCTGGTCCCCAAACCTCACACCAAAGATGGCAAGAGAGAGATGAGGTTCTGTGTGGATTACAGAGGACTCAATGCTGTCACCAGGACAGATGCACACCCTATTCCAAGGGCAGATGAGCTCATTGACAAGTTGGCTTCTGCCAAATATTTGAGCACATTTGACTTGACAGCTGGCTACTGGCAAATCAGGTTAGCTGAGGAGTCTAAAGCCAAGACTGCATTTTCTACCCCAGGTGGGCATTATCAATTTGTGGTGATGCCCTTTGGTTTGAAAAATGCACCTGCCACCTTCCAAAGGTTGGTGAATCAAGTCCTTACTGGGTTGGATGACTTTTGCGCAGCATATCTGGATGATATTGCTGTCTTCAGCTCCACCTGGGAGGATCACCTGGTCCACCTGAAGGAAGTGCTTGAGGCTCTGCAAAAGGCAGGCCTCACTATCAAGGCAACAAAGTGCCAGATAGGGCAGAGTAAAGTTGTATACTTGGGCCACCTTGTAGGTGGAGGCCAAGTTCAACCACTGGACAGTAAGATCCAGACCATCAAGGACTGTTCCCCTCCAACTACCCAGACTCAGGTCAGAGCTTTCTTGGGCCTGACTGGGTACTACAGGAAGTTTGTTAAGAACTATGGGTCCATTGTGACTCCTCTTAATGATCTGACATCCAAGAAGATGCCCAAAAAGGTTCAGTGGACAGTAAACTGTCAAAAGGCATTTGATGACCTGAAGAAGGCCATGTGCTCTGCACCTATCCTGAAGAGTCCTGACTACTCAAGAGAGTTCATTGTCCAAACAGACGCTTCTGAGTTGGGAGTGGGAGCAGTGCTTTCACAGCTTAATGTAGATGGTCAAGACCAGCCCATTGCTTTTATTAGCAGAAGGCTGACCCCCAGAGAAAAACGTTGGTCAGCTATTGAGAGGGAGGCCTTTGCTGTGGTGTGGGCCCTGAAGAAGTTGAGACCATACTTATTTGGCACTCACTTCAAGATTCAGACCGACCATAAGCCCCTCTTATGGCTTAATCAGATGAAGGGTGAAAACCCAAAACTACTCAGGTGGTCCATTTCCCTACAGGGGATTGACTTTACAGTGGAGCACTGCCCAGGGACTGACCATGGCAACGCAGATGGTCTCTCCAGGTACTTCCACTTAGAACATCAAGACACAACTGGTCAAGGTTAGTCTAATGTCCCTGTGTTTGGGGGGGGGTTGTGTAGGAGAGTAGGGTAGCTATCCTATAGTCACCCCAAATTTTTGCTTTTTGCTTTACTGGTTTATGACTTAACGTGGCTGTGGGCCTGCTAATCAGACCCATAGCCTGCTGTTCTCACTCTAAATTACTGTCAATGCACTCTAGGTGCATTACGAATTGGAACTGGTTCACCTTATTGGCCCCTGTTACAGTGTACCCTAGGTACCCAGGGCATAGGTTTTTCCAAGGCCTACCAGGGGCTGCAGCATGTATTGTGCCACCCCTAGCCTGGCCTCCATATGTGACACAACTGGCTGATCACTCAGCTGGGGTAAGTTGGTGTAATCACCTCTTGCTTAGATATAGTATCCCTATATCTAACCTTAACTGGACACATGTTAACCTATAAGCCATTCCTATGGAAGGCCCCTGCAATCCTGGGGGCAGAGTAAGTGGTTACATGTGAGATGGTGCTCTAGCATTAGCTGAGCCTGTCTGCAGCTGTCGGGAACAACTCCCTTAGCTGTTCCGGGATATTGCCATACCATATACTCTTAAGTGCATTATAATCCTCGCGGTTATATGCTAACTTTGGTTTGGCTTTATCAAAACATGTCGAGTAAGGTGTCATACGATTTGGAATACTATCCCCTCGACAGTTCTGTCGACGGGGATAGCATTCCACCCTTCTAGAGGGACACGACATGTACATAGCGTTAACCCCGGTTAAAATTAACCAGAGCCTCAGCATCACAAAATGGATGCTGCCACCACAGACTCAAGTCTGACCTCCTGCTGCTGGGAGTCCTTCCAGCGAGGGAGGCTTGGACAAAGGGTTTCCTGCCTTGGGAGGTGCGAGCACCACCCCAGACAGGATTTTGTGTATTGGGTAGGACATGGCTGAATAGAATCAGACATGCCCGGGGCACACAAGGTGTCCCCGTGCATAAGCCAGTCCAAACCGGTCCTGGGACTTTCCAGACCCAGGCCTGGCGAGGAGCTGGACAAAGGAAAGGGGGTGTAACCGCCCCCCTTCCTGGTCCCACCCAGAGGAAGGACCTAGCAGGTGATCCACCCCTCAGATTGGGAATAAGAGTGGGAGCAGTGCCATAGCACCTCAGATCATCCTGAATCAACTTGAAACTAAGAAGACGACTGGACTTCGACATTCTGCTGCACAGAAGACTGAAGAGTATCTCCCTTGTGGCCTAGGAGTGGCCACCCTGTGAACACAGGCACCAACCAGGAACTCGACATCCGATGGAGCCCGAGCCCAGAGCCTGACGAGACCCAAACTCCCAGACTTCTCACAGCACGATCCACAGTCCCTGCAAAGAAGGGACCCGTGGAGGCACGAGAGACGTGGGACCGGACATCTCGGAAGACCCCCAAAAAGCTGACTGTGCAGCATCCGAGGTACCCTCAATGTTGTGCTTTGGGGACTGAGAAGCCCCACCACCAAGCAGCCCTTGCACCGAAGATTAGCCCCCCAGCATCTCCACAATCTGCGTGGGGCCCTTTTGCATTGTGCCACTTGACGCGCCATCCCGGCCACTTGCCACGTGGTCAGTGGCCATCTTGGCAACAAAACCTACAAACTACACTGCGGGTCTAGTTGCACCAGACTTGCCCTCGCTCCTGTGAAAGGGAGCACCTGCTCTGACCTTGCTGGTCCGAATGATAAGCCTTTTTCGACTCCTGCGTGGCTTGCATTAGCCAAGGCCTGTTTGCTCCAATCAAGTTGCCGACACCCCCAACAGCGAGAAGCCTGCGTGGGACAGCTTGTGATTGACTCCTGGACGTCCTCGGCCTCTTCGTGTACACGTGGCTGCAGAGAGAAGCTACACCTCATCACCTGTTTGCACCCAACATCGCCTGGTTCCAATCTGGTTCCACGGTAGTCACTGTCTAGTGACTTTGAACATTGTCCCCTCTGCTTTCAGGTCTTCACCAGTTCAGATCCACCCTTGGATCCACCGGAACTCTTCACATCGAGCCGCCTGCAGCATCTTCAGCTCCAAGCACCATCGACCTGCGTGACGAAACCCGACACTACTTCGCACCTGTGCACCCGCTTCCTGTGGGTGAGGTAACTCATCAACGCTGATGTTCCCACACTGGTACACACCTCTAGTGCCTGTGTCTTAAGTTTCACTCCTCTAGGTCACTCGGAAGGTTCCTAAATAACTAACTTTGTAACTTTACGCACCATAGACAATGCATTGGTGAGTGCGTGCACTGTAAACACTGCACCCGAGTCCCGCGGGCCTTTCCCGACTTAGTCACTGCTAGTCCCGATCAGCTCCAGCGATTCCCAAGGCCCTAGGCCTATTTCCTTCTCGATTGGTATCTCTTATACCACTTTCTTAGTATAAGGTTTAGGTGGCCCCTAGGGCTCATCCATATTGTGCAACTTTTGTGTATTTCAACTGTGTTTTGTTTTAACGCTTGTGCTTCTGTGCTCATAAAGAGTATAGGGGATATTTGTAGTTAATAAATATATATATATTTTCAATATATATATGTGTGGTGTCCTTTCATTTGGTATTCAAGGGGGTTGTATATGGTAAAACAGCTTGCTTCACATGCCTTTCAGAGTTTAGCCTAAGACTGCTTTGTCTACGCTACCACTAGGATAGCTGGTCTATAAGGTTGACTTACAACCAATCATCATAAGGGTTGCTTGGCATGGTACAAGGTGATCACTAGAACTAGTGAGCATCATATACCAGGCCAACTTCTCACAAACTTCAGTCTGGTCTGCCTGCAGTAGCAGATCAATAATCTGCCTCTACATTTCACAGGTCCTTTATCTATATGCAGGTACCAAATATCCCGGCATATCTCGTCCTTAGATAAATACTCCTTATAACTACCTGACATCCTACCCCTGTGTCACCTAGGGGAGACCTTGGAGGCACCTACTATGCCAAAACATTTAGTTTATTAATGTTTAAGTGCCCCAAACCGCATCGTCAAGTTTGGCAACAATTTGCATTTTAAAAGCAGTACTGCAACAAAGGGGTTCTTTTAAACTGACCTCAGGCTTCAGTAGTGCACACATGCAAGTGCTGAAAGGGCTGACTAGAACGATAGAAGCCTATGTAAGCCATGAGCTTATATGAGCATCTGACTTACATGTCACCAGCCTCAAATGTTTAACTCACTGAGCCATCCTGCATCTTATAACCACTTGAGACAGCATTAACTGGGCAGTTTAAAAGAGAGGTTAGAGGACAGAAGCAGAGGTTGATAGTAGCTGGAGTAACCCAACATTATACACAGGAAAAGTGAGCACGCTGGAATGGTGACACAAAACCTTAGCTTAAAAACATTAAGGTACACCTTGGCAAAGGTTGACAGGCCTTCTATGGAGCTAACATAAAATGTCCATTTATAGCAAAATGCTGGGAGTAAAGAGAGGTCAAATCGATCTTCCACTTTTACAAAGTCCTGGATGTCACAATTTCGTGAAAATTGTTTTACAACCTCACCAGCTTTGCAAAACATAATGGTGGTAAAATAAAAATAAAAATAAACTTGACCAAAAAAACTAGTCCTCGACTCCACTGGGAGCATTGCCACTGCCAGCAGGGCTGGAAGGGCTGGGGGCACATTGCAGAGCAGCCACTTACCTTTCCTATTCCACTGACATTTTACTGTGTCCTTTTCTGGTACCATAACCCTCACATTTGGGACCAGAATTACTATTCTACTTTTCTATTGGGGGTCACGCAAAGTCAATTTGTGTGGTTTAGTAAATGCAAAGTAACGAAAGGCACATTCTTGCTTTACTTTGTGTTCGGTAGGCATTACAAGGGTGGAGCATGGGCGTTCCTATGCATCCACCTATTTATTTTGATGCAAACCCAGATTTACAAAGACTTGTAAAACAATTTGGCACCTACCTGACATAACAAGGAGAAATCTCTTCTTTTCTTCTTGTTTCTTCTGTGTGTGCTGTGTTCTGTATCTGTTTTTGTGTAGTAAAATATTCCTTCCTGCATAAAAAACATCCAGCCTGTAATGCAGGCAAGGGTGTCTGTGTTAGCCCAATGCATTTATTTCTTTATTTTAACAACTTGAAAAGCGCACAAATACCCATAGGTGTCTCAGCGCTATGAGCTGGAGGGTACGCAAAAGCTGGCTGGAAGCCTATTGGTTAAAAAGCCAGGTTTTGACTTGTTTTCTAAATGATATCAGCGTGAGACTAGCCTTAATCTGCAGGGGAAGACAATTCCATAGTTTGAATGTGGCTACTATGAAGTTTCTGTCACCCCACTTGGCTTTCCTATTTCTGGGAATGATCAGCAGATTGGCATCTGCTGAGCGCAGAGGTCTGCTGGGCGTATAAGCTTGGAAGGCTTTCTTTAAACATTCTGGTCCGGTATCGTGAATTGCATTATAGGCAATGCAGAGAGCCTTGAATTTCGTTCTGCTTCTTATGAGCAGCCAATGAAGCTGTTGCACCACATTGGATATGGGCTTGAACTTGGGGGTACCCAATAGTATCCGAGCGGCTGCTTTATGTGCCAGCGTCAGTCTGACCAGAACTCTTTCTTGGGCATTGATTAAAAGGCTATTGCAGTAGTCAACCTTCGATATGACAAGAGTACAAATTAGCTTTCTCCCGGTACTGGCTGGGACGAAAGGTAGCAGTTTCTTTATTATTCATAAAACATAAAAAGATGAGGAGACCACTGCATTAGCATGATGTATGAAAGATTATTTATCGTCAAAGAGGATATGCAAATTTCTGGCCTTTTTAATGGGGATTGGGGCTACTCCCAAATTCTCTGGCCACCAGAGAGGGGACCATCCTGGGGCGAGTTTGCCAAAGACCATTACCTCTGTCTTGGCGGAATTAAATTTAAGGCAATGATTAGACAACCAGGTACTAATGGCCAACATGCCATCATGAAAGCCGGTTGCTACTGTATCTCCATCTTTATGCACCGTCAGCACCAGTTGTGTGTCATAAGCATATGACGTAAGTCCCATTCCAAATGATTTAATTACTCATGCTAAGTCAGTCACGTAAATGTTAAACAACGTTGGACTTAGCGATGACCCTTGCGGAATTCCGCACAGGAGTGAGAAAACTGGTGAATTGAAATCACCCAAATTGACTGACTGGGCGCGGTTAGATAGTAAAGAGGACAGAAGGGCTTTGGCCTTGTGCCCAATGACAATGGCAGAGACACATTCACAAGTTTGCCAGCGGATAGAGGGAGCTGAACAGCACAAATATCTTGGTAAATATAGCACTGTTTAGCCCTTTTCCACCCACAACAACACAGCACAGAAACTTGCCTTGCGGCACTGTATTAAGTAAACTATAATTTATATGCCCCTCTGTGCTCTGGGATAGGAGAAAGGAGGCAGTGAGTGGCCAATCGGAAGTGGCAGCTCCAGAGGTATCGCTGTGGGGTGGCGAGGGGAGGGCGGGACGGGGTGGGGGTAGTGGAGTGTGACATACAATAGAAAAGTGGAGAGTAAAGAAATAAAAGCACTTGCTTTGCGCTGGTAGCATCGCCGACTCAGCGATGCTGCGAGCGCAAAGTAACTGCTTTTATTTAATTATTTCTTTACTCCCCCCTTTCCCGTCGTATGTCACACTCAACTACCCCTCACCCAGTCCAGCCCCCAACCCACCTCGCCACCCCACAGTGTTACCTGTGCGAGCCTCCACCGCCAATCGGTGAGCATTCTAGTTTCCTTCCACTTAGGTGACAGCAGGGTACACAATTCCCTGAAGCCTGGTAACCCTTGTGTGGTGGCCGTGACATCCAACTGTAGTAGATATCAGGGGATCAATGAAGCAAATTATGCCGGCTTCAAAAATACAGTTCTTTGCAAATGGTGACATTTGCATCTTCACCTAAGTAAGCAGATATAGTTACAACTTAACCTGCTCTAATCAAGTTTATAAGAAGTAAGGCCAGCCAACACTGATATTTCATAAGTAATATTATAGTTTCAAATGAAAAAATTAAATATTCTTAAAATGCTATTTTGGGGTGAAAATGTACTTAGGAAGGAAATTACATTTATACATATTTAAATAAAGTCTAAGTAAATTGATAAATCTTCAGGAAAATGCAGTTTTACTAACTGCTACTAAAGCCCCTCCCTAGACAAACCGCTGAGCTGTGATGAGTATCCTTAATTTAAAAGGCAAAGCTGCATTACTGCCAAAGTGCATCCCTCGACAAAGGAGTCAGCATTTCCACAAATCCTAAATATTACCATTTTAAAAAACGATCCCTCCTATATTGTTTCTAAGTATGTCAGCATTTTAGATGCTGCATAATTTGAAGATTTTTTTTTTTTGAAGAGACATTCATTATCGAGTCAGGGAGAGTGGGAGCCGTAATGGCGGATAACATTTCTCTACAGATGTGATCTTGGCATAGTTGTGGATTGAGAGCAGGAACTCGCTTCAGCTATATCTTGCTCCCAGGACATCCCTGCCCATACTTAAATACTATCTGCACACCAATCCAGGTGAGGGGATTTTCTGGAGACCACTGAGGATTCAGCGGTTCTCTCCCAGGCAAACCAATCATGCTGCATGCACCCATGCATGATTCATACTCAGATGCATCTCTAGCCGGGCACCACAATGTATTGCCAGGCCATAGTCACGATAGAAAAGCAACTGGTGGCAACTAAATTCCATTCAATTGCTCACTTCCATAAGATATTAGGTATCACTGATTTCACCCATGAAGAATTTGGCAACGCTGCCACAAAGAACTCAATTTTGTGCAACAACAGAGCTAGCACCAGGGCTGGACTGGTCGTAGCGGGCATCAGGCATTTTTGGACGGGAGGCTGAAAGGGTGGGGGCCGGTTTTACATCAGTGGGGGTCATTTCTTTGTTATTGGGGGCTGGTTTTGCAGCAGTGCTGCACTATCAGCCCCTAGTTTCAAACGCAGCAGTGCTTTACACATGAACACCACCCTTTCCCGGGGCTGGTCCGACAAAACTGACAGGGCTTCTTTGGGTTCCCAGTCCGGCCCTGGCTAGCACTACATCAACTTGAATGCTATCTGTAATGGCAACAGTTCCTTCACTGATATACATGCTGAGTTTTCCGGTAGCACACATGACAGCTAAATACTGTGACTATTAGTACAGTTTACCTAACTCCCACTGTAACTCCATGGATACTTTGAGAACAGCATGGCAAACAGAGTCCCTCATAACTTCACCTCAAGACAATATACATTATTGATTCCATGTATGTAGGGAATATCTGCAGCATTCTAAAAATTGCAATGTTGCTATGTAGCAAGTGATGGCAGGCATGCCCTCTCTCAACATCTCCTCAGTCCCTTCCTATACCTCCAACGGCACCTCCTCAGAGATATGAGTGCACCCACATACATGAGCCATCATGCAACACTTTTGGCATTCTAATGTCAGGCTTCCTGTGTACTGAATATACTGGGGGTGCTCCAGTCCTCTCCAGAAGTAGTGTTGAGCATTATTATAGTCTGTAGCACATTGCACACATTGCTAAGTGACAGGGCTTTCATGTACACCCTGCCCTTGAATAAGGGCTGCATCAAGGTTCCCATGGTGGGACACAGAATAGAGGTCAGGGTAATGCTTAATTTGAAATAAATAAGTGGCAGGGCTCTTGTCAGGAGGCCACTATACCTTGCACCACACAGGGCCTCTGCAATGCTGCCAAAGCTAGTAACAACGCAACTACTAACCATCCCACTCCCACAACTGACAATTCAAACTATTCCTGGGCCCCAAAGCTATATGATTGGCTTGGGAGAGAGGTAATAATCATTTTTAATGTATATTGACTTAAACTTGACTGTTATTGTGGTCATCTCAGACAGCGCCACCTTGTGGTAGATAGTCACAAGCACCATTGTTGACAATTAAGTGCTGGTGCCGAACACCAGAAACCACTGGCTCAAATTAAGCACCGGTTTCCATCTGTGTTTCATGTACTTGGAAGACTTAAGACAATGAAAGAACAACTTCGTATAATTGAGGACATCCGTCCTGTTGCTCAGTGATATAATCGAATTGCTTTTCATTTACAAGAGACTGTTGAGAAAGAACTTGAGACACTATTAAAGCAAGACACAATTGAGCGATCCACTGGTCCGACAACCTTGGTGTCACCCATAGTGGTAGTGCCTAAGAAGTGTAGTGGATAAGATGTGTACACCTGCATTGATATGCTGCAAACTAAAACGGTGATTGAAAAAGAACAACATCAAGGTTGGCATATTGCTAACATGATTACTCTGTTGAAAAGAGCCTAATTCTTTTCTAGCCTAGATTTGAATAAAAGGTATGATCAAATCAAGCTGGAAGAAAATAGCAGGTACATTACTACCTTTTTGGCTCATGTTGGTTTGTCTAGATAAAAAACACTGAATTTCAGAGTGTCATCAGCTGCAGAACTCGTTCAGGATGTCATTCGTCACATAATACAGCCCCTCACAAATGCTTTGAATTACAGTGCTGACATACTGGTTTTGGGACCACACGAAAGGAGCATGATAAAGGCCTTACACAACAGTGTTGTATACTTACTGATGCAGGTCTCACTTTAAATGCCGCAAAGTGTGAGTTTCATAAAAAAAAACTCAAATTCATTGGTAATATCTTTTCTAATGGGGGAATGGCCCAGACCCAACTAAAATACAAGCTTTTTCCTCCACTTCTTCCCTACAAGATGCAACTATACTGAGATCCTTCCTTGGTGTGGTCAGTTACTGTTCAAGGGGTATATGTGACTTAGCTACTGTAAGTGCCCCACTGAGAGACTTAACTTATCAAAATGTTTCATTTCAAGGATCATGTGCATGTGAACAAAGCTTGAAGTAATTCAAACATACAATTGAGAATGCCTCTGAAATGGCATACTTTGATCTGAAACTACAAATGGTTGTTGATGCAGCCCAGTGAGGTATGGGGCCATCCCTAACCCAGCACAGTGGACATCCTAATGCACCAAGACACATTGTGTCTTATGCTAGCAGGAGTTTGTCACCGACAGAAAGTGCTTATTCACAACCTGAAAAAGAAAGACATGCTTGTGAGCATTTTCATTTCTTCCTGTGTGGAAAGCTCTTTACAGTTGTCAGTGACCACCAAGCCTTACTCATCATTTTCGGCAATCCTAAAGCCAAGCTGTCCCCTCACATTTAGAGGTGAGGGCTGTGACTGCAGAAGTATGATTATACGGTTGTACATTGTACAGGAGAAGATCAAAACCCTGCTGACTACATCTCACGTGTGCCAGTACAGTGTTATTGCAATACTTCTAAAGAAGCTTGTGCATACGTCAACTTCAATGTGAAGTCCAGTACCCCTGTTGCCATATCAGTAGAATAAATCATTGCTTCTATGAGTACTGACAGGTATTTGCTAATACTCAAGACATTATTTACACCAATTGTGGCGAAAACATAATCAACCTATTTGTAATGACCTTGAATACCAGAAGTTTAAAAATGTACAGGAAGAACTTCATTTACCCCAGAAGACATCATCTTATGAGGGTCAAGAATTTCCATATCTGTTAGTCTGAGATAACAATTTATTGAACTGGCTCATGAGTGACACCATGGATCGTTACTTCTAAACCAGCCCTGTAAGACCAAGTGTGGTTCCCTCATCTTGATGAAATAGTTGAAAACTAATTAAGGGCATGTCACTCATGTAACTACTTGTCATCCCAAAATACTCTGCATCCATTAAACATGCCTGATCCTCCAAAGCATGCATGGGCAAAAGGTGCTATTGGTTTATTTGGACCCCTTGGCAATGGACATCATCTTCTAGTAACTGTTGATGAATACTCCGGTTCCACCCAACTACTCACAACAGAATCATTGAGAGATTGGAAAGTAGTTTTGCAACATGGGTTCTTCCGTCAATTTTGAAATCTGACAATGGTTTGTTTTTCAGTAGTCTTTAAAAATGTTCTCACTCACCTAAATATCAAGCATTAGAAAAGTACACCTGTCTGGCCCCAGGCGAATGGTATCGTTGAGCAATTTATGAGCACCCTCAAGAAGACCGTTCAGCCCCCTGCACTAGAAAGGTTTGAACTCAAATCAGTTTTTTGCTCTATACTTCGTGCCTACAGGTCAATTTCCCATTCTACCACAGGTGAAAGCCCTGCCACCTTAATGTTTGGGAGAACCATGGGAACCAAATTGCCACAATGGGCCACTGAAAGAACTATTGACATTGATAAACTCTGCACTACTGATTCATCGAACAAACACACAATGAAGATATATGCTGATTGACGCCACTGTGCTTGGAGCACTGTGTTCAAAAGAGGAGATCAAGTCATTGTCAGGAAGAAACGGAAAGGCCAGTCTGATGCTCATTTCGATTCTGGCTGACTGAAGGTTGTGACTATTAAAGGATACATGTTGAATGCTCATTGAACCTTTATCACAAGAGGTTCTTCTAATTTCGAAAACCCGCCTCAAGGTTCATTGATTCCAGATGTTCAGAGTGAGACCCTACCATCTGGGGTTCAGGAGAACCTAAAGACTGCACCTGTGTCAGTGTCAACTGTGCTTGCCACGGATTACTCTCCTATGTTTCCTCAAACTCACTCAACAAGATCTGGAAGATTGATTTGAGCACCTCAATGACTCATTGAGGGTATATGATGTATATATGTATTTTTTGTGTACTTTTCATCTATCAAGGGGGAGATGTAGTGTTGTGTGTGTTAGAGGTAGCTGGATCCCTCTGGTCCCTGGCGGACTCCGTAGATTAGTGAGGTAAGTAATTGGGTGTAGTTAAGAAAATTCATGTCATAGTAAGTTCGGTTAACCGTTGCACTCTGAAGAATAAAAATGTGTAATACCAATCTCTGTGTATGGTTTGATCATGCATATGTATTCGGGCTGGAGTGGATGCTACAAGCTCCAATAAATGCAGCAATTTAAGAGCCAATCAAGAGAAAATGCCAATAACTGTGTATGTTGCCTGGTTCAGCAGCCATGCTTTTGTCCCATTTTAGGCTTTTTCCTTTCATCCAAGATTCTGAATAAAGACCTCCAATGTTGCTTATGCCACATTGTGAATTCCGACATCCAGGCCTGAGAAGCTCACCACTAGAGAGATATGAGCTTCAAGGATTTTATTTTAGTGCAAACACATTTTTTTCTTTTGGCACTGCTGACACTTACGCAGCGCTACAAAAAACCTATAGCTAAATTGAGAAGTTTTAATAACATTTTTCCTTGCCTTGCATTTATTTTCACCTGATTTCATCCATTAGTCCCTTTTTCATTATTATCAGTGGTGAACGTTTTAACTATGTATATCGAGGATACTTCGTTGAGGTCTTTTTTAGTGCGGAAACTCATCAAAGGCACCCGTCACAGTTACTCGCCACTCCCCCCCCTCCTATCTCCTAGGAGATTGCTACAATAGCTATTTTTCTTCCGTGCACTCTCAAAAACTTGACTTTTGGTGAGAGGCTAATTTGACGAAAACTCAAGTCAGATAATTAGTCGAGAAGATGAAAGTCAAATTGCTAAACTAGTTTGGGAAGAGGGTAGTTGTGTTTTGACGCATGCTTTTCTATTAGGTAAATTCCATTTATGTAATAGATTTAGAATGGTCTGTAATGCAGCAGTAGAGCCTTCATATGACACGTGAGCAGTGGCAATATGTATACAATATGATTCGTCAGTGACATATTACCGTACGGTAATCTATAAACATTTGAAAAAGGAGTTTATAACTGATTTACCACAGAACCACATCACATCCTTTCCTTTGCAATGGACTTGTGGATTGAAAACTCAACATGGATTTTAAGTCTCCGACCCAAATGTACTAGAGCATTTTCCCATAGACACAAAATAGGAAAAACCCTTTGATACACCAGGCCATACATAGTTTCTCAAGTAACTATTTCTTTTTTGTGAACACTGTAATAATTGTAAATGAGAATATGAGCATTTAAGAGGACATTTGCATTTGTGATTGAAATCATTTATTCCCATTTTAGTTCATTATCTTCAGAAATAATGTTATGTTGTCAGGAGTAAGATCTCAGCTAATCGTGTCTTCTGTTTTCACCAGATGCCGGTCTTTCTAGAGCCTTTGAGTCTTCTCCACTCCTCAAACATCTGAAGGAATTAGATGATCAGTTGAGAGTCCGCGCCGAAAAAGCAGGACTCTTTTCAAATAAAGTACTCAAAAAAGGTAAGATAATATTAAATTCCACTAGATATACAAAGACACTATTCTGCTAATTTCACAATGATCATTATAATTTATCATTTTTGTCAAATAAACATTAAAAAGGATTTTTTCAAGGTATAGCACAACAAGTAGTCATCTACGTACTTGGACCCATATTACAAACAGAATGCACAATGCCCTGATCTACGTCATGGTGCATCATTAACTGGATACGCTCAGTGCAGGCCTGGTCAGTGCGACCTATCATAATGAACCAGAGACTGTGAATTGATGAAAGGCTGACCGATTGAGTGAAGCTGTCCGTCAATCTTTCACTGCAGGCAGCAACTTGGTCTGCATTTAAACTAGATCCCGAGATTCCCATGTAGGCGGTGCTGTGAGTGACAGCACCCACCTGCAGGTGGATGTCTCATATTGACTGTTTCTCCCTGTTTCTCCCTGAGGGGGTTGCGGGGCACTGAGTGTGAGCTCCTCTACGTCACACATAGTCGGGGCATCTCCTTGTAGCCTCTCTGCCTCTTTGCCCGCATCTCTAATAAGGAACAGACGCAAAGGATTCCCTTATTTGCAACTAAACCTCATCATGCAAGATTTGTAAGATTGAAAAATACAATATTCCTTGTTGTAATTTATTACATGCCTACTTACTGGTCAGGGTTTCATTAGGTTGCAAATTACATATGCATCTAGAGACAGCCTAAGACCATTTCTCGCCTGAAGCTGCTTCTCCATTCATCACCTGCTTTTGGGGGGGAATAAAACCGTGGTAGCAGGTCCACAAAGCCATGTCGGCATGACAGACTTTTAGTCGCTTATGTTTTTTTTCTCTTATTCATGAAGATAGACCCCACAAGGTGGATTGCCATCTTAGGAACTTTCACAACGAACCCCCACAGGCTAAGAGTTTTCTCACAGTGCAAGAGGGGCATTTCTGGACTTTGTGTAGGAACACCAAGGTCTAAGGAGGCTTCTCTACTGCCACTTCTTTGTGTGCCTCAAGGGTTTTTCCCAACTCCCATCTGTTCACTTAAAATATGGAGGCCTCATATAACCTGCACATATATGTTCATGCAGCCCATTAAAATAGCTGTGCCAGCCTCTACAATATGTTACATTTCCCTGCCTTTCTCCTTATCAGTAATTAATCAGACTAGACATAAAAGAAGTAGGACACATTTGATCCATTTGAGAATAAGCAGTAATATCTTGATTTTACTCTTTACTACAAGTGCCAAATGTCACCAAGACAAGTAACACCAACAAATCAAACATTCTCATGGTATCAAGGTCACTTTCTCAGTTCTGTTTTTCTTCATTTTTGGTTTTCTTTTTGTAATGTGTAGGGCCCTGCTATCAGGATGCATTTGATGCTCAGCTGCCATGCAAAAAGGATCTAATACCAATCGACCCACAAAACCTGTTCCCAAGAGAATTTGTGATATACCACTTTGGGATGGACCTTCTACATCTTTTTAAATGCCAAATGAATGTACGTAACCATATTTATATATACTATTAACACAGTTTGTACCTGAGTTTGAATATTGTAGAAGGATACGAAATACTGTTTTTAGTGAAGCTGTTTCAATACTGAAACTGTGATGTTGCCAGTGGGCTTGCCTCTTTGTACTGCTTTTCACTTCCCAAGAGCTTATCTGTGTCTATTAATATTAGCTCTGTGCTAGGTTGACAAATTCTTTTCTTGCAAAATGCATTTATTTATCCCCAATCTGACTATTAATACCACAGTTGATCAGGCATTTTTCTGCATGTGAGTTTTAACATTAAAATCAAGACTGTGCACCCCAATGTCAAAGTTGCAGGTAAGATAATTTAATAGTAAACTCAGAAGAAAAGGGTATGTCTATTTTCAGGACCAGCTAGCACTCTTGAGGAAATATTTCCAATGTACTTAAAAACGTGCACAGTGGCCTTGACACATAAAAAGTGAGAATCTCTTTGAACTACAGTTAGACCAATAATCGAGATGTATAAAAACCGTTGCACACCTCAATTGATGTGTATGTGATTTAATGCATATGTACTTATGTATATGGAGTTCTTTTTAGCACAAACGTATTCAAAAGGGAGTGAGCCACGTCATAGGGTTACAGACAACTGCATTAATCATGAATACACTAGTTGGAAAAGTAAGCTGGTAATCTCCTCATTTATAAAAATGCTTCATTTGAATAGGATATCTTTCCAAGAACAACAGAATATTTGATGCTTCTCCCAAATTATTTTTAAGTTTATTCAAAGATAAAAAGATCTGAAATGTGATTTTTTTTTTTACTCCATTAGGCTCCAGAAATTAGGTTGTGTGTCGCTTCCAGTTTGCCTGAAAATGATTACCAAGAAAATGCATTCTCGAACTCATTCTTTTACCAGGTAAATAATAAGTGCTTTGAGGTGAAATGGTTATAAGACAAAAACATACAATATGAACGTGAACCAATTTGTTGGGGCTAATTCAGCGCTACTTTTGATTCTCTGCCCAAGATTCACAAAGGTTTAGCGTCGGGTTAGCATTACTTTTTAACACTAAACCGACACTAAAACATTTTGGGGATTAACAAACCCAGGAAAATCAGTACTTGCGTTGCTTTGTATGGAAAAGTAAAACAAGGGGGTCGATTCCGATTCAGGAAACTAATTCGTAGCCCATTCCGTCCGAATCGTACAAATCCGTCCGAATCGCGTAGTACAATCCGTAGGAAAAAATATGTCCGCTTTGCGAACCGTACGAAATACAAGGGAAAATCTGTACGATACGGACCCTCACGGTGAACCGTACGAATCCTAAACTTGCTGTACGATCCGACAAGTACGATCCGGACCGGGGAACGAGAACGCGATTCGTACGGAAAACGTTGTATGAGCATTTCCTACGCACAATCACATACGCATAGTACCCCTATAATCATGGGGGTACACACCGTACCCCAAAGCACCATACCCCAAAGCACAGTACCCCAAAGCACCGTACCCCTGCATTCATGGGATGTACTCGCGTACCCGGGGGGGTTCGATTCGTATGCGGTTCAAGTCAAAATCTGCTTTTAGGCACGTTTTGAGCTCCCGTAGAAAAAGAGTTGTACGGAGTTTGACGTGACGAATCGTACTTGCTGGGTCGGAAAAAGCTGCTCCGATCCATACGGACGTTGCGTACTGCGTGTTCCAAATGCGATTTGTACGGATTATTAAGTCGTATGGTCTTTTGTACTATTCGTGCGGAGATCTGCTTTGGGTTCGGATCGTACTTCATCGTACGTACGGGGACGTTTAAGGTGCACGATTCGTACGGGAAATATGCTCCGTACGGCTATTTGTAGGAGATTTTACAGAATTAGAATCCGCCCCAAAGTAGAGCCAAACTCTGCTTTGCATTACTTTGCGTCAAGAGGGTGATACATGGTAGGTACATGGGTTTTCCCATGCAACTATTCATGCTTTTCGACATTAAGCCCTATCTACTAACACGAGTAGATAGGGGTTAGTGCCAAAAATTAATGCCACTGAAAAGCAGGTGTTAAAAGCAGAAATGTTTTCATTTCTCCTTGCTTTTCTGATTATACATGTGTGCTGCACTGTGCACAGGGCTGAAAGAACCATTCAGCAAAATAATCATGTGCTTAATGCATCAAGGGAAGGAGGGCACCACAGATATCTTCCATTGCAGGATTTACCATGGACGATATGGTGCAAAATTACAAATGGTGCAAACTGAACCTATAAATAAAGTGGAAGTATACAAAAATAAACATTTTCTATCTTACTGTAAGTTTTGTTTCATTTAAAAAAAATTAAATCTTATTTTATGGTTTATTATTGTTTATATTTTAGACTAGATATATAAGGGGGCATAAAAATCTTTTAAGTGCTTGGGTCTCTAAAGGTCTTAATTCGGGCCTTGACTGTACAGCAAAGTAGGAAAGGGTTAAAAACTTGTCTAGCCATCATATTTTGTACAGGAAGGAAACCCTTCCTATACAAACCTGTGGTACACTCAGACAAGCATCTTAGCTCTATGGCGCTGAGGTGTGTGCCTGCGCACGGCAGCACACATAGGCTCTGGTGCTAGGGAGATGGGAGACAGGGCCATACCTCTGTGAATATGGCACTCTTCAGCTTTTTTGCTGTCACACAATGCCGTACAGCCTCAGTGGGTGCTGTGCTGCTTTGCTTGACACCTTTGTGAATATGGGCCGCTGCATTTATCTAAAACCTCTAAACTGTTTAAAAGATAATGACTTCCAAAACACTAGCTTACAAATTATATATATTTTTTCCGGGTAAACGGTCATCATAAAGGAAAAAGACTTCTCGAATTAAAAAAAGATCAGGAGTGTTACACGGTAAGAGCCTATTACTGTACATGTCACAGCTTTCCTACAAAGGCACTGCTTATTATGAGTGGGCATAATTTGGATCTCTGCACAAAACAGCAGTTTACAGAAGGATTGGAATTCCGAGTTGTGTGTTGATTACCTGGGGCATTTACACTAGATAGAGTATTTACCACATTTGATAATGTCCTATTAATGACTGGTAATCTTTATTACTTCTGGTCCTGTGGTCCTCGTCCCATTCATTACTTATAGAGATCTAGTATATCCCCGACAGAAAAAAGAACATAAGGAATACTGGGTCCCCCTACCCCAACTCCCTCCCACCGGAGTACATAACTTTACTTATGCAGCAGTTGCTCGGTTCTTTCTTCTGTCTTGACAGCAATGGGACGAATGTTTTCTGGCCTGCTTCTACTGGACGGGAGCAGCAGTGATCTTGTTGCGGCCATTTCAGAGGTATGGGAGTCTCCCGGCCTGCAGGACTTGCCGGCAGATGCATCAAGCAGAAGATTGCCCCTTGCAGGCTGAGGTGCTTCTGGGTCGTGGTGGCGTCTGCCAGCAGGCCGGGCACGCGTTGCAGATGCTGAGGGTGCTTGTTGGCATATTAGAACTGGACGGGGTGTGCTTCGGCTGTGTCTGCTTTCCAGATTCTGCTTGTGGGAGATATAATGTCATGACTGGCATGCCGGAACTGGACGTGGTGTGCTACGGCTGTGCTTGACTTCTGGCTCAAACAAGGAGGACGGTCGGGCTGGATCCAGGTGCGCTGGTTCTGATGCGCATGCCTGGACAGGTCTGTGGGCAGGTTAACTTCCGATTCTTGGAGACGGAAGGGTATTTTTGCCTGAGTACCGCAAGTAATGATGGGACGAGGACCTAGAGACCTGGTAGTAATATTCACACCACCCACCCTTACAAATTTCCCCTGACCGATTTCATCAGGAAAAACTTACAAAATGTTTATAAGAAGCGGCAAGAAAGACAAAAAAAGTGGATTACTGAACAGTAACTGATGATCCGCAGGTTACGCCTCATTCTGACATGGCAAACTTGAAACAGGAATTATTTATTTACTACACTCCTCAAATCAGGTTCTCTGAGGCTTGTAAATCAGAACCAGGATGTTTCACAAAATCGAAATATACATGAACTTATAGAACCCTATATGTCTGATGTTACTTTCAGAAACCGGAGAAGACCTTGTTTATTTTGAGAGCTTATCTGGACAGCGTTGGGAGTTTTTGCCTTCTACTAGTCCACTGCTTCGCTCACATAACTGCAGGCAACATCAACATGGATTCAGACCCCGTCTTTCTGAAGCACTTTTATCAGGTATTTCTCCATTTAATTACATCCGTCTCACTCTAGCTTCCCTTGCTTTGCCCTGATTAGATATTGGTTCCCATTGGTGGAAAAAGAAACATCAAGGGAGTTGTAATGTAAGTTAATGTATTTAGTTTCGAATTCTATTTTCTGTACTTAGCGGATATTAAATCAACAAATGAGGAGGGCTCTTGGGACACCAGCAGACTAAGAGGGTGTGTTGATGGAGTTGGCTGAAGAGTGATAGCCTAATGGTGTGCAGACTCTAGCACGTGTGATTATAGACTCAGCATGCTGGACCTAGTGTTAAAGGCAGTCTCTCCTTCGGATTCCTAAAGTTTAGAAAACGTAGAAGGAAACACACTGTTTCTTCGTGATCCCACCTTTTACCTAAACTTTCACATATCTGAAAGGACCGCCTTGCAAATTGAGCCCTGAATAAACAATTTAAAAAAAGCTTCTGTGGTAACAGAAAATGATGCCAAAGATATAGAATGTGGGTTTTATTTATGAAGAATTGGCGTAGAGCAGCGCCGTAAGTCTTCCTGCTACGCTGCCCCACGCCAATGTGAAAGGGCAGGAATGCATCATATTTCAGAAGTGCAGTGCTTTCCTGTTCTTTTCCCCTTCGCTGGCACACAAGCGTCGATATTGGCACCCTTGCACCATGGTGCAAGGGTGCCTCTGTTGCAGTCAGGGTTGTTTTTGTGCAGAACGGGGCACCTTCCTGCATAAAAACAATCCTGAGAGGTGTTTTCCTCTTTCCATGTGTGCTGCACCAAATAATATTTCTACTTGTTACGCCACCTCTGGGTAGGCTTGAGGTTTGAGGTTTTGGCTCTACCCCACATTAATGTGATTAAGTAAATCAGGGGCAGCTTCAAAATCCCTGGTGCTGCACAGGAAGACCAACCCCAAGACCCATGGAACGCCTCCTTGACGCAGAGTACGGCAAGGCTGCTTTGTCTTACTCCACCCAGAGTGGCTTTGTGTCACCTCATATGTTTGATTGAGAGACCTGCGCAGCTGGAGAGTCAAAAAAGTGATGCTCTGGCAGCATCAGCCTCTCATAAATAAGCCATGTAATGTGTGATGAGTCTGTGTGCCTCTGAGATGCAACATGGACCCTCATCCACTGCAACAAAAGCTCTCCAAAGAAGGTGGAGTGATACACCAAACATCCAACAGTATGTGGTAGGAGAGAAGTGACCCTCTGATTGACACCTAAACTCACACTTTTTATTTTCAATAGTTAGGGGCAATAGGTCCACAGGCAGCAGTGCTGTCATGCAGGGGCTAAAAAAGGGGAAACTGTGAGAGGGAGATAAACTGATTTGACCATGCGATTGCAAAAATGTCTTCCTGTTCCTAGTCAGCATCTTCTCTACTATGCAACATTTATATAACAGCAATGTATGAGAATTGCTAGCTAGCTGGCCTTAGAAGAGCTTTCTAGCAAAGGTTTCTGAGCAGCAAGTTAGGCAATAAAAACAGAGAAGGCACTGAGGTGTTCATAAAGCGTGGCACATTTTATAAACAAGGTTGTGATGCGACCCCTCCAACCAGGTAATGCAGTATAAGTTATAGAGGCATAAGTATGTCAGTTTTCTGAGCTTGTTGATTTCCCTATCTCTTCACACAAAGTCTATTTGTATTCTGCAGTACTACAGCGCCACACAATTTAGGACCTCAAAACAATTGGCGTACCCTTTTAGAAGTTAATTGCCTGATAAGTAAATACAGATTTAATCAAATTGGGTATTTACTGGGTGTGCAAATATTTAGGGCCCGATTCACAAAGGTTAACTGAGATGAAAGTCTTACTTTATGACTTTCGGTATTCAGAAAGGACATTTATGAGTAGTAAAGTTAGACTTTTGTCTCAGTTTAAATTGCGTTTTGGTCTTAAGTTTAACTCATACTAGACTTTTGGTCTTAGTTAGACTTAAGATCAAAACTTAAGTTAAACTGAGACAAAAGTCTAACTTTACTACACGGAAATGCCCTTTGTGAATACCAAAAGTCGTAAAGTTAGACTTTTGTCTCAGTTTACCTTTGTGAATCGAGCCCATTGATTTTGGACCCAGAGTAGCATGACACTTTATTTGCTATGCCCTACTTCTAGGAGCAGAAACTTAGAAAGTACATTGTTTGCCAGCACAATTTGTGTCAAGTCCTGTATGAGAAATCATATGTAAAGGTGGGTTATAAGTACACCTCTTACAATCCTAATTCAGCTGCAGCTAGGGGTTTATCCTTTCATCAGTACTTGCACACAAGGCGAAGTGAGGTTGCTTCCTAATAGGCACTGTGAAAATATTTATCAAGTGATAGAAAATGAATACCTTTCAATGTAGGCTAAGAGATTTGTCTTTCCCATAGGCACTGAAGGTGTGTTTCTGCGATGCATTCCTTGCTAAATTGATGACATCAACTGCTCTGCAGGATACGAAAACCTCAAAACTGATCTGCGACATTCTGCTAAAAGGTGGACCTTTTTCTCAGAAGAGGACAGATCTCATTGCCGATCTTTTCTCTGTGAAGATATATTCTGCCAAAGAAAATGAATCTGATGTAAAGGTAGTTGTAGATAAATTTGCCACGTTTCGACCAACATGCTTATTTTAGTGCGTTTCCTACTAGCACCATTCATGGTTATAAATGCCTTGAGCTATACATACTCCAGCTCATTTAATAGAGAAATTATTTCTTTATGCCTAGTGAAAATCAGTTTTAGATTGTTCACAATAATCTTCACTCACACTGCACCCTACAGAGCTGTGAGGTCCCTGGACAAACATAAACTTCTTTGAAGAGCTATAATGAAAGCATAATACTTGTAAGGGATTGCTTTTATTCATTCCCGTTGGCTCAGGTGGTATTTCACCAATCTAAAGCTGTAATACTGTGCCTGGAGAGGTACAAGGCTCTTGTCTTTTTACAGTTCACTCAGATGGCACTGTACTAATCCTATGTTTAAATGTGTTGCTGTAGAAATGGCAAGAGACTTTGGGAGTCATTACGGTGGCTGCAAGACCGCCACCAACAGGCTGTCGGTTGCAGTTTCCCCGCCATCTGAGACATGTTTCACACCTGCCATATTACAGTGGCGGGCGGGGTAATGGCGGTCGGAAAGTCCAACCGCCACACACCCGATGGGCTCCTTGATCCCGCAGGTGTAGTGGAAGGGCTTGTAGTCCCCACCATGTTGGTGATGCCTGTCAGTCAACGCCATAGGAATTACAATGTGCCTTCCACGCCAGCTTTCCATGGCAGTTCACCCGCCATTTAAAAGCTGTCAGAAAGGGAAATTCAGGGCCTGTTGTGGACTCCCTTCCCCCATGGCCCTAGGCTGTGGGCACTGGGGGCACCTATGGTGCCCCCTACATGCCCCTGCACCATGTGGCAGGCACCCTTTTTTGTCTTGCTGCCTGTGCCTCAGCCAGCAGCACACGCCGCAATGCAAAAAATAGGCAATGCGATTGCCTCGGTGGCGGTCGCATCATAATTCCTACTGTGGGACTGCCCGCTTGTACGTGGGCGGTCCCAAATAGGAAACGATGGCGGACAGACTGAAGTCCATCCGCCATCATAATCAGCCCCCAGTCCCTTTCTAGCTTGGCATGGTTAGCACTGTGCAAATCATATGCTTAAGAATTTTGCTAGAAAAACAGACATTTGAGAAGCTGATTCAGAGTGACTCTGTTGTGGTTGGGTGCACTATACAGAAGCTACTTGCCACCTAAACTTTGGACTACCTAGAGTGCTCTGCTTCTTTTGTGCATTATTTATGCACCACTCTAGCCCTGTAAGGGTATTGTTTGGAAAATACAAATATATTTGAATTGACTATTCAATGGCTGGCGGACCTGACATCCTTGGCATGATTTTCCCCAAACTTGTTGATTTTGTCTTTGCTTACCTTAGGATTCTGCGTACTTTCCCACTACTAAGCAGGACTAAAGTACTTGTGCTCTCTCCTCAAACATGTGCCAAGGCCCTGTTGATTAAATACCTGCAGGACCGATTGTGCCACCCATTTAAGTAGCACTTTAAATATGTCTCAGACCTACCATTGCAGCCTGTGTGTGTGTAGTTTTAAGCTGCTATTTCGACCTGGCAAAATACACTTTTCTTTTTTTAATACATATAAGACCCCATAGGGAAGGCCCTAGACAGCCCAGAGTTCAGGGTGCAATGTGTTTAAAGAATAGGACATGTACATGTAACCTTTACATGACCTGGTGGTGAAAAAACTCTTAAAATTCATTGTTTCACTACTGCAAGGCCACTCTCCCTCATAGGTTAACATTGGAGCTGCCTTATTACATTTTATAAGTGTAATTTCCAAATAGGAACAGGTAGCCAGCTGATGTTCAATGTCTCTGGAAGTTTAATGAAAAATCCTAACTTATGGCGAAGTCCGATTTTAAATTACAATTTTGGAACTGCCACTTTTAGAAAGTTGGCATTTTCTTGCCTTGGCCATTTTGTGCCTGCAGCCTATCTCAGGATCACATGGCTGGGTGTAATTGACACTTGGGTGTTGCATATTCCTGCTAGACAGCGATACACAAGTAGAAATTAAGTATTACTGGATGGGTCATTACTGTCATAATGAGAGGAAGGACCTGGACCCAGTCCCACTTACACATGAATAGGCCGTGTCCTGCCTCCACACAGGGGGCTGCATACCCCCTGTACTTAGTCTGGAGCCATAGCCAGGAAGACAAGGCACCTGGGCACTTCAAAGGCATGCCTCTAGAAGCTTCTCCGCACTTCAAAGGCACAACTGTGAATGACTACTGGACCTCAGACACCAGTTCTTCAGTACACTTCTGGACCTGTGGATAGTCTTTCAGGAAGAAGTACTATTTTGATGCTTAAAGGGCGGCCACTCTGCCGTACTACAGTCCTGAGGGGACTACTGTCCTGCTGTGATGGCCTGCTGTCTGCAGTCATCTTTCCTGGGTGAGAAGGACTGGAACTGCATCATTTGAACCTAGAGTCACTTCAAGGGCTAGTTGGCTGGCCTCCTGATCTGAAGCCTCAGGGACATTGCAGGCTTCCAACAACCTTGCACTTGCACATGGAAGCAGCCATCTGTGCATATACCCTGGCAGGTGGTACCACTCTAGACCTGGACCCTTTGAAGTGGATTTAAGTACTTACCAGTCTCTGAGGCTCCAGGGGAACTGATTCACCTCATCTGCTGTACAGCACAAACCTGAGCAGAACTGAAGTATCGCTGCTGCTGTGTGCATTGGACCTGAAGCAGAGGTCTGCATTGTTGCTGCAGCCTGCAATCTCCGTTAGAACTGCTGCTGCACAATGCATCTTCGGCGCAGGTCCTCAAATCCCTCGACGACAGCTGCCTCAATGCTAGACTCCACATTGCAGCCTTGCAGCTCCTCAGAATCAACCGCTGATCCCAACTGTGCACCGCATTCTGAAAGCTGGAGTTTGCATCACAAGCCCCATTGACAGGAGCCTTGACCACAATGCAGGCCCTTACATCTCATGCTCACCGAACCCCAGAACTGTCGCATTGCTTCGGGTGCGCAATGCATCTTCGACACAGATCTTCGCAAAGCTCTGCAAACCAGGATTTAATGTTCTCTGTTCATTGGACTTAAGTGGATACCTTTAGACTACCCATACTTCATAGCAGTCAGTCTGAACTTGTGACTTTGTCTTGGTCTGGCACGAACGGATATCCACACTTGGTGCTTTGTGCTTTTTAGAGCAATTTTCCCTAAAATATTTAAAATTCTATATCTCCAGTTCAACTAATTGGATTTTTGACATTTGGCCTTGTTTTATATATTAAATAAATGTATATTATTCTAACTTGGTGTGGGATCCTTTTTGTGTGGTGTGTTTCATATTAGTACAGTTTGAAATGCTGCACAAAAAGTTTACACATTTCCTCAAAGTTCAGTCTGATTGCTTTGTGCCAAGCTACCAGACAGTTGAGTGCAGGTTAATTTGGGGCTGGCTTGTGCCTCACCCGACAAGGATTAGGGTTGCTGCTTGACCAGAGCTCACATCCCAGTCAACTAACAACCACATGTCTTACAATGGCCATGAGTGAAAGAGAAAATAAACCAATTATTGGCCCCAGGACAGTTGTTTCTGGCTGCTATGAGTGGAATACTGTTTATGTACATAAGGAGTACAATATTTCTTTGTTACATAAACTACTAAGATTGTTCCTTCATTTTTTGTATGAAGATAGAGCAAGACTTTGTTCGATAAAAACAGAGTGGGGTAATACTCATTAAACAAGCATTGATAGTGCTTCAGGTGTTACACTAAAAAAAGTCTTTGTTTTCCCTATAACTTTAGCTTACAAATCTTATAAAGAAATATGTTCATCCAATTTGGTTTTGGCTTGGCAAGATGTGTGCACATCTAGGCAGGGCAAACAAAATGGGCTAAAAAAGTGACATTTAGCATTTTGACTCATATAGGATCCTTTCTTTCCCAGAAAGAAAAACAACTTACTGAAACTATGCCAAACTTGACAAAAGTAGAACTTTACTCAAGGAAGTGCATTTGCATGGTTTAGTTTAAATCGGTTCAGTAGTTTTTGAGAAATTAAGATTATCATTAGAAAGTGGTTTCTGTAAGCTTTAAGTTCAGTAGCGGCCATAAACATTAACATCTGGTAGGGCGCGATGCCGAAAACACCGACCAGAAGTATGTTGCTGGACACAGTGTCCGGTCGCCATCTCTCTCTTCTTCTAGCACTCTCTGGTGGAAAGGGAAGGACTTCCTCCCTTGTGCCACACAAGTCCAACCAAACCTGGTTTGGTTGGAGCAGGCTAACTCATCACTCATTTTGAGGCTAAGGGCCTGTGGCTGCAATCCTTCAGCTATTTCTCAGCCTTGAGATTGCAGGCTCTGAAGAGCCCAGATCAGATTGGTCAGCTGTAGACAGCCGGCCACTCTTTGAAGCGCACTGGCAGGGAGCTGACGTAATAGTGCAATTGCACTAATCAGCCCCACCCCCGCCTTCCCACTGTAGCAGCGTGAGCCGGCCACACATTATAAAATGGTATTTTTTACCATTTTATGAATGTGTGTGCCTACTGCACTGGCAACAGGTGGGCAACACTACTCCGCCATAATGGAGGAGTCGCCACTGTTCATATTGAGCTGAGCTGCCAATCAATATACAGATAATTGGGCCATTAGTCCATGGATGGTCCGCAAACCTGGTCCAGAAAAAAAATGAAAGGCCATAAGTGAGATGGAGGGGGGCTTCTTCTGGCCCTCTGACTCAGATGGGAGGGGCCCAAAAAGACCTCAATGATTTTAAAATATAAACGAAATGGTGACTTTGCTGAGCAATTCACGTGTATTATGGCCCTAGTGCTGTTATTGGGGTACGCAAGTCCAGCTATGATGCTTGTGAACCTCATGGCAAAGGTTCATGGACTCTTCTACCCTTGTTGGATATTCTGCTGGGTGCACGGACTATGTGCCATGTCTGCAAACCCCACAACATGTCCAACAATGGCACACAAGTTTCCAAGGGTCTGCAAAATCCAAGACAGGTTCCAAGAAGCCTTAAACAATTAGTAAACAAGGTTTTGCCATTGACCTTTCACTGCAGCAATCCCTGCTGCACACACCTGTGTCCATCGTTGGTTGACAGCACACAATTGGTCAAGCATGGAGTCTAGCCATGTGGTGAGCCCATGCGGACAAGCCCATCCACACAGTGCAGAATGCCATGTTCAGTGAGGGATTGCTGCCCATGGCTTGTTGGGGACAAGGAACTGGTGCCTATTGTATAGCTCCAAACATATAATGAAAAATACAAAGGTAGCCACTTAAGTGCTAAGAATGAAATGGTAGCTAGCAACAGTGGTACAGAGGACGAGTCAGGCGTCCTATTAAAGTCATGAATTGGAGATGAAAAACTACTGAAATTCTCAAGTTATAGTTAGGAATGGGGTCCATAACTCACACAACAGCCACACCCACCATAGCTCACGCACCACTTCAATGCCTATGAACTTCCACTATTTATGCCAAATAACAACATCTAAAAGCGCAATACATTTATACAACTACACATACTCAAGCTAATAGTTAATACTGCATTCAAAGTCATCTCTTTTTTGCTTTAAGGGTAATGTGATGGATAATATAATCGCTAAGAATATTTATTATATTTGTATTTGCATCTGTTGCATCAAAAGTGATATCAGCATTGCATTTGAGTAAGTTGTGGATTTTGATCATCAACATAATTTGTGAATTTCAGTTTTAATTTGCAGCAGACATCTCAACACTTTTTTCAAGAAAACACATTTCAAGATGCGTACAAGTTCTTACTTTATATAAAGAATAAATAGAAGATTTCTATATAAAGAATAAATAGAAGATTACTGTACGCCTACAAGTAAGGAGTCGGGAAATAAAGGTATTGGAAGCGGATCAATTTTGTGGTAATTGTAGATAGATTGCTAAAGTTCTTTATTTGGTTTTAAAAACCATTAAAGCAGACAGTACAGTACATTATATACAATATGAAATCACTTTCAATAAAATCATTACATATAAAAGCATATCTTTATGTTAAATGAAAGTCAGTATGCCTATCTATAAGCAGGTTCCATATACATAACAGTCATATGACCGGAAATGTGGGATAACGGAAAAATGGCAGCAAATAATGTAAAGTGCCTAAAATGTAATGCAATTATTGCCACCCTCTGTGCATGACTATGTCAGTGGCTTCGGGCATATGCCCTATGTCAAAAAGTAACTATCAATTCATGGGCCCTATTCGAGAGCCACAGCATTTACAATCATTTGTGAACCTGGCGGGGCACATTTGAAGCCAGGCCCAGCAAAAATAATAAGGCGATAGCAGCAAGGGATCAGAGACTAAATATAGAGGGACAGAATATCGACTGTCCAGAATATCTATTAAAAAATATCGAGGACCAGAATATAGAATCCCTATCTACAAACAGGTAAGTACTAAAATATCGAGTACAAAATACAGATACTTAAAATATAGTTAACCAAAATATCGAATTTTTTTAATGTGTTAAAAATAATATAAAAGTAAAATAATAATAAACACAATTAAAAAAAACATAGTTCAAATAATGTAAAAAAGCTTAAAATGTAAAAATAATAAATGTAATGTTAAAGAAATATATATTTGTTTACATATATATTTACTTAATAATATTATAAAATAATTATTAATCTTTATTATAAAATATTTAAAACATTATTAACAAATATTTACATATACATAAATAAACCTATGATATAAATATAAACATTGATAATATATAATAATTAAAATAATTCAAGTAATACTTTTTATGTTAATTAATAATTTACACTACATTAAATATAACAAAATTAAAAGCATTACATAGCTAAGGGAATAAAAGTACTATTCACACTCCAACAAGGGCAAAAGTAGAGAATTTATTGGGTAGCAGGCGGGTACAAATTACTATTTCCACTCCAGTGAGTGGAACAGTAGGGAAAGTGTTGGATAGTGGGAGGGTAAAAATTACTATTCCCACTCCAGTGAGTGCAAAAGTAGGGAAAGCGTTGGATAGCGTAGGGGTAAAAATTACTATTCCCACTCCAGTGAGTGAAACAGTAGGGAAAGCGCTGGATAGCGGGTAGGTAAAAATTACTATTCTCACTCCAGTGAGTGCAACAGTACGGAAACAGTTGGATAACGTAGGGCTAAACATTACTATTCCCACTCCAGTGAGTGCAACAGTAGGGAAAGCGCTGGATAGCGGGTAGGTAAAAATTACTATTCTCACTTCAGTGAGTGCAACAGTAGGTAAAGAGTTGGATAGCGTAGGGCTAAAAATTACTATACCCACTCCAGTGAGTGCAACAGTAGGGAATGTGTGGGATAGCGGGTGGGTAAAAATAACTATTCCCACTCCAGTGAGTGCAAAAGTAGGGAAAGTGTTGGTTAGCGGGTAGGTAAAATTTACTATTCCCACTCCAGCGAGTGGAACAATAGGGACAGCGTTGGATAGCGGGAGGGTAAAAATTAATATTCCCACTCCAGTAACTGCAACAGTAGGGAAAGCGATGGATAGCGTAGGGGTAAAAATTACTATTCCCACTCCAGTGAGTGCAACAGTAGGGAAAGTGTTGGATAGCGCAGAGGAATAATTTAGTAGACCCGGTCCTAAAATTTAATTAAAATTAATTTTAAAAAAATGTAATTATTAAAATTTAATTTACCTCCCACTATTTTCCACTATAAACGTCACCTCCAATAATCTAAAATAGTACTACATTAACATAATTAATAACATTTAATTGATTAGCTAATCACAATTAACAAAAATATAAAAACAATGATATGTAAATTAATTAACACAATTAACAGTATAAAATAACTTTCAATAAATTTATAAATGTTAATAATTTATTTTCAAATATTTTAATAAACACCATACTCCCCTATAAACACTCAACACACTCCTCCAAAAATGTACATAAATAACATATTAATACATTAATAATTAATATTTAATTATTTATTATTTAATAACAATTTACTCAATTTACATATTTATCAATTAATTAAAAACGTGTATTATTAACTTTTTAATATGTAATAATAAATAAATTGACTTAATTAGCAATTTTAATTATTAACCATTACATTATTAATTATTATTTTATTAATTTAACTTACATTACTTCCCACCCTATTCCCCCATAACCCACAACCGGCTACGGAACTAAAGTACGCAAAAATGAATTACCAATATTAAGTATTAAACGATAAATTATTAATTAATACATTATTATTCTTAGGTTTTTATTTAAATTAAATTATTTCCCACCCTATTCCCCTATAAACCCACAACCTGCTATGGAACTAATATACGCAAAAATTAATTTACATAAAATTAAATATCTTAAAGAAATTGTAACATACATTAAATAAATAATATATACTTTTAACAGATATACTAACATATAATATATTTAAAAATTCAATATAATAATATTCTATAATATGACATTCTATATTATAACATACTGTATAATGACATTCGATATTACTTACCTATAAGTTGATAATATTTCCAACTATATTATGTCCATTCTACATTCTGTCCTCTCAATATTTTTGATTCGAAATTATGTCCTCTCGATATTTTTTATTCTATATTTTTGGGTGGTTACCAGCAGCAAGACGTACAAAAACGAAATAATACGAAGTGAGTTAACCTGGGCACAAGCAGCTAAAGGGAGAATTCTCCATTGTTGCATAAATTAAAAATAGAATGTGAGATAGATCTGTTAGGTGTGAGTAAATCAAAGCTCAGAAGAGCAACTAAACAGGTATGTAGAGAGGAGGATTTAATCTAACTATGGAAGAAGAAACCTGTATCCCTCTTGAAGAATTTGTGGATGGCGGATGAGACATTTCCTTATCTGGAGAAATGACCTAATGTACAGCTATGACAATGTTTATTGAAATTTAGATGCGGGGTAAACCAAGTTTTAATGTCAGATGTTCAAGGTGCTTTGTTACACAAGGATAAAGCATGAACATGTGGCCTTAATATGAAGGGAGCTCTATAAAATATTTTATTGAATTGTTTCTGGTTTTTAGCTCAATGAAAGTCTTTATTAAAACCAATTTTAAAGTAGCATGATGTTAGGGATAGCGGGCAAACGGTTAATCTGCTATTGGATATGAAATTCTTGGATGTAATTTGTGCTGTGGAGAATTTTTGCTATCTAAGCAATCAGTTTTGCGTAAAATCTGATTAGTCTAAGATATCATGAGTTGTGGTTTTAATCATGTTTTAACCATGTGTATACGTGAGTTTTATGGTGCTCTGTTTAAAGGCTAATGTCTAAATAAACATATGTTTGACTGGCTGACTGACTGACTGACTGATTGACATTTGGTGGCGGGTACGCTGCCAGGTAGTCAGAGGAGTTTACGCTAGAAACTATTTTTGTCAACCTGTAACTGCCAGATCACAGAGGCCCCAGATATATTAATTACTGCCTCAAGATGCATGGCTCCCATTTTTTTTGCAAATATGGATGTCGAATTCTGATCTAAAAGAGTGCATCTCACTTTAATCAGGTGTTTCCAAGGGCCCCTTTGTCAAAGGGTTTGCCTAGGTATGTCAAAGTTGGTACAGTATGCAGTTTGTTGCCACTTATTTGGAATGTTCTCATCTTGCTCTTGGGTCGTCCACATATCATTTTATAAGATTTGGACTTGTTTGTTTGTAGCTCCAACCTATGCATGTACTCCACGAATGTCAACAATTTCTGAGGGCCAACCGATGTTCTGGACATCAGCACACAGTCGTCAGCATAAATGAGGACTGGCAAACCACTTGGTCTGGCCCTTGGTGGATCAGTCTCCACCGCCAGCGAGAATGGCTCCATATCATTAATATAGAGGCTAAACCAAAATGGGACAAGTACACAACCTCGTCTAAAACCTGTCTTAATCTTGATGGGGGTGTACATTCCCCTTTGGGCTTGTATATAATTCTGCCCACTACATCCTCATGCAGTTTAGATTCATACCCACAGCCAGAATCTTAGTCTATAGTCTACCGCTATTAATGTTAATAAATGCTGAGCTAAGGTCCATTAAGGTGAGGTATAAACACCCATCCTTGATCTGGACATACTTGCTTATCATGAAGTGGAGATTCAGGCACTGGTCAATGGTTCCCAGCCCTCATTTAAACCCATTTTGTGGTGGTGTTAAAATGCCCTCCACGGCCGACCAAGTCTGAAAACGGTCCAACAATTTCCTGTCCATCACTTTTGCCTTTGAGTCAAAAAGTAATACTGGGCAGTAACAACAAGGAATCCCTCTGTCCCTTTTTTAAAAATTGGGACAATGACAGCATTTGACCAGGACCTAGGTGGGCCACTCGTGACTGCATTGTTTAATACAGTAACTTGGAGAGGGGCCCACCATTGATGTTATGTTTAAAAAGATCAGTGGGAACCATTCGGGCCCGAAGCCTTGTTACTGGGACACAGTCCCACTGCCAGGATGACCTCCTCCAATGGGAGTGTCCGTTGTTCACCTTCCCCTGGTGTAGGGATAATGTCCACTACATGGTTGTCCGCACTCCCTAGATGTTTGAGTTCAAATGCCTTACTAAAACCTTTGTCACCCATATGGATGACTGAATAGTCACGCAAGTACTGGCATTGTGTACGTTGACAAAATAAGGCAAGTTCACCACTTTCCAGACAAAGGACATATCATTGGTTGCACCTGCCCTCTCAAGCTGTTTCCATTCCTCCCTTCTTATTGTTTCCTTTATTTTCCTGATCTTGGCCTTGTAGTGGTGACTGCAGCGCTGCACTCATCAGGGTCCCTACATGTCTTTTTCAGGGCTCCTGTCAACATGCTATGTGCATAAGAGCACGTACTATGAAACATCTTCATCCTACCTTCAGAATGCATCAAAGGGGCCGTTAGGAGTTCTGAGGCACATTTGCATATACCAGTGAATACCTCAAATATAGCTAATGGTTTAGCCTCACAGTTGCGACAAACCTTGAACAGTTTCATACTGTCTCCCACCAAACTTCTCACCATTTCTCCTGTGTTGATATCTGCACCCTTACGACAAATACCCCTATTCTTTTGTGTATTCAGTTGGAGGGATGATGTGAGTGTGTTGTGGTTGAGGCTCTTCCAAACAGGGATGTAAACCTAAGAGATTTTGGTTGCTCATATCACAGTGGAGAATGGTGGTCAGGTGTTTTCTCCCCCAGCTCTCTTGATAAGGCAATTAAGTCAATCAGACTACCACTGCTCCTTTCCCTTCCAGGGAAAGTAGCTTGTCTAATGAATGTCTCTTCTGACAAATCTACAGTGAGAATTAGATTCTATCTCACAAAAATTCTATTTAAAAAAATTCTATTTAGAGACTCGCCACATGGATTGTTTATGAAGTGCGAGTGGTCTGCTACATCATTGTCCCACAATCCACACACAGTGTTACTAGAAATGGGGCGGAGTAGGCAATTGAAATCCCCTCCTCATATCATGGCAAAATCCCCATGAATACCGCCTGTTACATCACTTATCATGGAATTCAGTGAATCCACTATTGCTGGGTGTCTGCAATGAAAGTTAATGTGATAAAAGTTAATCAGAATTATGAGTGGTTGTGCGATGAAGGATAAACAGATTTCCTGAAAATAAGGGGATTATAAAAAGGTTTTAGCTATTTTACATGGCAATTCAACACTGATTAAGATCAGAAGGCCACAACTATTATGACTGTGTGTAGTTGGTGTAGCTGGCATCATCACTGAGTAGAAACCATTAATATGCTGATTAATACATGACCATGTCTCCTGTAAGTAAATGATCTGGTGACCATTTATCGTGTTGACCCAATTAGACTCTGTCAGTTTATTTGCAGTTACAGCAATATTCCAAAATAGATCACTTGTGCCCTGCATGGTTAAGGCAGTACATGCACCATAGCTTAAGATAGTATCTGGTACTTGCTGTTGGGTGAAGGGGGGGTTAAAATGAATTGCATGCCAAGGTGGTAGGGGGCCATGTTGTAATTGTAGTGAGATTAAGATCCACGAGTTGCATCCCGGTTGTGGCATTCTTTGGTAGCTCATTGGTACTTGGTACAATGACATTATAAGTGGGCCCAGGTTTGTCCTCACTGTCCATAGCCCTCCATTTTACTCCATGCGATACTGGATTGCGAGGATTGATGTGCCTTTTTCCATGGTCATTTTTAAAGCATTCAAGCAGTCATGTTTTGCCCAGTCAATCTTCATCAGCTAAAAGAGAGAAATGATTATGCGTTGGAATGGCAAATGGTGGGACCAGAGACCTTTTTGTTGGTGGTCTTATAAAATCAGCATTGGGCAGTGTGGCAAACTGAGGCCTATAAAAGTAGCCCAGAGATACTGCCTGTATATTGTGTCTAGTGTGGGACAGTCTAGATAGACTATGCAGTATAAAGCCATTCAAATATGGGTCACCAGAATTTATAACTATACAGTCTCTTTGCTCCATCTTAATGCTGTTGCCTAACCATGATACCCTCTGCACCGTGATCATGCCTTGAAATATGATACTACTGCTGAAGTTCCCCATCGAAGACCACAGCCAATGGATAACCTTATTTTTTAGCTTAGGTTTATCTTCAATTTGACCTGACTGCAGCACTGGTACATTTTGTCATGTAATAATAAGAGGGGTAGCCCTGGAGGTAGCTGCAAAGTCAAAGTTGGTATTATGGCAGGGGCTCCATTAACTTTCCGGCTAGATGAGTGGTCAGAGGATGATAGGATAGCATCCGACTGTAATGGTGGTACAGAATTGTTGGTTGTGCTACTATGTGGTAGCTGTTCATGTGCTGCCCTATTTGCAGCTCTTCTGTTCCCCGGGCCCACATTTCTGTAGTGCTCGACTGGTTTAGGGAGTTCCACTAGGGTCTCTTTTACTGTCACTTCAATACCCTTGAGAGCCACGACCTCTGGGCTGAGTAGCTTTGTGAGTGCATTCTCCATGTGTTTTAGATAAAACGTATAGAGTCACCCATGTCTTCATCATGTGCTGGTAATTGATGCAGGGGTATCCCTTTATTAAGCCCCTGGGGCAGAGGTCCCTTCTCAAGTGGTTCACTGGTTGCCATTTTGGCATCTCCTGGCCACACGGCGTTTCCTAGAACTGACTTTTGTCTGTTGCATGTTGCTTCTTTGTTTCGTGGGTATTGGTGACTGAATAGATCCTTCTCACTGTGTAGCTCACTCTCCTGGACTATACCCAGTCCCCCAATATATACACAGGATTTGACGCTGCCCGCCTGCTGACCTTTTTTGAGACCCCCTGGAGATTTGTCAAACTTGCATTAATAATTGTGCTATCAGGGAGGGGTTCTTTGCCCAAAACCAAAGTTAAAACTTTTTAAGTGGCTCCCAGTCTCTCCTCCACATACTCAATTTGAGTGACCAGTAATAGTACCAGTTAATAAACGTTCCTTATTTGGTGCATCAGGCACACCTATGGCTACAGATTTCCTCTTAACCTTGACGAGATGAAATCTCTGTCAATGTAGGCAGCGCAACGTCTTCACATCAGATACTAAGAGGGGTGGCCTATCCCAGCCTCGATCGGCCACAGACGGGTGCAGAGGAGCCCGACCTTGGCCTGGGTTTCACCCAAGTGTGGCCTGCATGCATACCACGCTGGGGTAATGGAGTTGCGCAAATAAGCATGGCAACAAGCAGGCGAGGAAAGCAAACATCGGAGACTGCTGGTGCAGTGCCTGGTGGGGCTGGAGTACCAGATAGCAGCCTGTTCAGCTTGAGGAAATATACATTTTTGGTCAAGTTATGTTCCCTATCGTGTACCCCACCGTCTCCATGTACGAGTTTAAAGTGCATGTAACTTCCCTCTTGTGCCAGCTATGAAGACGCAAATACATTTGCGTCCAACGTTAACATGTCCTCTTTCAGACCCACCCTGAATGGGTTGAATAGTCCGTTCCTAAGTATGCCATGCCAACGTCTTTTTGTAGTGTACTTTACACGTTTTCAGCTCTGGCAAAGTAGGCCCGGAATTCTGCCATCGAGCCTTTTTTCTGCCTTCTGACTCTGAAAGCCTCAGCCCAGGCTGCCCAGGCTGCCCCCGTACCTGTGAACTCTGCCTTACTTCCAGCGCGGCCCACCGCGCTTAGCTCAGCCTGCTGCCTGCCAAGAATGAATTCAACCTTCAAGTTATCTGTTTCCCTCTCCGAAGATGCATTCCTGCCTACTAGTTTAAGTAAACATTCCCCCAGCTGCAGAGCAAAAGGGCCTGGCCTTACTGTTTCTGTGCAAGTAATTCATAGCCTCTGTTACCACGCTACCATGGAAGGCCCATGCCCCCACGCTTCTCATGCAGACACTTAGGCGCTTACACACGCACTCACAGTCAGTATAGAATAGCTTCTGCCCCAGAGACCTTTCCGCCCAGATAGTTCAGTTCCTAAACATCAGATATCAGATATGATAGAAGCACAAGTTGATCTGACATGCCAGACTTCTGTCTCTTTCCGCTAGTTGAAATGTCAAGTCCCCAGCACCCTCCAGCTTCACGTCAATCACACGTCATGCAGCTGCGCGCGCATCCAGGCCTCAGATTTCTGCTGACATTGCAAGATTCTGCTTCTTGTTGCCACCCACTTATGACACCTACCTGTGACGTTTCTAACACACACTTCTATGTTCACGCCTAGTTCACGCCTCCTAATTACGTATCATGACCACGTGTGTGTTTTATCTTGTTTCTCTCAGCTGTTACGCCTTCTGCATTGACTTCTATTGTGTATATTAAGTATAAAAGTAATGTAATGTCAATAAAATATTGCTCTATCCCTTCTTACACCCCTGTGGTGGTAAGAATCCGATATCCAGTCATGACCATTCCTTTTTGAGGAATAAAACCCCTAAGAACTCTAACACCACGGACTCTGTTTTTTTCTTTCTGATTGAGTTATTATTGATTAAGTACTTACCTGCATAGAAATTAAGACGGTAAATTAAATATTTACGACATTTTGGCGCCCGAATAGGGACCCCTCCCCCACCTCACGCGCCGGTTGGTGCGTTGCAAACTCTGTCCCCTGCCATCAGTTAGAAGGAAACTACGCGTACCGGCAGGATTTCCTGCATCTCCCTCTGGCCCACGGAGGTGACGAAGACTGCAATCAGCACCCAGACGAGGCGGTGAGGAGCGCGGAGGATCCCGACCAGAGCCTAGCCGAAAGAAGCAAGGTCCGAGGTGTCAAGAGGCCCACCAGTTTTCCGAAGTATCCACGTGTCGAGTCGAGTCGAGTCCGGTCCAGTCCAGTCGAGTTTTCCGAGGCCTTCTGTTTTCCGTGCTTCCCGGTGAGTACCATTGCTGGGACGTATCTAGACGGGTTTGGGTACACAAGTCCGGTCTGCACTGTTTTAGACAGTGTATCTGTACTGTTTAGCAGTATATCCGATGATTCAAGTTCTTGCACTGTTCTCAGCAGTGTATCTGTGCTGTTTAGCAGTACATCCGGTATAGGGGGTAGTAATAAGTGTTTTTTAAATGTCTTTTTCCATGTGATCAATGTCGTTGTATGAGTGACTGTTTTTATGTACATTATTGTGTTCTTGTGTAACTAGCTGTATTCAGTATTAAATAACAAGGATTGAGCATTCAGTACTAAGTAAGCAAGATGCCGTTTTTCAACAAGTTAAAGCAGATAGGAACTAGGAAAGGGATGCTAGAGGAAGAAATTCCTATCCCCCCTAGGGACACTCCTGGAAATTTCATGTATCAGAAACATGGCATAGACGCCATACTGTATCTAGATTTATAGGCCGATTATACTAAGCATCTAGATGAGAGACACAGATGGCCCGTTACCGGAACATGGGATGCCGAGTGCATCTTGAAGGTAGAAGAAGCATTATGGAAAAAGAAAGCCAGACAATCTCAGAAAGACGCCATAGAATTTTGGCGTAAGGAATCACATAAGCGTACAGAAAAAGCACTCCGTAGAGAAGACAGACTTAAAGAATCAGATAAAGCTCAAGAAAACGAATTAGTTACTGAAGGGATTCGAGTAAAATCAGAGCAAACAGACCGCGCACGAAACAATCTTGTAAATGGTGTGTATCTCGTGGCCGAGGGTTCGCCAGAGGCCACTTCAGAAATACCGGAAAATCTGCCGCCACCATTAATTCCAACTAAAGTAACTCACAGGACCACTAAAGACATATTCCTGAATTCCTATCTAGAGGATGTAGCCCCCGCTTACACCAATCTGCCTGTCCGCGCCCTGCCTAACGACGGGGACGGGGGTGGTAACCCGCCCCAAGATCATATTCCGCCAGTACCACAACAAGGTTCCCCCGTCCGACAGATTCCCCCTGTTCCACCACCTCCACCACTTCCCGCACCTAAAATTAATCTACCGAAACCGCTTCTACCTGATCCTACTAAAAGACAAATTCAAGTACCGATACGGACTCCACAAAGAGATAACGCTCAAGTTTCAGCCTCAGGAGGTGCGTCCGGGGGTCCCCAGACCCCGCCGCCAACACGTAGATTACACTTGCAGAAGCCCTTTATGCTCCACTCACCCCGCCTCGACCCACTTAAAGAACCACTTCAAGTTTGCAGATACGACCCAGTACCTGGTAAAGATGATAGGATGTTTATAGCATCACTACGCTTACGACAAGCTACCGATTACCTACTGTACTTCCCGGGAATGAAAGAGTACCTAGATAGAATATACAATTTTGTCCGGACTGGGGAAGACCCTGACAGTATTAAGGAAGCCATGGCATATCAGAAAGTCGACACTCAAGCGTATCTACTACGTTTTTTCATAAATTGCTTAATAAGAGAACGAGACAGGCCTGAGACAGACCAGGATGAATTAGATGGACTCAACAAATGGGGTCAAAATATATCTGAAGGAAAACATGATAAAGGGGGTTGCATAGCCAGTATGTACAAGAAAATAAGAAAAGAAGTAATAGAGATACACAAAAAAGAAAAAGAAAAAGAGAATGCCTCCTCCGGGGAGGAGGAAGAACGTGAAGAACCAGAAAAGACTACAGATACGATGGCATATGTAGGTAAGGGAGCTTACCTTAGGAAAGGCATTCGTCCAGAAAGCAAGAGAGTTTTTTTCTCTGGCTTAACCAATCCGAATTCTACTGAACATCAGTTCCAGGAGACCGATAAAAGGCTTCGAGACCGAATGGGGTACCATGTACTCAATTCTATGGATGAACAAGAACTAGCTCGGTCAGCAGTATTATGGGCTGACAATCCGGATATATATAATGATGACACAGTAGCGCAGACATTCCTGAACCTTTCCCCAGATGAACAGAAATTAGCAGGTGTATACATGATTCAGCACCTCCTCACGTTATACAGAAACCAACATTCTGATCCAGGTCCCTTACACGATACATTAGAAACACTACTCATGGATAGATGGAGAGGTTTAAGCACCAAATTAATTCAAATAATTCTAGAACAACGCCACAGATATAACACTTTCGTAAGCTCCGAATATGTTCCCGCTCCGCCCCCAGAAAGAAAAATGTATCATATGGAACGTCTGCATGGCATTGAAAGTCAGAACCCCTTACGAGAAGTGCATCCAGTTATGGGTGAGGATCATACCTTGAAACGTGTGTATGTACACACGCCTCTGACTAAGTTAGAACTGTTAGAAATGAAGAAACTAGTACCGTGTCATGATAAAGACCCTGCAGGTTTTCACAGAGAACTTAAAGACATGTTACTGATGGGGGATTACACATATGAAGATATCATGAAAATGTTAAAGGTACTGCTGCCCACGGGCATCTACGAGAAACTCAAGGAAAAAGAATGGGAGGTGGGAGAGAAAAAGATTGTATGGGCAGAAATAGAAGACGAAGAGAACAAACGTGTCCCAGGGGTAGGCCTTGGGGAGAAAACTAAAGCATTACCAGGTTTGATAGTACAGGTTCTGCCAAGATTATTGACAACTAGAAAGGAAGATTGGGACGCCATCTCGTCCTGTAAACAGAAACACGATGAAGATACTAGTGACTTCTATTCAAGATTCGAGAAATGTTTCATTATTAATAGTGGCCTTAAACCAAGTAGTGAGTCATACCCGCATCTTTTTGTATCAAAATTAGTCGAGAATTCCCTGCCATTAGTTAAGAACCGCGTGTACAAAGTTGAAAGTACTTGGCAGGCAAATACGCCATCCCAGATGTTACAGATGCTACAATACCATCAGAACAGAATTAGAGAAGAACAAGATCAGGAACAGAAACGCATGAAAGACACGAAAATGAAAATGTTAGTAGCCCAGTCGGTTCCAGCTGACGGTCAGAGAAAGGGTGCGACCCAGACAGGTCACGCCACAGCTCCCGTTAAAGGGACATGCAACTATTGCAAGCAGCCAGGTCACTACGTACACGAATGCCCAGTTCTGAAACATAATATAGCGACAGGTAAAACTAAAGAAAGACCGCATCCGCCTAGACAAGATCATAATCAGCATCAGTCTTCACAGAATGTACAGCCCATGCAGAATACACAGCCTATGCATGCTCCATCACATACAGCACAGACAGTAGCGGTATCACAGCCACAGCCCATTGCCGCAACTCAGCAAGTTTCACAACAGATGTACCAGTATGCCCAGTCCGCTTACCCCGATTATCCACGATATACATGAAACAGCCTAGAGAGGGAAGGTGGTTTGCCTCTTATTGAGATTCCTGTAGATCAAGAGGGTCCTTATGTACATAGTCAAGTACTGGGAAAAGACAGAAAGTTTTTAATTGACACAGGGGCAAGTCGCACCACAATCAGTCATGATGAAGTTCCAGGGGCACCCCTCTCAGGCTCACAGAATGTTTCCCTTGGTTTTTCAGGACAGCCTATTGTAAATGAGGTATCGAAACCAGTTCCCCTGGCTGTGGGTCCATTATCACGTGTTACAGACCTGTTACTCACAAAATCATGTCCAGAAAATCTGTTAGGAATAAAAACATTGAAGGCTCTAGGAGCCGTGATCTGCTGCTCCCCGGAGGGAGTTAGACTCTTTCTGCGGGATTTCAAGGGTCATTATGTGTTACGTGAGTTTGATGTCAGATTGAAAAATGTACCAGATCACTTGTGGGCAAAAGGCCCAACTGATGTAGGTTGTATGCACATTACACCATACCGTGTTACACTCAAACCAGGTGTAGTTTTACCCAGAATCAGACAATACAAGTTACCACCCGATGCTGTAGTGGCTTTACTGGAAATCATTGAAGAGCTCATTGCCCAAGGAGTGGTTGTAGAAACCGACTCCAATATCTGTAATTCACCCATCATTCCGATCCTTAAACGTACTGATCCCAATGCACCGCCAGTATATCGGCTGGTGATTGATTTAAGAGAACTGAATAAATGCATTATTCCACAGTACCCTGTGGTTCCCGACATCTCATCCCTATTGACTGCTATTGATTCAGAAGCAACGTTCTTTACTGTAATTGACCTCAAGAACGCCTTCTTCAGTGTACCTATTGATCCAGAGAGCCAATATCTCTTCGGATTCAGTTTAAATGGACGAAGTTTCAAATTTTCACGCGCACCTCAAGGATTCACAGAAAGCCCCAGCATCTATAGCCAAGCACTGAAAAGACAACTTGATTGTATCACAATGCCAGTTAACACCGCTTTACTGCAATACGTCGATGATCTGCTGATCACCGCACGAAGTGAGCCCGAATGTGAACAAGCATCACTGACAGTTTTACATTTTCTGGCCGACAAGGGACACAAGGTGTCTCCTTCGAAGCTACAATTCTGTGTTCAGCAAGTTGTGTACTTGGGTCACTTGCTGTCCAAAGTGGGGAGACAGCTCACTCCCGATCGCATTCAGTTAATTGTAAATATGCCACAACCACAGACACAAAAGGAAGTGCGGGCCTTTATAGGCCTCACCTCGTACTGCAGACAGTGGATTCCCCAGTATGCATTTCTAGCCAAACCACTCATTCAGTTAACAACACAGGAGGCAGCGACTTCAACTGCCCTCCCTTGGACTCAGGAACATACACAGGCTTTTGAAGAATTAAAGAAAGCTTTATGCCTAGCACCAGTTCTAGCGACACCATGTTACAGCAAACCTTTTACACTTTTTGTTACAGAACGTGAGGGTACAGCATTGTCTGTCCTCACTCAAGATCAAGCAGGTTCACATAAGCCTTGCGCTTATTTTTCAAGTACATTGGATTCAGTAGCTCAGGCACTCCCTGCGTGCTTGAAGTCAGTAGCAGCAACAGCGTTAGCAATCAGACAGAGCGACTCAATTGTTTTAGGACATCCATTAACAGTTCAAGTTCCACATTCTGTAGAGGTTCTTTTAAACAGAACCCAGACTCAGCACTTGACTATAGCACGACTGACAGGTTATGAATTGACACTATTCCAGCCACACATAGAAATCAGATGCTGTAGCATTCTGAACCCCGCAACATTGTTACCTACAATTATGACAGATCCAGCCCCGCATGATTGCATAGAGATCATTAATGCAGTAACAAAACCTAGACGAGACTTAACAGATGTTCCACTGGAAAATCCAGACCTGACACTTTATGTGGATGGTTCATGCATGAGAACAAGTACAGGAGAATTAGTGGCCGCGTATGCAGTGACCACTGAAACTGAAGTTAAAGAAACACATCGTATTGACACACTGTCTGCTCAAGCGGCGGAGCTCATCGCTCTGACCCGAGCTTGTATTCTAGCCAAGAACAGAAATGTTAACATATACACTGATTCCCGTTATGCGTTCGGAGTCGTACACGACTTCGGCATGTTATGGCAAGAAAGAGGTTTCTTGACCTCTCATGGTGCCAAGATCCAACACGGTCCCCTCATTCAAGCACTGTTAGAAGCAATACATCTGCCTTCAGGCATATCCGTTATGAAGTGTAAAGCACATACTAAAGTTACAGATTCTGTTTCCCAGGGTAATGACCTGGCAGACCAGACAGCAAAACATACAGCATTGACTCACACCCAGACTACTGATGTGACAAAGACAATAGTACCAACTCAGTGTATGTCAGTCAGGGATCCCACCCTAGATATAATCGATATTCAGACACATGCTACTGCAGATGAAATAAAGAAATGGACTGAACTAGGAGGGATCCAGACAGATCAAGGATGGGTCACAAAGGGAAAATCTACATGGTTCCTCCCCGACTCAATGGTCCAAAGCATGATAAATACAGCACATAGTCCTGCACATCTAGGAGAAAAAGCTATGTTAGACAGTTTACAGAATCTCTGGTACAACAAACACTTACGAGCAGCAGCAAAACAGAAAGTGCGTACTTGCATGATCTGTTGTCAGTTCAATCCAGGTAAAAGCGTTCCTGTAGAGCAAGGTGGATTTCATCCTCCCGATCACCCTTTTGAAGTCCTCCAGATGGATTATATCCAGATGGACCGTTGTCGAGGATTCAAATATGTCCTTGTAGTTGTTTGTGCACTTTCTCGTTGGACCGAAGCATATCCAGTCCCAGACTACACTGCTCCGACCACTGCCAGGCAGCTGGTTCGAGAATTCTTCCCACGATACGGCCTGCCTCGTGTCGTGTACTCAGATAACGGACAGCCGTTCTCATCCGAACTCATGAAGCATGTCTCCCTTCTGCTAGGATATCAGTGGAGATTCCATTGTGTCCGACATCCCGAAGCCGCAGGCCTTGTAGAGAGGCATAACCAGACACTAAAGACCCGCCTTGCTAAAATATGCCAGGAGAAAGGGGTCGACTGGATAGTCGCCCTGCCAGTTGCACTGTTCTACATGAGAATGGTTGCCCACTCGAGATCAGGACTATCCCCGTACGAAGTGGTCTTTGGCAGACCACCGAATATGTGGGGGACGCCCATGCCTAAGAAAATTACTGATGTTGATTGTAACATGTTGACAGATTACCTTGCCTCCTTGATGTCTGCACTCCAATAATGTCGTTCACAGGTTGCCGCAGCCTTTCCTGACAACACTGATGTAAAGCCGCATGATGTCCGTCCTGGCGACCTGGTCTTAATTAGGAACTTCGACAGGAAAAGTCCGCTGGAGCCCCGCTGGAAAGCGCCGAAGACCGTCCTTCTTACTACGAGGACCGCAGTAAAGGTGGAGGGCAGAAAGGGGTGGATCCACACGAGTCATATTAAACAATGCAACGAACTGAAACCAGACCCAGACTCGTCCACCCCCACCAAAGACTGTATTAAACCTAGTGACTTTAAAGTACCCGAACGAGAGAAAACTCCCCAAGAGGAGTATAAATTGAAACTTCGATCTAGCAAGTCAGACAGTTTAATTGTTTAAGTCCTCCCCTAGGTGAATCGGTTAAATAGTTTCTGACATGTATCCCCTAGATCGAGATAGAGAGAGACAATTCAAGAAACGTACCTATTGCAAATCACTGCGTAGTCACTGTATAGTGACATTATTAATTATGTTTTTTCTAAGTCTTCTGATTATTGTTGCAAGTATACTGCTTCCTATCTATTACCCCATTTTCAAGCGTGAACAATCTGCTTACAATGTTTCTGCTGAACATTCTTTTAGTACATTACCCCCTCACGAATTGTCTTACAGACTTGCGCTGCGCAACAACACATTCATTAGCATGTTACATCACTCCCATCAGACGAGCAATGCTACAAACTGTTGGATATGTGGCCGACTCCCTCCCCATCAGAAATACAAGGGAGTTCTGCCCCTCTTTCCGTATCCGTTCACTCACAATGGCTCCTGTGGTGCATGGAGTAGATTGATTAATTCTTTAGATTCTGATATTGCTGTTACCCGCGAAGGGGGCTGGGTTTGGGGAAACCTGAATTCAGTTCTGTTCGACGTCTGTTACCCTGATAAAAGTGGACGATCCGTTAGAATAGGAACTGATCTAGAAAACGAAGTATATGGATTAGGTAATTACACAGTTAACCTCATGATCCTTACTATTGAGTCCGAAGCTGCACCCATTCTCCCCGCTATGTCAGTATTACCAGTCACTGGTCATCTTTGTGTTAGAAAGAAAGGTTCAGTACACTTAGGTCATAGTAAATGTACTACTGTGGTCGAATTCACTGATGAGGGTAGGTCCTCATTTCGAGCTACACGTCATTCCTACTTTGTTTGTGGCCATACCGCATACATACGTTTACCTCCAGATTGGGATGGTACCTGTTACATTGCTTTCCTTCTGCCCCCTGTTTTCCTAGCTCCTCCTGATTATCATAGAAATACAAATCTAGTAAAAGATAGATTCCGAAGAGATCTCCCGATTGTCGACTATACTGAAACGGCATGGGAGCAATACGCAGATTTCAATAAAGGATTCTTTTTCTTCACAGGTCCCGTCCAAAACAGTAAATTAATACGTAGATTAACTAGAACACTTGAAGCAGTAGTACATGAAACTGCCTCTGCTCTAGGTAACTTAACAGAGGAGCAGTCTGCTATGCGGATTGTTGTCCTTCAAAATCGTCTCGTTATTGACGTCATCTTGGCAGATAGAGGTGGAGCTTGTAAGGTCATCGGGTCAAGTTGCTGTGTTTTCATTCCAGAAAACGCGCCATCTGTATACAAAGCTATTACACGTCTTCATAAGATTGCAAGTTTAATACATCAGAATCCAGGCACCTGGACTTGGTCCGGATGGTTCTGGACAACGTTGACCGCTTGGGGATGGAAGATCCTATCCTTCCTAGGCATTGGCCTTGTCATAGTATTCAGTTGCTGCCTGTGCCTACAGTGTGGGCCGGCGATATGTGGACTGTGTGCCACATCATGCATTGAACATTCCAGTTTTCTCTCAAACCGACAACGGAAGAGAGACGAGCAAATTATGTTACAAGAACAGACTGATCAATTCATGATGATCGAGATATCATGAAGGGTCCGTAGGGAACAAGGAGGGAATGAGGAAATATAAATTTTTGGTCAAGTTATGTTCCCTATCGTGTACCCCACCGTCTCCATGTACGAGTTTAAAGTGCATGTAACTTCCCTCCTGTGCCAGCTATGAAGACGCAAATACATTTGCGTCCAACGTTAACATGTCCTCTTTCAGACCCACCCTGAATGGGTTGAATAGTCCGTTCCTAAGTATGCCATGCCAACGTCTTTTTGTAGTGTACTTTACACGTTTTCAGCTCTGGCAAAGTAGGCCCGGAATTCTGCCATCGAGCCTTTTTTCTGCCTTCTGACTCTGAAAGCCTCAGCCCAGGCTGCCCAGGCTGCCCCCGTACCTGTGAACTCTGCCTTACTTCCAGCGCGGCCCACCGCGCTTAGCTCAGCCTGTTGCCTGCCAAGAATGAATTCAACCTTCAAGTTATCTGTTTCCCTCTCCGAATATGCATTCCTGCCTACTAGTTTAAGTAAACATTCCCCCAGCTGCAGAGCAAAAGGGCCTGGCCTTACTGTTTCTGTGCAAGTAATTCATAGCCTCTGTTACCACGCTACCATGGAAGGCCCATGCCCCCACGCTTCTCATGCAGACACTTAGGCGCTTACACACGCACTCACAGTCAGTATAGAATAGCTTCTGCCCCAGAGACCTTTCCGCCCAGATAGTTCAGTTCCTAAACATCAGATATCAGATATGATAGAAGCACAAGTTGATCTGACATGCCAGACTTCTGTCTCTTTCCGCTAGTTGAAATGTCAAGTCCCCAGCACCCTCCAGCTTCACGTCAATCACACGTCATGCAGCTGCGCGCGCATCCAGGCCTCAGATTTCTGCTGACATTGCAAGATTCTGCTTCTTGTTGCCACCCACTTATGACACCTACCTGTGACGTTTCTAACCCACACTTCTATGTTCACGCCTAGTTCACGCCTCCTAATTACGTATCATGACCACGTGTGTGTTTTATCTTGTTTCTCTCAGCTGTTACGCCTTCTGCATTGACTTCTATTGTGTATATTAAGTATAAAAGTAATGTAATGTCAATAAAATATTGCTCTATCCCTTCTTACACCCCTGTGGTGGTAAGAATCCAATATCCAGTCATGACCATTCCTTTTTGAGGAATAAAACCCCTAACAACTCTAACACCACGGACTCTGTTTTTTTCTGATTGAGTTATTATTGATTAAGTACTTACCTGCATAGAAATTAAGACGGTAAATTAAATATTTACGACAAGCTGCGGCTGATGGCTAGTTTCCCACGCTGCGGGAATGGAGCTACGCTAAAAAGCGCAATGACAAGTATGCAGGCGGGGAAAGTAAACGTCAATGCCCCCTGGTGCAATACATGGTGAGGACAGGAGTCCCCTGTAGCAGCCCGTTCATCTGCAGCTTGCGGCTAGTGTCCCTCTAATTGTAATTGTATTTTATAGCACTTACTACCCCTGATGAGGTGTTGAAGAGCTTTCGGCATTAAAATGCTTTTCTCTAAGTAGCATGTTACTCAAGTATCTGAAATGGACAGTAGCGGATTAGTATAGGAAGGGTAAGTTGTTAATTTGAGCGGGTGTCATGTGAATCTGTTATTTTGATTGAATAGGTAAAAGAGAGGTAGACGAGGAAAGAGTCTAGAAAGTGTTATTTGGGAGATCATAGTAGTAAGATGAGGTTTTGGGTGAGAAAAAGGAGGGATAGAGAAGGGAAGTGTCTACATAGCGTTATTAGGGAGATCATAGAAGTATAATGAGGTTTGGGAGGGATGAGTCAGAGAGGGGAGGTAGAAGCTGTATTGAGAGAGGTATAGAATGAGATATAGAGCAGTGCATTAGAGATAGTTGAAAGTTTATTTTTATGGGGCTTTTTTGTACAGTAGGAGTAAAGTAATAAATACATAGATACATAACTACATAGACATGTATACATGTATAAGTAAAGAGATCTAAAGTTGTTCTGAATAATGTGCATGTCTGGATAAATAGTTATAAACTCTAACTTTCAAGTGCTGCTGTACATAAACCCCATTTATTTGTGTATTTTTATGGAAAGTTTGTATGTATATTGTTTGGTAATTTATTTATCTTTATTTATTTGTATTTAATATTTTCCCCCATATTACAATAGTGAAGGACTTATAGATACAATTGTTATGATCATATATACACATTGTGATAGATAAAATTAAATAAAACAGAGCCCCAAAATTACACAATCAAATACCTTATATAAAAACTAAGCAGTGACCTATATACATGTAAGCATAAAATAATATATATATGTATGAATATATATATATATTTTTACCCATATGGAATGTACACATTTGTTAAGCAGATTGAAACAAAATCTATATATTTTAGACCTATATATTTTTGCAAAGAAATGCACAACTCTAAATACATACATATATTCAGATTATACAAGTTTACATACATAGGCATATGCTGTACATTTGTGTTTTGGGTATTGTGGTTATGTAGGTAAGAGGCAACTCTTGAGTAGTCTACTAAAGGTAAGGCAATTATCCCTGGATCTTATGTTTGGGGGCAATGCATTTTATAGTTTAGCTCCTTGAACAGAGAAAGATGTACCACTTATGGTTTTATTCTTGTTTGCTGGGGTTTTGAGGAGAGGTATCAATCTGGAGTAGAGGCTCCTTTGTTGAATGCATTTAGTGATTTTATTCCTGATGAAAATGTTATGTTGCACGTATTGCTTAGTGAGTGATACATAGCAGTTCGAAGGAGCATCTTCTGGCAAGCAGTAACCAATATAGGGCCCTCAAGGCAAGGGAGATGTGGGCTTGTGGCATTACATGTAGGAGTAGTCTGGCAGCATAGTTTGCTGTAGTCTTTTCATAGTTGATAAAAAATGATCTGATGTAGAGGCCACATTTATACAGTACAAGAGAGGTAGTAGCTTGGACCTTGTGTGGTAATCCTAGATGGGGGAAGATGTGTTGCAGAGTTTTCATAGTAATGAAGCTTGATACTGCTAACAACATCCACTCGGGCATTCATTGATAAGCTGGAGTCCATGGTAATTTCAAGGTTTTATACTTCCTTGAATACTTTAGGAGGTGGTCCCAGATTGTCAGACCAGGTGCAGAGCGGGTAATAGTTTTCCAAACTGCTGCATGTGTGTATTTCAGTTTTGGATGCATTCAGTTTTGAGATGGCTCCATGTCATCCACTGATCAATGGCTGTGAGGCAACTGAAGATTTTTGAGTTTCTAGCGTCTTTGGGGCTTTCCAGTTTAAGAAGTATTGGTGTGTCATCTGCATAGTTATAGCATGTGAGCTGAAATTCACTGATCATTGCAACTAATGTCTTCATGCAGATGTTCAAAAGCATGGGTGAGATGAAAGAGCCTTGAGGGACCCCTGCTTTTGTGAAGTACAGCTTGGATGAGAAAGGGGAAGTATAGATGACATTTGCTCTTTCTTGAAGGTATGATGCGATCCAGTCGAGAACAGTCCCCTCTATGCCGGCTTCGTAGATTCTTTGGATTAGAGTGTCATGATGAAGTGTGTCAAAGTCCCTGTTTTAATTTAGTTTTTAAGACAGTTATATATGGGAGCCACAGCAAAGGTTTGTTACTGCACCGAGGGCGAGTGTACCGCCTCATTCAAAATAGAAGAAGGCGTAAGGCAGGGATGCGTATTGGCGCCACTCCTGTTCTCGCTATATACCAATGCTCTGGAACAGGAGCTGGTGACACATACAAGGGACCCGCCATCTGTAAATACCCGCCTGATCGCATCCCTCCTTTACGCCGATGATGCTGTACTCATGGCCCGAACCCAAGTTGGCTTACAAAGGGCTCTCTCCTTTTATACTGCTTTTATGGACTGGCTCGGCTTAAAATTGAACACCAAGAAAAGTTTTGTGATGTCATGTGGGAAAAAGCATGATAAGAATAGAAGCTATCAGGCGGGGGGAAGTAAGATAGAAACCACCGCCTCATTCAGCTACCTGGGTGTGCTTTTCGACCGATCTGGTTCTCGGGCCCCAGCGGTGAAGGCAAGGTCACTACTTTTTATTTAAATCCATTGCAGCTCTTTTTAATTTCTTTAAAAAACGGAGGAAAAGGCCACCAGAAATCTTATTAAAGATATACCAGGCTAAATGCGTGAGCATTGCAACTTACGGGGCGGGGATCTGGGAATCCAAGATTGCTCTTCAATTCAGTGCACGGAAAATGACTTTTTGAGGTCCCTTTTAAGTGTCCCAACGGTATGCACCTGTTACAACGCAATTTTTACAACGCACTACCACTACAACGCAGGCATTACAACGCATACCATTACAAAGCATTGCGCTGGGGGGCGCTCTAGGATAAGAGGTAAGTTTAATTTACTATCCAACACCTTCCCTAGGGTCCACGGGGACTGGAGTTAGAATAGTAAATTATACTTACCACTATCCAGCACCCCAAAGCGCTATGCGTTGTAACGGTATGCGTTGTGAATACCGCGTTGTAATGGTATGCGGAGTAAAAGTATGCGTTGTAACGTCATACATCCGTCCCAACCAGTGCACCGGTTTTTAATTGCTCTGCTGAGCTAGGAGTTCCATACATTTCTGACCTGATTAAGGCCCAGCCAGCATTGCTATGGCACAGAATCTGGACCATAGAGAGCGTTGGCCTAAATAGGGATGTATTGAAGGATGCAACGAAATTAGACAATGCCCGTAAAATTTTATGGCTTAAATTTGTGGAAAATGTTATGAAGGACATTGATCATCCAGAATATTTACCCTCCCCGATACTATGAATCAAAGTAGAAGAAAAGAGTACAAAAAAGTTGCTATGATCCACCTAGAAGAAAACAGGCTAACACTTGAGCTGAACAAACCCATGGCGATCTACCATCAACTGATCACTACCACGCTTAATATCCAGCCGTATCTGCAACTTGTTCGGGGCAGATACAACAGAAATTTGTTGGCCAGATTTAGGTTTGGGACCTTTCACCATCTAATCACGTACCCAACAATTAATGATTGGTCGAAGGAACTCTGCCGATGTCCTTGTGACAAAGTCTCACGACAAAGCACTATAAATGTTGTCCTATTTTGCAAGTTTTATACTAGCGAGAGGTTATGATGGTTAAAACCATTATTAAAACAGGGAGGATGGAGGCAATCCCGCCCTGCATTTGTATACCTACAGATGCTGGATAATTATTACTGTATTGGGTCTGTGACGGGTTTTTTAAAGAATGTATTGAGGACAAGAAAAGCAATTAACAACTGAACCATTGGAAATGTATAATGGAATGTTCACCCAAAGGAATTGTATATGTCCACAAGCTTATATGAATTCACAAGAATTTCTCAATTGCTAATTCTGTATAAATGAATTCTCTTTTAATGTAATATATGATAATGAATGTCTGTTTTTATGCTTGCTTTTATGATTTTAATGTTCAAAATCGAATAAAGCTCGTTTTGATTTGATTTGATTTGTGTCAAAGTCAGCTGAAAGGTCCAAGAGAAGCATTGCAGTGACCCCGTTCCAGGCTACTGTGGGGCATATTACCAACAACTAGCGATAATTATCGTTATGTTGGCTTAGCGGCAGTATTTTTATCGCTGAGCTGCGGCGATTTTTATCGCTTAGGAACCTTGTTATTATCAAGGTTTATCTCCTAAGCGAAATGCAAGAATATCGCTGAAAAGTCAGGGATTTTCATGCATTACCGAGCTAATGCTCTTAGCCATGTTATCCACCTGCCCTTGGATAACATGGCTAAGAACTGCTCAAGGGCAGGTGTTAGCTTTTGGAGATATTCGGGCTAAGCGCAAATATCTCCAAAAGTTGGTAATAGGAGCTAGCGATGTTAGCGACTGTTTCCAGTCGCTAACATCTTGGCACACCCTCTTTGCATGTCATTAGTGATAAATTTCACTTACATGCAAAGCGGGGCCCAAGATGGTCGCTATCTCCTACTAGCTGTCGCTAACTGGTGTTAGCGACAGCTAGGTAATAGGGAGATAATTTTATCTCCGCTTTCTTGGCTTTTAAAGCCAAAAAAGTGGAGATAAACCCCCTTGATAATATGCCCCTGTGTTTTTAAGGTCATCCCAGATGGAGGTGAGGGCAGATTCTATGCCTCTTCCTGGTTGGAATCCTGTTTGGAAATTTAAAAGTATGGAGTTATCTTCAATGAATTGTGACATCTGGGTGAATGCTGGTTTTTCTACTAGTTTGCACAGGAAAGGTCTATTTGAAATCGGTCTTTGGTTGTTTTATGTCATGTGGGTCCAGGTTTGTTTTCTTTAATAATGGGCATATTTATGCCTTTCTTAAGTCTTCTGGAAAGAGTCCTCCAGTTAAAGAATTATTGATGATTGTTCTGACTGGTGTAGCAGTATAGGTAGTTAAAAGAATGTTATTGAAGATTTGTGAAGGACAAGGGTTATAGGGGCAGGCGGCTGGCCTGCTTGCTTTTACAAGATCTATAAAGTCACCTTCTGACAGTTGTTTGAAGGAATGTAGAAGCTGTGATAGCCTGTCCATGGAGGGGATTGTTGGAAATGGGTTGGGGCTGGTGGTTTTCCTTTGTTTTAAATAGGAGTACAACATGTCTGCTTTGGTTGTATAATGATTTGCCAGTTTGTCAGTAAATTCTTGAGAAATGGGACGAGTTTCTTCTGTGCCTTTAGGTGTACGAAATGTGACTCAAGCACTGACATCGAGTGGCAAAAGTGCACACTATGAGAGGTCTTATGAGGGCCATGCTCTTCAGCATTCAGGGTTTCACACTGCCGGCTCTAGACAGGTAAAGGAGTAAATGTGACCGAAGCATTAGCACCAAGTGGCAGAAGTGCTCAGTATGAATGACCTTCTAAGTGTCACAATGTCCAGAATACAGGGTTTCACACTGCCAGCTCCAGCCTCAGACCGATAAGTGTGACTCAAGGACTGACATGGAGTAAGAGGCAGGGTGCACAGTATAACTAAGTTTATGTGGGTCATGCTTCTGACAGAGAAGGACACCATCTTTTTCTAGTCAGGCTGTGAGCACCAGAGGGCACCATAATGTGATGTCACTTTGTACACAATCATCTCTTGCTTTCTCCTCCTCATCTTCATTCACTGTTGTTGTTGATAGGAATAATTTCTGGTAAAATGTTAGGGTTGTGAGTCTGACATTTCCCAACATGCATAGTGGTGGACCCAACTGAAAAGAGAAGGTCCGGCTGAGGCCACTGCTCGAGGATAATGGACAGGATGAAGGACTTTAGTTTTCAGTTATTTGGAAAAGCAGGGGCATAGGACATTCTTGGTAGAGATAACATATACATAGCCATAAGACACAATACTAGTTAGCATAGAACATCAAGCGTCTTCTTTATATTTGTAAACTGCAATATACTATAACTAAAGTGTTTTAGCATGTACTTAAAGCGTGTGATCGGACAATATTGCTAGAAACAAACAGTATTTACTTGGTAAAAAAGATGAATTTTATTTATTCATTTTCAAGAGTCTTGAACTATCAGAACCTTTGTACACTATATCCATTCAACTGGCCTGTTGTCATTCTATATTGGTTTATGAATAAATTGGTAGCATTCTGGGGTTCAGTTTCTTTTTACCTTGATACATATTTAGGCCATTTTGGGAGCTGAGCAGAGGCCGGACACCCACATGGTATCGACTGACGTATAGCAGCGATTGAGACGGGACCGGTAAATAATTACAATGTTGAAAGTAATTTCTCTTACGGGGTTGCAGGTATGCCGAAGAGGGGCAACCACCCGGTACACTGAACGGAGAAAAGAGGTGCAGTGAGGACGCTGACAAAAACCCTGATGAAATTGTTGCAAACTCTGTGAGGCAATGAAACATGTTGGTTTTAATTAAGCACACACACAGCAAGAAATAAAATAGTGTAGCCAGTGGGTCTAGCTCGTTTTTAAACTAAGGTGCTTCAGGTTTCTATGCTAGATCCTGGTACTCCTTATAAGGTCACATGTAGCACACATAACACAATTTTTGTTTTCTTTTTCTCCTCACTATCGATTTTGTTTTTTAAGTTGGCAGGTGCTAATGATGAGAACCTGAGGACACAGGCGAGTACCAGCCTGTAACCTCCCTTGGTGTTACTCCTGTGAGTCTCTGCCAACTTTTCCTCACCTTTTTCCCAACCTTTAGGTCCCCCTCACACTGGTGGGAGGGTGTGAACAAGCAGATACTGCACCATGTATCATAGTTTAAAGTAGTGATTTAGGTCACTGGATGGTAGATGTGAGTTATTGATTCACTGCAGTGACACATAAAATTGTGTGTTCCAAAAAAGACAAGGTGGACGTTTATATTCGTCCATACAATTAGATGGAAGTGGTCCTTTGTTGAGGTGCAATATGTAGGCTAGAAAGACCCCGATTCATAAAAGAACAGAGGATCAAAACATAGAGCGTATATGAGACATAAATCAAGGTTAGCAGTGGGACCTTAAACTAAAATATTTCGATCCTTTAAAGTGCTCCACTTTGAAGCTATTCCATCCTAGTTCAGTTCATGTGCGACATATGCTTCACAAGTAATGAGCATCAAATGATTTAATAGCTCATCTGTCATTATGGAGCTACAGTAATTCTTTACCAGTTTTGGCCATCTAAAACTGCAATCATTGCTGGCAACCATAATTGATAGAAGTAGTGCCAATTTGTACACCAAAGCAAGATGTGGGTATATGTTAGTACTCAATTCGCCGATCTCTAAAGGACAGGAAAGTGAGGTGAAAAATAAATAAATACTAGACAATGCCAAGCATATGAAACAGTGTTGCATTTACAAAGTGGCATAATGCAAACCAAAATTAACATGATATACACTATTATATGCACATGAGACATTGCACTGTGTAACATGTGCACTACCTTGTTTGTCTGGCTTGGGTCAAGGAACTATGCATTCCTTAAAGTAGGTCTCAAATTTTTAAAATGGCCAATAAAAATACACATGCAAAGTAACTTTTCAAATCATTGATGGGTCCAGGATGTGCAATAGGACAAATACAGAAAAAATGCAATAAGAAAAAACTTCTCTGACACCCATGCCAGGTAATATAATTGGGCAGTAACAAAAATAAAGTGGAAATCTTCATATAAAGAGTAAGAAACAAAAAGAAAAACAAAATGTTGGAAAATTTCTTTAACAGATTTAGAAGACATTGCTGATTTCTCTTCTCTTCAGAAATAGGGTCAACCTTAGCAGAGTCTAAACACTTCTGGTTATAATAGTTCCTTCAATTCGAACTTTGGACATTTCCACCTCTTTATTGAAGAATGAATGACCATCATTATCTTCATCCGAGATTCATAGCACATCATTACTGTTTAATAAGAACTGTGAGACCTTCTATTAATATAAAACTTAGTTCCTAGCTGGGGATTGTGGTACACGAGGCACTATAGTTCCTGTTTCCACTAGCATTATAATATGCTTTCTCCCTTTGTGTTTTATGGAATTGTAACAATGGTGGTAGTATTATTTTTAATCATATGCCTGCTTATATTAGCAAAAATACTGCATCTTAGAGCACGTCGTTAAAATAAACATTTTAAACTTTTCTGTGCCTCTATTTACTCACGTTGTGGACTGGTATGAGAATGACAAACAAAAGAGTGTTCTTGATTCCCACCATTCCTGAGAGTATCCTAAGTCGCATGTTCTGGGTTGTCTAATCATTGGTACCTTTGCTATAGGACGAAGAGCTAATGAGACACTGATGCTAGTCGGTTAGGGGTTCTAGGTACTGAGGTGAGATTTTTGGTACACCGCAATTAACTGAGGCCCTGGGTCTCTGTGCACAGTTCTGTGTGTGAGCAGAATCCCTGCAACAGTACCCAGCTTGCTTCTACAGAGCACTCAAGAGTAATTCAAGAGACAAGATGGAATCTGTGAGAGACACAGGGTCAGAAAAGAGAGAAGGAGAATGCAGTATATGGAAAACAGCATGATAATAACTTGAGTTGTTTGCTTGTAGAGCGCCTCTCCTGTTGAAAACTGTTTCTAAGCTTCAAAGTAATAAAATCAGAAGTAAGGAAAATAAAAAAATTATCATTTATGACAGTATAAATGGAATAGGGAAACGGGGGACTTGAGAGAGACGGAAGATGTTTGAAAGTGGACAGGAGGGTACTGTTGGCCGTAGAATAGTTTCATTTTGGTTGTCTGCATAATGTCCATCTCACTCGAACGACTCCTACGGTATTATTTAGTCACAGAACAGCAATGCAGGAGGCACTATATGGAAATCAGGAAAACAAGATATTCGATGAGGCAGGACCCCGATGTCGTATACTGTTGCTGTCTGTGAGCACGCTGCGACCCGGAATATAGGGGCATATTTACAGAAATTTTGGGAGCGTGGCACTATGCCAAATTTGGCAACTCAGTACTCTGCCATTTTTTAAGCTCAGGGATGCACCGTATTGACAAGCATATGGTGCACCCCTGTGTTTCCCCTAGCGCCAGCTCAAAAAAAGCTGCCTAGTGCCAGCACAGACACCCTGCTGCCATGTTGCAAGGGTGCCTGTGCTGCAGGGGCAATGGTTTATATGCAGGAAGGAGCATATTCGCGCACATAAACAATCTATAAGGGCTTTTTGTTCTTTCTATGGGTGCTGCAAAATGCAGCACCCATAGAAAGAGCAAATTACAAGGAGAAATTAATAATTTCTCCTGTTGTGTCACTCTGCTAAGACCAGGCATTCGTTTTTGGCACTACCTCAGCCTTGTAAATCTGAGGCAGCGTAAAAAAGCAATGGGTGATGAATGATTCCGGTCCAGGAAAAACATGGCTTGGCAGTTCGGGCTGGACTGTTCCGATGAGGCACAGGGTCAAGTCTGATTTGCATATGGCCATGTCTGTACTAGGGTGATGTGGAGTGCAAAACAAACGATGGATTTAGGCCCAGATCTCTGTACTGGGGTGAATGTATGGTATGGCATTGTTCTGCATTCTGTCCATCAACTGTGGTTTTTGCATTTGTCACTCCGAGTGGGATGGGTATGCTCAGACGTGAGTTCCATGCTCTCCACACCACTGGGGCCAAGCTATCCTGGCTGAAGACGGCTGAAAGCCAGAAACCGGTCCTAGGATGCTTGATTCCGGTCCAGGAAAGACATGGTTTGGCAGTTCGGGCTGGACTGTTCCCATGAGGCACAGGGTCAGGGCTGATTTGCATATGGCCATGTCTGTACTGGGGTGGTGTGGAGTGCAAAAAAACAATAGATTTAGGCCCAGATCTCTGTACTGGGGTGAATGTATGGCATTGTTCTGCATTCTGTCCATCAACTTGATTTTTGCATTTGTCACCCCGAGTGGGATGGGTATGCTCAGACGTGAGTCCCATGCTCTCGACACCACTGGGGCCAAGCTATCCTGGCTGAAGACGGCTGAAAGCCAGAAACCGGTCCTAGGATGCTTGATTCCGGTCCAGGAAAGACATGGCTTGGCAGTTCGGGCTGGACTGTTCCCATGAGGCACAGGGTCAAGGCTGATTTGCATATGGCCATGTCTGTACTTGGGTGGTGTGGAGTGCAAAAAAACAATGGATTTAGGGCCAGATCTCTGTACTGGGGTGAATGTATGGCATTGTTCTGCATTCTGTCCATCAACTTGATTTTTGCATTTGTCACCCCGAGTGGGATGGGTATGCTCAGACATGAGTCCCATGCTCTCCACACCACTGGGGTGAAGCTATCCTGGCTGAAGACGGCTGATAGCCAGAAACCGGTCCTAGGATGCTTGATTCCGGTCCAGGAAAGACATGGCTTGGCAGTTCGGGCTGGACTGTTCCCATGAGGTACAGGGTCAAGGCTGATTTGCATATGGCCATGTCTGTACTGGGGTGGTGTGGAGTGCAAAAAAAACGATGGATTTAGGCCCAGATCTCTGTACTGGGGTGAATGTATGGCATTGTTCTGCATTCTGTCCATCAACTGTAGTTTTTGCACTCTGCTAAGACCAGGCATTCGTTTTTGGCACTACCTCAGCCTTGTAAATCTGGGGCAGCGTAAAAAAGCAATGGGTGAGGCAGTGGAGCACCCACTGCAACACTCATCACTCATCCCTTTGCCAGAGGACTGTGGCAGAACGGGACTTATTTACAAGGTGGCATTAAGTCATGTTAAGTAGCTTAGCGCCACCTTGTAAATAGAGGAGATTGCGCTACGCCACCAGAGTGTCAAAAAAAGTGACACTCCAGTAGTGAATGGGGACAGTGACATTAGTAAAAGAAGTAATGTCCCTATGTTTTTAATTCCCTTTCCAAACAGGCACCAAAAGTGAAATGCCATCACACCCCGTCTCCTAGCAAAAGGAACTGTTTAAAGAAGAAACACAACCTGAAAGTGGAAAGTTCCTAATGTCCCTTGTCTTTTTCTTCTCTCTTTTTGACTCTGTGCAGGGCGTGAGAAGCAGCACGGATCTGTTGGCCTATCACCAGTTGGAGAGCTGGCTGAAAGGCCAAATGGCTGATGTGAAAAGGGAGTACTTTGGCCGTCCTTGGCAAGAAAAGAATATAAAACCTCAAACTCGGTATGGGTTTCTCAAAATGTTCCAAGCACTTTTATAAATGTTACATGTAAAAAATAAAAAATAATAATAGACGGTCAGTAAGATAGTGAGAGAGAAGTAACGAGATGGAGAGAGAGAGCGCAAATAGTTTTTTTTTATTTTTGTAATGTTTTTTATTTGAGCAGTATTAAAAAATAGATATACTGATACAATTCATACTATAGAATTCTTTTCATTGAAGAGAAAATGTAATCATCACTAATTTTATGTATTAGAAAGAGATAATTTCACATAGACTAAAGTGCAAGTGCTAAAGTGCCATAACCCCGATGGATATGTTACCCCTAGAAATTCTTATCCATTTGATCAAAATACAATTCATACTATACAATCCTTTTCGTTAAAGAGAAAATGTAATCATCACAAATATTATGTATTTGAAAAAGATAATTTCATATAGACTAAAGTGCAAGTGCTAGCATGCCATAGATCCGACAGATATGATCCCCCTGGAAATCCTTTTTTTCATTTGATCAAAATACATTCCCTTTCATTACAGAGAAAATGTAATCATCACAGATATTATACATTAAAAAAGACTGTTTCATGTAGACTAAAGTGCCAGTGCTAAAGTGCCATAAATCCGACAGATATGTTACCCCTGGAGATCCCTTTCCATGTGATCAAAATACCTCCAGACTGAAATACATTTTCTAGTAGCTTCTTTGTAGGTTTTTACTCATTTCATTTTGGTACACGATTCGAGAATGGTCGGGGCTTTAGTTGTTTTCCAATTCTGTAGAATCTGTGAACATGCCACCAAGAAAGAGATTGATAAAAACATTTCCCCCCTATTGTTAAAACCTGGATTTGGCTCTGTTCTGATAAACCAAGCATGCCACATCCGGCTCAGGTTGTATCTTACTATCGAGGGCACGACTAAGCTCAGCACACATTTTCACCCAAAACTGGCTCATCCTTGAGCATGTCCAAAAAACATATAACCAGCCGTCCTCCCCGACCTGCTGGCAGCAAAAACACTTATTTTCAACCTTGGGATATATTTTATTCAAAGCATATGGAGTGTCATAGGCTGTCCATCAGGACAGAAACGCCATTCTTTCAAAGTTTGCTGCTCTCAGTGCCTTACTACCATGTTGGGAAATAGTTTGCCGCTCTCTAATTGAAAAATTGCAAGACAATTCTAGTTTTCTTTTTCCAGAAAATTGGTAATGACTAGGGGTTCCCCTTGGTTTAGAAAAACTTGATACCAATTCCCTATACCTCGCGGTTTAGTTCTAAACATAGCAGCAAGGATCGAGGGGGTACCTATATTTCCTGGGAATATATATTTATTTATCAGTGATCTTGTAGGAAGGTAAAAAAGAGTAGCCTGCTCTGTGTACTGCATCTAGCCTGAACCTCCTCCCAGTTAATACATCTGCCTCCTATTATAAAGTTGCTTAGCTCCTTAAAGCCTTTTAATTCTCAAAGTTTAACATGGCTATTGCGAATGTAAAGGCCAAAACTTCTGACCCCTGTCAAGCCCAGATATTGAAATCCCGCAGACTGGGCCTTTTGAGAATATCATTCTGAAGTCTACTAGTAATTGCTTAAAGCTTCTTGAATCTTACTTTTTTAGGAAGTTTTGATTTTTTTAGAAGACCAGAAGCTGAGTTCCAGCTTCATGGACCATATTACTGAGGAAAAATGTATCCAGAGATCCCTTATTCTCAAGCACTCGAACCACTATATCCATAAACGCTGCTTCATAATAAGTACCAATGTGGGGGAGTGCCAGCCCTCCTCAGCTAGTATCCAGTTGAAGGATTGATAGTTTTACCCTTGAAGCTTTTTTATTCCAAATAAACTGGCAAAATATTTTTTCCAATTCTCTCAAATAATCTACTTTGACTTTGATTGGGATATTTGAGAAAATGAAGATTAATAAGGGTAGTACTGACATCTTTATCAGAGCAAGACACCCTATCAATGGAAGAGGAAGTATCCACTTTTCAAATAGCTCTTTAATTTTACTCAATGTTGCTTCACAATTTAACCTAAATAAATCAGCATATTGGTTTGAGACGTAAATTCCAAGATAGCGAATTGGCTCAGGAGAATAAGCTTGTTGGTTTAAATTATCTGGGAGAAAATTGCAGCAGACATTTAACGCCAATACTTTTTATGATTGGTTTTATATCCCCCCAATCGCCTCAAACTCAGCGAATTCCCTTAAAGTCCTATCAATATTTTGCTTTTACAGTTTAAGATAAAGTATGAAGTCATCTGCGAATAATTTTACTTACGACATCACCTTTATTTCAGTTTTAATATCTAAAGGCAGAGGTTCAATGAAGAAGGTAAATAAAACTGGCGACAAGGGGCACCCCTGCCAGGTCCCCCGTCTAATATCTATTGTGCCTGCCGATTTTGAATGTATCCTAATCTGAGCCTGAGCTCCTAGGTATATATTCTGGAGCATAGCAATAGTTTACGTCGGAACGCTAATACTTTCAAGGCCATAAAATAGTGCACCCCAATTCACAAGGTCGAATGCCTTCTCGGCATCAACCATCATTATTAAAGGCAGAAGTTTGGTGGGTGTTAAAATAGCCAATGGTTTGAATTAAATAACCAGTGCTTGACGACATTGACCTGCCTACTATAAACCCAGATTGATCTGTATGTATTGCAAATTTTGTGCCACTGAGGTGAATCGATTGGCTCATATTTTCATCAGTATTTTATAGTCTACATTCAAGAGACCGATTGGGCTAGAAGAGCCAACCTCCTTAGGACTTTTGCTCTTCTTAACAAAACTAACTATCGAGGATTCTTTAAAGACCACTGGAACTTCACCTCCTACTTGTACATGATTGAAAAGCTCGAGCAGGAATGGTACTTGCTCTTCCGAAAAAGCCTTATAAAATTCAATCGGGAGACCTTTGTTTCCACAGGCCTTACCTCCTGGCATTGAGGCCAAGGCCTTGGAGATTTCGTCTGCTGAAATATCGGCCATTAAAGCATCTTTCTGCCCTGTAAAATAGCACTGAATAGCTTTTTTAGAAACCTGATAGTCAGTTGAATAGAGGTCCTTATAGTGATCTTCAAAAGTTGAGAGCTACTGTCTTTTTCAGAAACTATTATCTGCGTCCCAGGTATTGCCACTTGATACATTACCACCGCTTCCTGTTTAACTATAGCAGACCATGCCAACAATTTTCCTACCATCTAGCTTTCTACGTAGACTCTCTGCTGGTATGCTCTTGAACTACTTATTTCCTCCATAATAAAAAACTCCCTCAATTCCAGTTTGCCCATGGCTAATTCCTCTCCTGCGTGATGTCCCCCCCACCCAGAGAAACCTCTCTTTTTTACCAGAGCCACATAAACTGCTTTCTGAAGTACTTTTATTCGAGTTTTAAGCTATCTGGCTTGTTCTGTCATCAAAGCAATCATTTGTCCTCGTACTGAGGCATTAAAGGCCCCCCAAACTGAGAAGCACCTCGCTGTGCCCCTATTGATCTTAAAAACTCCCTAATCTATTCACGCATATTGATAGTCCACTGTTGATTGGTTAAGAGAAGGCTATCCATCTCCCACCTGGATTTTTGTCTTCCCCCCAACAATAGATTCATTTCAAATTTTACTAGAGAATGGTCTGGGAAAGAATTGGCCAAAATCTCAGTATTCAATCAGCTCAGGGAGCGTGATACCAGAAAGAAATCAATCCGTGAAGCGGACTTAAATTGGCGAGAGTAATAAGTAAACTGTTTAGCTACACCATGTGCCCTCCACCACGTATAAACCAGTTGATTATCCTGTTTCATATCATCAATCAATTTATGGTCCCAGGCTTCATCTGCTTTTTTGCTTTATTTGATGTATCTAATTGCAGATCTTGTATAAAATTAAAATCCCCCTAATATAATTGATCCCACCGCTGTTCTAGCTTTATCATTAATGCTTTTAAGAGCTACAAAGTCATCTACAACTGGTGCATAATACTTTACAAAATTTAAGGTATTGACATTCACCTTTGCAACAATCCAAATCCATCTGACAAATGGATCTCATTGAATTTGAGTGATGTCCCAGTTTATTCCTCGTCCGAAATAAATAGCCACCCCCCTTATTGCTGCCTGGGCTGAAGCAAAATAGGCCTTAGAGAAAGCTTTGAGAATAATCAATTTAGGCTGATTAATATTAAGGGGAGATATCTGTAAAAACCAAATTTGGGGCGAAAATGACGCCAACCATCTTATCAACCCACCATACCTTTGCTTGTTCGAAATTCCGTTTACATTGACCGCTATAATATGCAGATTATAATTAAATAATAATAGTGTTGCACCTATCCAAAATGTCAGTAAACATACCCTTCCTTCTAATGTGATATTTTAGATCATTCTGCTCATTTTCTTTTTCTGCACTACCACCCGCCCTAAATGCCTTAACCCAAACCCAAAACCACTCAGAAACCCTGTGACCCTTCCCACTACTGGCAGATGGGGAATTGCCCGCCTTATCCCCTGCCCGAAAAATGGGCCATCGATATCGGGTGCCATGATGTTGCAGCCTGGTGTGAAACACCACCTCCCTGACCCAGAGGAAAGAAGAAATGAAGAAACAACAATGAAAGCACAAATGTCCTCCATATCAACCAGTCCAATCCCTTAACTTATCCTTCATGATTTGCTGCTGAAGTTCCTGAGCTTCATCTAGGCTTGTGAACATGTGGAACATGCCATGAACCAAAACTCGAAGTTTCGACTGTTGAGCAATAGCCGCTTGAACGCCCTGCACTTTAAACAAGTAGAGGAGCTTAACAAACTCCTTCTGACGACGTGCTGCCTTTGCGCCCATGTCCGAAAATATGTGACAGTTAAGAACCTCTCGGGTGAAAATTGCTTCTTCTGTATTGCCAAAGTCAGGATCTCCTCCTTCAGACGATAATCTATAAAAATTCACTAGAATAGTTCTTGGAAGTTTAGAATTAGGAAAAGGCTGTGCTGGGACTCTATGGGCGCGAGTGATCATGAGATCCCCTGAGATTTCCGGAAGGACAGTCTCCTTTATAAAGAACTCAACCCATTCCCACCACTCTGGAACCCCAATCAGCCACAGATTAGACTGCCGTGAACGATTCTCTAGTTCTTCGCGCTTAATTTCCAGCATGTTCTTTTGTCTTTTGTCTGCTGAGACCTGCTGCTGAATTGAGGCCATCTGGTCCTCTAACTGAGAAATTCTAGGTTCGGCCTCCTGCAATCTGAATGGCAAAGCCCCCACTACCTCTTCAATTTTAGACAGGCGAGCATGTAGTGCTGCAATTTCTGTTGCTTGTGCGGCCTTCATTTCCCTAATCTCATCAAGAATAAGATTAAGCATGCTTTTAATATCACACTGGAAACTAGGGCCGGCCCCAGTTGTAGACTCAGTAGTCATTTCCGCGGTAGCTTCAGCCACTTCTGACGAGGGTGTTACTGGAGGTGAGAGATTCACCAAAGGTTGAAAAAGCAAAGGAAGTTCCAGGGCAATCATTTCAGGACAAGTTTGAGACTAAACAATCTGTGCTTCTTTAGCACCATGACTATCCTGCTTAGAAGCCTATTGCAGCAGAGGGAGTGGAGACTGAAAAAGAGATTGAGATGCCTTAGGTTTCTGAAACATCAAGTATTCCTTAACTTTGTCCAGAGGTAAACTGGAAGTATTTTCTTGCATACTCTTCTGATTTTCCACCAGAGGATTATTATCCGGGCTTTCTCTCATCATAACTGGGCCAGATAGCACATTACCTCCTTCAGTTTCTTCTGGAGTTTAATTTATTCATGCATGCAATGTTCGACCTCGCTTAGCCAGTGCCCCCTTGGCACTCCTCACCATGCTCCAAGACTTCATCCTCAGAGCATGAGGGGCTAGCTGTAGGAGTAGAGCCTCAGCAGGCTTTATGCACATGCTCATGCTCAGCCTTTTCTGCAATAGAAGTTATCTTCATCTGTGTAGTGCAAGTTTTAGTCTTGGGGGCGTGTTTGTGTCTGGCTGAATCAGTGAACTAGGATTCTTAGTGTGTCTTCCCATTAGGCTGAATATCATTTATTCTTATATAGTTTTTTTTTACCTCTGGGATTCCAAAGTCACAAAGGGAAATCCCCTTCCTTTTTGGTTCTCACCTTATTCAACCAGACGCCTCCAGCAAAGGGAGCTCTCCTTTTCAAAAGAAACCGGAATCACACTGGCAGCTGCTATAACCCTCTCCAAGACTTAATTTCCTTCTGCTGGAGCCTCGTCGGGGAGAAGCCTGGGTCAGACAGTCATCCTGAGCGAGCGGCGCAGAACAGCCCGCCCCCGGCACAGCCTGGATCGTTCAGCGCTGACAACGCTGCGAGTGAAAAGAAGTGGGGGCCGAGACCTAAGATGGGACCGGACGGGACCGGAGAAATGCACTCCCCTCCTCCTTACAGCCTGTAGCATCTGAGACGAGGAGCAAGCCATATCTGCTGAGTTCGCTCTGACTGCCGAGTTCTCTCTGACTCTCACGCTGACCTTCACGCTGCCATCAATCCTCAACGGTCAGAGCTTTCAAGTACGGGACGGGGCAATGATCACCTGAGCTATGTGCAGGTGGGATCTGCCATAGCCTCTCCAAGTTTATTGAGATTAGCAGAGACACGTCAAGTGCAAGTAGAGTTGAAAGAGAAAAAGAGGAGAGAAAAGGAAAAAGAACATAAAGAGGAGACAAAGAGGCAGAGATTATGAAGCAAAAGGAGAGACAGCTGGGTAGAGAGAGAGAGAGAAAGACAGATATAAAGAGACAGGGTGTGAGTTTCTCAAAAAGTTCTTAGTAAGTACATAAATGTTATCGCTAAAAAAAGAAAAAATAAGACAGTGAAGTACAGAGAGAGGGAGATAGTTTGGTGTTCTTGTATACTGCCTCATTTGTGACCCGGCCTTCGTTTCACCCTGCATTGGATTTACAGCTCCGCTGCAGTGGAATATAGTCATTCAGCAGAATCTGCAGAAACCTGCCCCATTAATATGAATGAGGTTTGATTCTGTTTGAGAATTCCACTGAAGGGGCTTCAATGCAGAGATGGAGACCTACGAGAGCCTGCAGATCTCCACCCCTGCATTCCCAGAATATCAGCTTGTTTATTTCAGTCCTTCCCTTGAACGTACAAGGGCTTCATTCAAAATTTAAAAAGGCATTCTGCTAATGGTATTGGGGGAGCATTCAGACATCCTCTGGACTGCTGTCTGCTTTTCCCAATGCCTTCACTCCACATTGACTAAGTGGAAAGGCGACCACAGGCATAGCTGCCAAGGTTTCAGATTGCTTATGTGTGACACTTTTATCATTTCAATGTAATTAGAAGAGACATTCAACGACTACGAGTGACACTTTCTTGTGATTAGAATCAAGCAATGAATAAATATCACAAATTACACTCATTTGAGAAAAGAGAAACTCTAAGAAGATCTTAAAACTGCTTCAAAGCACCAGAAATGAAAGGCACACACAACGGCTAGGTTTTAGGATTGCTTATGTGTGACATTTCCATGTTTTAGGGCACTTATGAGTGACATTTAGAGGGACACTTAAGAGTGACATTTTCTCACGTGTGAAAGCACACACCCTTTATAAACATTAAAGAAAAACACTAAGGTACAAGTAGGATGTTAGTTCAAGGGGGAGAGAAGTGATCCTTTAATCGTCTTTCTGTTTTCATAATGAATTCCTAAATTGATTTTGTTTACATATAAGAAAAGCTTTCTAGTTGCAATCCTGGCTACTTCGCTGGCTACTTCGCTGGCTACTTCGCTGTGTGTACCACACATTTTTGTCTCTGTGTGGAATTGTGCATCTGAAATATAAAGAAAAAACATGCCTCTGGTTATCAGTGTAACTATTTGGAAGGGCGGCCTAGTAGGTTAATGCACGTGCTGCAGAGATCAGATAAGCGAACTTCAGTGCAGAGAGAGATAGAGTGGGTGTGAGTCACCTGACTACAGGACCACACTGGCCGTAGCAGGCACCAGCTGTTTTCCTTGTGGGCCCGGGAGGGTGGGGGTCCTGTTTTTTACTGGGGGCTGGTTTTGCAGCAGTGCTGCAATATCGCCCCCTGTAACAAAAGCGAAGTTACAATGTCTCAACCCCTTACCCCAGGGCTGGTCCATGTAATTGCCTGGGCTGATTCGCCTTCCCAGTCAGGCCCTGCCTGACTAGACTTGCCGTCCAGAAGTGCCTGGGGATTGTGTGCACCAGGCTGAGCACTTGTCTTTAGAGTGTCTTCCAATTACTTTGGGTTGGCTGGACAGGAGAGCACTGGGCTGCTGCAGCAGCTGACAGGCTGTGTAGTTGACATAGGCTAAGCCAAGTAAATTCTGGGGGTGGGCTCGGGAGAGCAGAGAGTGAGAAGAGAGACAGTGACTCCTTTCCCTGGTGCCTGTAAATCTCCTGATCTGTGCCCGCGAGCTCCAGCTGCCAGCTCTGACTAATGAGTCAGTTTCGGGAGCAACATTAGCACCGCAGCCCCAACGGTGCAGGTGGGGCCCTGAGCTCCAAGGTCCCCCATGGGCAAAATGCACGGGCGACGGGCCCGTAGCCTGAGAGCTCCTGACTGGGAGGGCGGGCCCTCCATGTTTTTTGCAGAGGAGCCCCCTCAAGTTTCGTTGCACAACTGTGAAGGGCAGCTTTCACTTTGTGATTGGATACCACTTTCCTTTCCGAAATTGGTACCCAATTAACTGTGATTATGGCTGCAAACCATTGATACTTCGTACAGTGATTTGGAAGGAACGCCCCTTTCGGACACATTCAGCCTGATTCATCATAGTGAAGTTTTGCGAGTCTGAAATAGCGATTAATAAGGAATCGCTATTCCAGACTCGCAAAACGGGATTCATGTAGGAATCACAATATATTTTGCGATTCCTACAGGTTCCTTATTTGCAATTAGCTAATTGCTAATCGCAAATAAGGAATATCTCCCCATTCATTCCTATGGACCTAAAGGCCCATAGGAATGAATGGGGAGTCATTCCTTATTTGCGATTAGCAATTAGCTAATCGCAAATGAGATTGCGATTTCAAGGGTGCAGGGGTGTCCAAAGGACACCCTGTAACACCCCTGAAATGTAAAATCACACAGATGTTACACACACACATGTCCAAAGGACATGTGTGTGTGTAACATGCAACTTAGAAAAATGCATTTAAATGCATTTTTCTAAGTTTTCGCTATTTACCACGAGGTTTGACCTCGCGGTAAATAGCGGCCCAAAATTGGGAATTCGCAATTTTTAAATGTTACATGAATAGAGATTCCTTAAATGCTAATCCTCGCAAATTTGCGAATTCTTTATTAGCAAATTTTGCATTTGGGATGATGAATCCCAAATGCAAAAATTGCACTCGCAAAGGGCCAGATTCTCAGAATCTGGCCCTTTTGCGAGCGCAATTTCGCTTGATGAATCAGGCTGCTAATGCTTCCAAATAGCAATGAGTCGCAAAGTGAAAATTGCTAGTTGGAAGGGCTATCATGTCATTTTGCAAATCGCAGGCTTTGCAAACAGACAACCACTTTGCATATATGGGGCATTGAATGATAGCAAGAGGGAGGGAGTTGAAAGAGAAATACAGGAGAGAGAGAACGAGAACATATTAAAGAGGGCGTGAGAGAGAAATGGAAAGGGAAAGAGTGAGAGCAAGATAGAGAGAGAGAGAGAGAGAGAGAGAGAGAGAGAGAGAGAGAGAGAGAGAATGGTTATGGCTATTTTTAAATGGTCCAAATACAGCTATACATATTATCTCTAAATAAAATAGGGGGAGACAAAAAGAGTAAGAGGGATACATAGAAATAGAGAAAGAGCAAAGCAGAAAAAACAAGAGATATCTTCGAGACAAAGGGAGAAAAAGGGTGAGAAACACAGAGAAAAAATAACAGAAAGCAACAACGAACAAGATAAATGGCAAAGAAAAAGGGATACACACGGATATTCATAAAGAGAGACGGAAGATAGATTCATTCAGAAAAACAGAGATGGTAATCGAAAGAGTGAGAAAGAAGTAGAAAACAATGCATAATGACCTTGCATATCTCCTGAGGCGGAAGCCGGGAGACACCTTGTATTTTTAAAATTGTTTCTTGATTTTCACTCTGCGCATTACTTCTTGCTTTTAAAATATCTTCACTCACCCCCTGCTTGCACGAATTCAGGCGATTGAAGCACTGAACAGCGACCCTCGCTGCAACGTAGGAAACCGGATTGTAACAATTGCGCCGCCATTGACGGCGAGGTAAACAGGCCACGCCCACCCCGAGGCCACGCCCACCCGCCCTCCACAGTATAAAATCGCTGCCTCCAGCGCCACTAAAGCAGACCTTGCATATCTCCTGAGGCGGAAGCCGGGAGACACCTTGTATTTTTAAAATTGTTTCTTGATTTTCACTCTGCGCATTACTTCTTGCTTTTAAAATATCTTCACTCACCCCCTGCTTGCACGAATTCAGGCGATTGAAGCACTGAACAGCGACCCTCGCTGCAACGTAGGAAACCGGATTGTAACAATTGCGCCGCCATTGACGGCGAGGTAAACAGGCCACGCCCACCCCGAGGCCACGCCCACCCGCCCTCCACAGTATAAAATCGCTGCCTCCAGCGCCACTAAAGCAGACCTTGCATATCTCCTGAGGCGGAAGCCGGGAGACACCTTGTATTTTTAAAATTGTTTCTTGATTTTCACTCTGCGCATTACTTCTTGCTTTTAAAATATCTTCACTCACCCCCTGCTTGCACGAATTCAGGCGATTGAAGCACTGAACAGCGACCCTCGCTGCAACGTAGGAAACCGGATTGTAACAATTGCGCCGCCATTGACGGCGAGGTAAACAGGCCACGCCCACCCCGAGGCCACGCCCACCCGCCCTCCACAGTATAAAATCGCTGCCTCCAGCGCCACTAAAGCAGACCTTGCATATCTCCTGAGGCGGAAGCCGGGAGACACCTTGTATTTTCAAAATTGTTTCTTGATTTTCACTCTGCGCATTACTTCTTGCTTTTAAAATATCTTCACTCACCCCCTGCTTGCACGAATTCAGGCGATTGAAGCACTGAACAGCGACCCTCGCTGCAACGTAGGAAACCGGATTGTAACAATTGCGCCGCCATTGACGGCGAGGTAAACAGGCCACGCCCACCCCGAGGCCACGCCCACCCGCTTCTTCTCCACCAAATTAAAAATGTGCATTTACCGGACGCGCAGCGGACGGGCGCAGCGGGCGCGCCGTCAGCGCGCCGAAGGCGCGCCAAAGGCAAGCCCGTCTGGGCCCGTCCGGGCCCAGCCGGCCCTAGGACCTGACACTATGCCCGATTCACAGCCCCTCCTATCCTACTCCCCGGATACCCTTCGTCTTTGGAACACAAAGAAAAACCCACAGTGTAAATACATCCTGAAGGATGACACCCCGTTCACAGGATGCCCCCTATGTGACACCCCTGAAACCACAAAAGTGAGCAACATGCTCCGACTGGGCCTATTGAACTGCAGGTCGCTAGTAAAGCACTCACACGAGGTAAACCTTCTCACCCTAACCCTTTCGCTAGACGCCCTATTCCTGACCGAAACGTGGCTGACCCCCAACAACGGCTCAGATTTGGTCAACGCAACCCCCCCAGGCTACCAAATCTGCTGCCTCAATAGACCAGTTGGAAGAGGTGGCGGGCTCGCCATCCTCTATAAAGACCATTTTAGCTGCAGGATCACCGACGGTACGGTCAAGGACTGCGAAAATTGTAATTTTTCCCTTCAGATCTCGCCTACCACTTCTCTATCGGGTCTCCTGGTATATCGACCACCAGGCTCAATAGGTGATTTCTCAAACACCTTGATGGATCTCATCCCGCTAAAAACTATAGCAACCCCCAACTTTCTTCTCCTAGGGGATTTGAACCTACACTTCCTAGATCCAGCAGACCACACCGCCGCAAATCTTCTAGCAGACCTCGCGTCAGTTGACCTCCAGCTCCTGAACTCGAAACCTACTCACGAGAAAGGGCATCTCCTAGACCCAGTCTTCACCAACATCAGGAACCTCCAAACCCAAGCCCCCACCCCCCTCCCATGGACCGACCACTTCCTGGTCCCAATGCGCTGGGCCTATCAACCCGCCTCGGTCCCCAAACAGAAAACGAAGATTTTAACCCGACGTTGGCACAAGTTAAATACAGAAAAATGGGAAGCGAAGCTCAGGGATTCCGATGGCCCCCTCTCAGCTGACCCTAACACCGCTGATAGGGAATTCAACAGCTGGCTCACCAACCCCCTAGACAACCTCATTCCATTAACATGCTCCCTTAAACACGTGAAGAGGACTAACCACGCTCCCTGGTACACCCCGGCCTTGAACATTCTGAGGAAAGAGTGCAAAAAGACGGAACGAACATGGAGAAAAAATAGAACAGCGACGGATAAAAACGCCTATCAATCTGCCATGAAGGCATATAAACAAGCCCTCCATAGCGCTAAAAGCTCGTTCTTTGAGGTGAGAATACAGAATTCCTCGTGCTCTGCTAAAGAGACTTTTTCCATACTTAAAGAGCTTCTCCATGTCCCAGCCCCCCCGCAGACACCCTTAGACCCCAAAGCAGCCGAGGAGAAATGCGTGAACCTGGCCAATTTCTTCGATAGCAAAATCAAGAAAATCCTATCCTCCCTACCTGCGACTAACCAGGCCACCCCTGGAATCGCTAAAAAATGTACCCTCACCTCTTGCAATCTTATGGACAAACCTGAATCGCCTTGTTTAACCGCTTTCGGGCCAGTCTCAGAAGAAGAAGTGGCCACCACCCTAGCAACCACGAAAAGCGGAGCCCCCAGTGACTCAGTCCCCGTACGGTTCACGAAAATCATAGCACGAACCATCACAGCTAGACTCACGGCCCTCATTAACACCTCCTTTTCCCAAGGAACAGTCCCACAAAGCTGGAAGGAGGCCGTGGTTAAAGGTCTGCTGAAGAAACCGTCACTAGACCCAACGGACTTATCCAACTATCGACCCATCTCGCTCCTCCCCTGGATAGGTAAGGTCGCAGAGAAGCTCGCAAACAAAAAATTGTCCCACTTCCTGGAAACAAACCACTGCCTAAAGAACTCCCAGACAGGTTTCAGACCTGGTCAGGGCACAGACACCGCCCTCCTGGCAGCAGTAGAAAAGGCGAGGGAAATCATGGATACAGGAGGATCAGTGGCAGTGGTCCTCCTAGACCTCAGCGCAGCATTCGACACCGTCAGCCATCAGGTCCTAGTCCAGCGCCTGAAGAGCACTGGCGTACAAGACAGTGCGCTGAGATGGCTCACATCCTTTCTCTCCCGACGCTCCTTCCAAGTCTGGGAAGGAGAAAGCCGGTCTTCCGCAATCCCCCTCCAGTGTGGAGTACCTCAGGGCTCCTCACTGAGCCCCACACTTTTCAACGTATATATGGCCCCACTGGAGGAGCTGGTCGCCCCTTTCGGAGTCACGATCGTCAGCTACGCTGACGACACTCAGCTGGTGGTGACCCTCTCCCACCCTAAGCTACAGCCCTCCAACCTGCAAGACTGCCTGTCCACCGTCCATCAATGGATGGGCGATTCTGACCTAAAGCTGAACGGGTCAAAGACAGAGATCCTGCTGCTCGGACATAAAACCCCGAGTCTTCCTCCCAACATCTGGCCCGCATGTATGGGTGCCCCCCCCTCCCCTAAGACAGAGGTTAAGAGTCTGGGAGTGTGGCTAGAGACAGACCTCACTTTCCGGACACAGGCCAGGAAAACAGCAGGCATCTGCTATGGGCTCCTGAGATCTTGTAGAAAAGTGCTCCCCCTACTGCCATTCCAGTCCCGTCTCCTGCTTATTCAAGGTTTAGTGCTAGCAAGGTTGGATTACAGTAATGCCATTTATCTCGGGGCGCCAGAAGCCACCTTGCAAACACTACAAAAAACCCAAAATGCCGCAGCCCGCTTGCTCACAAACACCCCAGCGAGAACCTCGGCCAAGCCTGCCCTGAAAAAACTTCACTGGCTGCCCGTGAGGGAAAGAGTCGCTTTCAAGGCCCTCTGTCTGGCACACAAGGTCCTGAACAACACGGGTCCCCCCATTCTGAGCTCCTGGATCATCCCATACAGACCGACGAGAGCGCTCCGGTCCGAACAGGAAAACCCCATCGTTGTCCCCAGGGTGAAGAAAACCCGCATAGGCGGCCGCAGATTCTCAGTGAACACGGCCAGAAAATGGAACGCTCTACCCTCAAACATCAGAGCCGAACCAAACCTCCTTCGATTTAGAAAGTCCCTCAAAACCCTCCTTTTCCCCTGATCCTTCTTCCATCTTCCGTTGCCCCCCCGTTTAGGAGTTCGAGGTCTAGCGCTGGGATACTCACGGGTGACTACGCGCTCTACAAAAACCATAAATAAAATAAATAAATAATAAATAATAATATATCTAAATCATTTTCACCCTGCATTTAGTACTCTTCATTTTTGAAGGCTATACTGTAATTTAAACATAAACATCTTTATTTAAAAGGAATTTGAAATGTAGTTTTAAATCTATTTTTTGGTACCAAAACAACAGATGCAAAGCAATTCAGCATTCAGTCACATTTCAAAGAAGGGATGCCAGCAGATCTATACACCATGGGCAAATTTACAATAAAATGAAGCATCTGTAGAGATACGTCACTTTCCCTGAGCCACCATGCAAAACCCTTGCGTTACCATGGATGCGCTGTATTTACAATACGGCGCAAGGATTGACAGATGAGTCACATATTCTGACGCATCTGTTGGTGCAGAAGTGACGCATTGTTGGAGTTGCTCATGAAAGTGACGCAACTCCAGCAATGCACCACAATAGAAGGGTGAATCCCAATCAAAAAGCCCTGCCTCATTCCTTACGCCTGGTCTGAGCAGGCGTATGGATTTTGAAGCAGCAAAGGCGTAGAGTGATGCAGTGAAATGTGGTAAATTTCACTGCGTCAGTTCTATATGGCTTTTTGCGTAGGATCGCCCACTCTGCATACATCATACCTGACGCAGGTATGTGACGCTGGGCTTCGCAAACGTGAGGCATCTTCCTAGATGCGTCACGTTGAAAATGGGCTGCAAATTTTATGCTGCAGCAACATCACAAAACGAACGCAATGGTGGCGCAAAAGTGACGCAAGGGACTAGTAAATCTTCCCCCATATGTCTACAAGATCTATGCTAAATAAAAAACACTCAACCACTGTGTATACTACGAGATCTCTGTATTTGGTATACATGGTATTTCTATTGCGTAAACCTAGGCTAAAGTCAGCAGACTGCTGCACAGAATCAGGACAACCATAAAGTCAGAGTAATAAGAGAGTAAGCCTTATTATGGAAGTTAATGCTTTGTCATTATTATTATTATTATTATTATCAAATTAAATTTATAAAGCGCCTGGTTACACTAACTAGTGTGTCCCCGCGCTATATCTAGCCCTAATCAACTAATTCTTAATAGATCTTCATCGACAGGTCAGGCGGCATCCCAGTCCTAGTCCTTAGGAAACAGGAAGGTTTTTAACTCTTTACGGAATACCGACTCTAACGTTTCCAAGCGAAGCTTCTGCTGGAGTGTGTTCCATTGTTGAGCTGCCAGGACACGAAAGGAGTGTCCACCCATTCTCACTCTGCTAAACTTAGGGACCAGTACCTGTCCCGTCCCGCTGGATCTTAACTGATGGGTGGGATGGTAAGGATCTAGCCGATTGCGGAGATATGTGGGTCCTTTCCCCTGTAAGATACGGTGTCCTACGTAAAGGGCTTTGAATGTCACCCGCTCCTTAATAGGTAGCCAGTGCAAAGATTTGAGTGCTCTCTTGGAAGAGGCTCTCGAAGAAAACAAAAGAATCAGACGGGCCGCCGCATTCTGCACGCGCTGCAGCCTTAGCGTGCATTTCGCACTGGCCCCCAGGTACAGGACATTCCCATAGTCCAGTCTAGACGTAATCAAGGCATGGACCATGGTCCTTCTAGCTGGTAAAGGCAGTATGTCCAATGTTTTCCTAAGGACTCTCAGGATGCCAAATCAAGTCCCTGCCAGCTGTTTGGTCTGTTGTTCGAACGAGATCTTATTGTTGAGCTAAAACCACAGATTTTTCACTGGGTTCCTGAGGGTAGGTAGGGGGCCCAGCGCAGGGAGCCACCATGCAGAGGTCCACACTGATGGAGCTTTCCCTACAATCAGAACCTCCGTCTTATTGCCGTTAAACTTAAGGCAATTATTTGCCATCCACGCTGCAAGCTACTGCAGACAGGAGATGAAGTTGGTGGCTAGCTCTTTTGATTGTGAATTGCGTATCATCCATGTAGGTCACGGCCTTCACTCCAAACTAGTCAGTCTTTTTTGCTACAGGAGCAACATACAGATTAAAAAGGGTCGGGCTAAGGCTAGACCCTTGCGGCATTCCTTGCTTCAGGCTAATGCTCTTAGACCGAAAAGGCCCCAGTGTCACTTGGAAGCTCTGGTCAGACAAAAAGGATTTCATCCAATCCCATGCTTTACCCACCACTCCTCCACTCTTCAGACACTGTAGCAATGTGTGGTGGCCTACAGTGTTGAAGGCGGCACTGAGGTCAAGCAAAATAAATGCCGCCGTTTGACCCTCGTCAACATATTTCCGTAAAATCTCTGTAGATGACAGAAGTGCTGACTCGGTCGAATGGTGAGCACGAAAGCCTGATTGTGTGGGGTGGAGTAGTCCATTAGCCTCAATATGGGCTGACAGTTGGTTATTCACAACCTTTTCCTCAATCTTTGCGAAATACGGCAGTAGTGAAATGGGTCGCTAGTTCTCAAATTGCTCCATGCTCAAATTGGGCTTCTTAGTTAAGGGGAGGACCACTGCCTCCTTCCATGTTATTGGCACCTGCCCTGAGTCAAAAGAAAGCTGTGTCTGATGGAGGGCTCTAGGATGTCCATACTACCTTTCAGTACTTTAGGCATGGCCGGGTCTTTCAGGGAACCTTATTTGATATTATTTGCAATACTTCATAAGGCTTCCTTAGAAGGAACCCTAAAACAGTCGAGTCACTCCACATCAGAGTTGATAGGGGTTTCCCCACTAGTACACTCCTCCCTGGCCATGTCCGGAAAGGAGGAGTACATTTTTTCTACCTTTTGATGTGGTGTTCTTTAACGAGTTGAATGTTCAGCTCTATTCTAAATTGGAGCAGCCTGTGGGGTTTTCTGATGGATACAGGGTTGTTGTTCCAGCAGCATCGGGGTCATAGATGGAAAAGGCCTGTGGTCTTTTTTCATTTTACACTTCTTAGTCTGCAGTTTGATGGTGTTGTTGCTGTGAGTGTGCCAAGAACTAACAGAGATGGTGAGCTTGTCTGCAAGAGAAGTGGTGGTGCTGATCATCATGGCCTTGTAAATGACAAAGCTGGTTTACAAGATGGTGAGCGGTGGCAAGGGGGGCCAGTGGAGTTCCATCAGAGTGCGGTGATGTGATCATGGTTCTTGAGGGCCCTTGAGATGTGCTGCAACAAGTACTATGCCCCTAAGGGGTGCCAGTGTGGGAATAGGGAGCATTCATTGAGATGCTTTATGCTCCCAGGGTGGTTCACAGTCTAGACTTTGACCTGACGAACGCCTTTACAGGGGGGAGCACACCGACTGGCGGGTTAATGGTCTAGCTGTCAACCGAGGTGGCACATCTACATGACTATACCTTGTTAAGTGATGCTACATCTGATGCCACAACTTATTGAACGCACTGTAGCAGCTGTAACCATCTTTGGAGGGTGGAGGCAGCATATTGGACGTTATCGGTCCTTGACAAAGTAAGTGCTGGGGGCTGAGATTTGGGGGAATTGGTCGACTGGGGCATTCTTATACACATACACTTATATTGATTGTAGAAATGGTAGACACAGCAATGGTTACATTGCAATTATAAACCCAGATTGATTTTAAAGGTGGTTTAAGGTGAGTAGAGATCAGTAATATCTGTAATCACTGTATTGTTGAACAGTAATACCTTGACTCACAATCATATAGCCATCCCATCATTATACACTCTGATTTTCTGATGAGCTAGTGGGAAATAGGGAGCATTGAAATGCTTTATGCTTTTAGCCTTATTGCACACCAGAAGGCAGTTCACAGGTCTAGACTTTGACCTGGCGAACGCCTTTGGGGGAAAACGCAGGGGAAGCACAACCGCAGTAGCTCATCCGGCTGTCTGGTTAACAATCTAGCTGTTGACTACAACACGTTACACGAAAAGGCCTCTAAGGCCGCTACTCAAGCGGCCCAAACTATCTTCGGAGGGGGCAGAGCAGCATATTGGGCGGAGGCGGTCCCTTGACGAAGTAAGTATTGGATGAATGAGATTTGGGGGATCAGTGAGGACTCATAATGTTGTTGATATCCTTTGCCTCACTTCAAATTCTTTTCCAGAAAATTCCTGATGTCATGAACTAAGGTGATAAGTAAGGTCACTGCATGACATTACCTCATCACAGCATACAATGAAGTAAAACCAAGTAATGGTGATGGTGATTGTAGGGATCTTAATCCTGAGGAAGGCCACCACCCCTAAGTGGCAATTAATGATTGGCTGAAACATGTTCCAAGCATAGAGGGATTGTAGAGTGATAATACCCCAAGATCATCTCATGGACTGTTTTTCACCCTACATAGGAGACCCAGAATAAATTAATGGTGATACTTGTAAGGTAGTTTTAACAAGACATTGCACAATGGATTCCTTTGAGAGTTTCTTTGAAAATCATTGCTCCACCACTAGCATTGACTAAGAATTGGGTGTTGTAATAATCCCACATGATGAAGCATGCCACTATTAGTGGGTTAGGGCACTTTAAACCCATACATGAGTTCTCAGAGAGGGAGTTATTCATATATTCTTACCTCCTCATTCTTTTTTTTTGAGTGTTAGAAATAATCTGGTTTCTCATGTTCTATGATTGCAATGCCACCAATACCCATACGCCGCTGCCAAATATACAACTTCCATACCTTACAGAAAGCCTGTATAGTCTCCTAATCATTGCAGCAATCTCACAGTTTGTCATATCCAGCAGATCGCTGAGGACAGCCTTATCAAGAAGGGCTCTGTTCATTATCTGCTCAGGCACCCCAATAATCTAAGATTCTTTTTCCTCCCTCTAGCCAACACTTCCAGCTTCGAGGCTCAACATTACTTTCATCTCATTGGGCTTTGCAACTGCCAGGTCTTCCAAAGCTTGTATTCTGCTTTTCAGATGTTCAGTTCTACCGTTGACCCTAACGTCTTTTACCCCAGTGGATGTCTCAAACACAGAAGAACACAGGAACCTTGTTTAGAGACCATGATCAATGTTGGACATCTACAGACCTGGTCGGCCCTGTTGCTCTGGAATTTTAATGTTAAAGACCTTACTGCTCTGTGCATCATAGCCATTCCTCTAGCTGCAAGATTTATGAGTCAAAATATGTTTTAAAAAATAATCTTTCCAAAAGCAACCTTCAACAGCATATTGATCCAAAAAGAGAGGCGCAGGACATCAGCCAAAAAACTGTAATGTGCCTTATGCCACCCACCTGACTTTGCCACCCCAATCAGTGATGGCGAAGCCATTTTGGGGATTATTTACAAGCCCCGTGCGCCTCCGGTATGTCACTTTTTCCTATATTAAAAGTTAAACACCGGCGGCACAAGGAAATAAGCCCCCCTGTTTTTAAAGGCAACTCACTAGCGGCTCAGTTTCTGCCCTACTTGAGCAATAGGCTGGCCTGATTTTCCAATGGTGATTTCCTCAGCCTGTGTCACCCACGCAAGATGAGGAACCTAACATATTGAAATAGCAGCAACATGTGGTTGTGTCCTTGTGCAGTCCTGAAAGGTAATACACATATATGCAACATTTATAAATATGTCTACCAATAGCTCAAAAATATATCATCATCACCACAGAGTCTAAAATAAGTTTTGGATGAAGTTGTAGAATGGTGTTTATACGATGGGGTAGAGCAGAAAGTGCGGCTATCCATAGGGAGTAGAACAAGGGGTTGCGGAAACAGCCGATATCCATGGAATGGGACAGGATGCTGGAGAGCCTTAATCCACTGACCCCTTCACATTATAACTCACCTCAGAGCACTTCCCCACACCTAACCCGTCGCCTCAGACAGCCTCCTGGTGCCCATGAGAGACACAGCCTGTTCAAGGGCTCTGCTTCTGCCTCTAAGCCTCCACAAGGAGATTAGGCTTAGCCAGAGATGGGTCTGGGCAGAGTAGGCCAAATTTGAGGTGAGTGTGATGGGGGGTGTAGGGTAGGGAGGGTTGGGGTAGTTACGGTTTACTGTTTTTATTGTTTATCAATCTGCACCTACCACATGGCACCAATTGTATGCTAGACTGCTTATTGTCACCTGGCTGGGCTTCCCCGCCTTGGACTGTATTTTATATGTCAGACCTTGTAAACTATATCTCCCATGGTGGAAGAACAATACGCTGTATGTAATAAGAATCGTATCAGGTGCTATGTTATGCAAAAATCAATAAAATATGTTTTAAAAAAAACAACTTCTTTTTATTTTATTTAGGGAAGAACTAGATGAGGAGTGGGATAACCTGAACCAGGAGCTTTTAGAAATCTTGGAAAAGGAACTTCCGCTGAAAGCCCATAAAACTGATCCATCCTTCAAAGAGAAGCTGTCAAAGCTTTCCTTGGAAAAAGAGCGTTTATTGAAGAAAATCGAAGAGGTTGAAGCAAGAACAGGGGAAAACAACTTTTAATTAATCTGCCTCTTTAGAACAGCAATATAACAAAAATAAGGTCAATTGTGCATAATCAGTTTGATCATGTTTTTAGGAAGACAAATGTGCAACCTACAGTTACTAAAAAGCAACAGAAAGAACATTGCAATCAACATTAAATTGAAAGGAATACAAAACAAGCATTTGCAATGCAATAGGTCTGGCATTTACGCGAGTTTGAGCTGCTGGCATTGTAAATGACAATGCCTTTTATTTATGTTTTGGTTTTTAAAGCATAAATAAAAGGCATTGTCAAGAGCTTAAACTCACTTGAATGGGAGACCTATTGCATTGCAAATGCTTGTTTCATATGTGCTCTGTTTATTTATGCCTTTAGGTTCGGTCACAGTTTGCCTTAAGCAAATGAGCCCTTCCCCTAAATTTTCACTTGCCACCAAGGCAACGTTAAAACTGGAACACACAGCTTTCCAGCAAATAGTTATGCAAAAGGTCTGTTGAGGAAACACAGGTTTCGAGATAAGTGCTGCGCAACGTAACAAGTATACAAAAACTGAAGTGTATAAAAAAGTGATGGATGGAATGCTTGAATTAATCTCAGCCACTGGTAGTTACTGGGGGTCACATCCCAGTCCATCGTTATTTTGCACACCGTGCCACCTCAGTTTCGATCCAGCTATTTGCAAATTAGTCTTCATCCTACTCCAATTGGAACACCCCAGCCCGAACTGTCAGGCCAGGTCCTACCTGAACCGGAACCAAGCAACCGAGGAGAAGTTATGTCTGTGAAAACTTGATGAACATGACATTCCGATTTTTGTGCACCATGATTGTGTATTTAAAAATTGGAAAGCAAGAATGTGTGGAGAAACGTAATCAATTTTGTTTGTCAGAATTTAGTTAATTTGCCTAAAAGTAAAAGTCAATAACTGGGAGCAAAATCTGTGTATTTTCAAAAACGGCAATATAGTGTATGAGGGAAAATCAGCTTATTTAACAAAAACCAACAAAAACATGAATTTAGGGCTAAAATATGTGAATTTAAGGAAATGGCAAATGGATATTTGGAGAGAAAGGTATTTCACTTCCTTTAAAGATTTAAAGGTGATATGTCAAGCTGCATTGGGAACACATATGCCTCATGTAGTTAAATGTCCATGGCGCCAGACAGCACTTGTTGCTATGGATATTATTTCATGAGTCGCCCTTTATTTATAGGGCTTTCTATGATAGCATAATCACTAGAACTGTCTGAGGCTGAGCCTTAGGCTCAGCTAGGTGTAAACTAGGATATGTTTCAGACCGAGTTTATAAGGCACAGGTAACCTGAGGGGTAGCATAACTGTGTGAGCTAGCAAGATTTTTCCAACCAGAGGAACAGGTCTGCTGTCTATGGGCCAACCGTGAGATCTGTGTAACCTTTCAGTTTTCCACATTTTTCTGCCAAGTACATTCACAATCAGATTTTTTTTGCAATTATTTCTATTTTTTTGCAGCGAATAAAGAGGCCAAAAAGCCACCATCATCACATGAGCAACACATCTAAGACCAGGCATAGTCCAAGCGACCTTCTATTCTTCGTAATAGGTTTAGAAATTTTATATCTGTCATACTCAAATAGGGTCACTTACTAAAGCATTCAAGCAAAGAAAGATCAGAATTATGTAGGAAGCACAATCCAAATGGAAGAATACAAGAGGAAAAAATAAAGAGACTATGGCTTATACGCCACCCAGTAATAATTACCAGCCTGAGAAACCAAGTCCTGAATCTCAAAAGTTGGACCTGAGTATGGTGGACCCAGGACCGTCCAACTGCAGTGTGGTCACCCAGCATAGACCAGAGACCAGTAGACCAGTGGCAACTGGTTTTGCATTGGATTCTCTCAGACGTCATGGCACATTGAGACTAAGTAGCCCACCATACTCATGGACTAAGGATTGGCCACAGGCGCACCCTCTACTCCGGCTCAGCATCCTCAGTTTCCTTGAACTTCTTCAGTATTCTATATCCCTTTGATTGGGACCCCTCCATTGAGATATAAGTTGGTTCTCCCGTAGACCCTGGAAATGGACTACAGACTGCTTTAACTGTGCTGTAGCTGTTCAACTGGGCCTTTTGGATCCCTGCAACTGGCTCCCTGTCAGAACTGGTTACCACAAAAGTGCTCTTGTAGCCATGTTAGCATTTAGTGAAAAGTTGTAATTTATTGTTGCTTTAAAAATTAATATCTCCGGAACTCTTCGGTGGATTTTGTTATTGGGGTGTCTGTTTAAAGATAAAAATACAACCTATTTTTATAAATTGGTGTCAGATTTTTACTGTTTTATGTTCTTTTCTTATTCAACTGTTTTGGTACTTCTTAATGCTTTAAACTTGTTCCTGTTATAACGCTTGACTGCTCTGAGGCACAGCTACCCAGGACTGAGATAAGGGATATAAAGCCTTCTTTGTTCCTGGGTCCCCGTCCTCATGTGGTAGAGCAAGGGGTGGGCTGGTGATCTATATATCGTTGGCTGTGCCGTGTAGGATACAGCAACTCTCTACTAATAATAAGGATGTTCAAGTAATTGTCCTAAGGAGAGGAAACAACAGAATGGGCATTATTCATTTTTATAATGCAAAAAGCGTGCAGGGGGAGTGCAAGATTGCCCAGTTGGGTTGTCTTATAAAACAGTCCTGTGGCTCTGTTGCACATGAATTTATAGTGGAGAGGGATTTTAACATTCACCCCTGTGGAGATCCTACATCCAGAAGCATGACTGAGTTGGGATGTGCCAGGATGCAGGGTTTCCATTTTGAGCATTCTGCCCAGGGGGATCTATTAAACAACGTGCTTAATGAATTTGATCTGCTCTCATCAATCTCTTTATCTGCCCCCCTTAGCAAAAAGCCTGTCCACTCTTTTAAAGGATGTAGTAGTGGTTCTTTTATAGATCATATTCTGATCTCCACTGGTTTTCAGTCCAGTTTCCGCTGGTTTACAATTATGTATAGTATTTTTAGTGACCATAATCCTGTCTGTATGCACCTGGAAGTAAGGCTGCTGTGAACATTATCTAGGGTGACAGCCCCAGGCATGTTGAGACCTGTGGAGGGAAGTCACCGCTTAAAATGGTCGCAGATATCTCCAGACTCATTTTATGGCAAAGTTCAAGTGTCTTGTGCATCAGAATTAGCCTATTGTGTGTCATCTGATTCCTATCCGGGGGAAGTCCTCAAGGCTTTTGATGGCATTATCACCAAGGTAGGGTCTCTCCTACGCGTTCCTTCAAATAGGACGGTGTCATCGGACCCCAGATGGTTCAACCCACTATACTCTAAGGCAGCGAGACAATTAAAAGATGCCCTAAAGCCACTGAGAAACCAACCTTTAATTTGCACCCATCGTCCTGAATACAAGCGAGCATTGGCCACCCGTAAGGGTGAATTGAAGGAGGAAAGGTGGAGAGACCTTCTGGAGGCAAGCAACTTGGGGAATAGTGCAAGGTTTTGGGGCATTATTAATTAACCTCGGAGAAGTAGGCACTAATATAAATGAGGACGAATGGGTGTCTCACTTTCAATCCATCTTCGCCTGCCCCATGGTTCACCACCAACTCCTTGGTAGGGCCACGATCCATTAATGTTTGAACAGAAAGATGTGGACAAAAGGTATGTCAGGGCTGTCTTGCAACAAGGCACCAGCCCCGGATGGTATTCCCCCTGATCTTTTCAAATCAAACCCACTCCTATGGGCTCCGGTCCTGATGGCAGTGCTTAATGCGGCGGCCAGGATCGGTTGACCGGTTTCCTGGGGCATCTCGACAATTGTGCCGGTCTTTAAGAAGGGCGATCATGATAACACTCTGTGCTATCGCCCGATCTCCCTTCTTGACTCTGTGGTTAAGGTGGTGGGTGGGATGTTATTGGGAAAATTATCCTTCTGGGTGGCAGAGAATAAGATCATCTCTGACATACAATACGGGTTTCGCCCAGGGCGGTCTACCCTGGCCCAATGCCATAACCTGTATATGATCCTGGGGAAGTATACAATCGCCCGCCAAGGTACAATCTACACGGCCTTCATGGAACTTTCCTCCGCTTTCGACTGGGTCTATCAGGGGAAATTGTAGCAATCCATGAGGGCCATGGGGGGGGAGGATAACTTGGTTGACTTCCTGGAGGATCTACATAAGGACACATGGGCCAATATTAGATTTGCCAAGGATCTTCATTTATCCAGGGATTTCAAAATAGAGAGGGGGGTTAGGCAGAGATGTATCCTGACCCCCTTCTTATTCAATCTATATATCAACGACCTGGAAAATACCCTGGTAAAAACAGGGGTCAATTTCCCTTACGTGGGGCGATGGGGTCTGTCCATCTTGCTATACGCGGACGACACGGTCCTCGTCGCTAGAACGGCAAGGGAACTCCAGACCCTGCTTGACACATTCCGAAGCTTTATGGTTGATCCTGACCTTGCAATTAACAACTCCAAATCTTATATCCTGCAGGTTGGGATTCGCCCGAAGAAACATTACCCTTTCGGAGTGGGTAACGAGATTGTTCCGGTAACCACGATATTTTCTCACCTGGGTGTCTTGGTAGATGACCGGTTAAACTGGGGGGCCCTGATCAAGAGGAAAAAAAGGGAGGTTATAAGGGCAAATGCTGCAACTTTAACTTTGCCGTGAAGATGGTTGAGCTCCCAATAGCGGCAATGTTGAAGATATCCTAGGCCAAAAGTGTTGCCATTGCTAGCTATGGCAGTGAAATTTGGGGCTATGTAGCAACTGATGCTTTGCAGGTGGCAGAGAATGTTTTTTTAAAACGCATTTTAGGAGTGCCCAGTGTTACATCAAATTTGGTAGTTCATGAGGAACTGGGGTAGCCCTATAAAGGGGATACTCTGTCTATGCGCGCCTTGTTGTTCTGGCTTAATTGCTGGTAAAATAAAGATCTAGGGCCATATGTATGAACACATTTTCCCATTGTTACAGAATGGGTGAAACCCTTTGATGCATCTGGCCCCTAGCTCTTAACCATCAGATTTTAAGAGAGAACATGAGCCATCATATGACATGCATTCCATGGTTAAACTATATTAAGGGATGCTGTGAGAGCTGGGATGGCCAGACCTGTTTTTAAAGCCTGATTCGATTACCCTGAAGGATGTGGAATTTGTAAAGAAAACTTTCACTACTTTAAAAAAGTTTGGTAGAGTTGACTTAGAAATTGGAAAAAAACAGTGTCCGCAAACATATGGTGCTCAAAACATCGCCATCCATTGAGCCCTATCTCTTGTGGCCACTTTCATCTCATGAGCGATTTTTATTGATCAAGTTTTGTTTAGACTATTTTCATTTCATGCTTGCCGTCCCTAAAGGGAGCTGCAGAGGTCAGGTGTTAGCATCCTGTGGCTGCAACAGAGTGTCTCCTCAGGATTTGCTACACTTCATGTTTTTCTGTAAATTTCATGAAGTACCTCGCAGATATTTTTTAACACCTCTTTTAAAGAAGTTGAATTTTATCTAGGGCCGCCCAGCCCTCTTTTATCTACAATTGCTAAAACCAGAATGTGTAACTTTTATAGTAGGTTTTTTGAAATTGTCATTGCGATCCAGGATTTGTACAGAGAGCTAGTAAACCCCTATCATCGGTAGGCACTCCTTTTTTGTGTGCTTTCTCCGTCCGACCAGTCTTTTGTACCAGATGTATATATTGCTGCTTTTTATGGGATCTCTATTCATTTTTATTTTTATTCATTGTATGTTTTAACCGTTTCATGGATTTATGCAACTTTTATGGTTTTAACTCTAAAACCGAAGAAAGTATATTTGATTTAATTTGATTTTGAGATAAGGTTTAACAAACTATCCTGACTTGACTGGATCCAGAATTATGCCTTTTTTTATGCAGTGCAGTTGCAGAACCATACCATATAATAAACCACTTCTCTCACACTTAATACATTTGTTTCCATTTGATCAATCCGCACCAAACTTACAGAAAAGAAAAAAACCATGATGAAGGGCACAGAAGAGTGTGCCACATTTAGTTCAAAAGGTTCAAAAGTTGTAAAGATGGATCCTACAATAATGTCTAGAGTCTCCAATATAATGGTATTTCCCATTGGATATTTTGTGTATGTGCATCACTGCAAAAAGCACAGAGCTAATGGCGGCTAGATTTTTATGGCACTGTCAGCCATTCAGCCATTTTGTGCTTTCTCTTGGTGTGGTTATTTCAGTGTTCTTATATTTTTTGTTTTATTGACTGAAACGCATAATTGAAACTTCTTGTCCGGCTGGACAATAGACACTACACTTATCAGGTGTTTTGATTACTTGTTTGTAATTCATTCTGTCCCTATGTAGGGACCATTGTTCTGTAAAATATGTAAACTACCCAAGGTCCCTGCAACATACATTTAGGGTTCCCTTGTCTTTTGAAAAAACGTGGTAATAATCTAGTCAGCAAATATGGAGATATATGACATAATCTGAGTGTGCAGTGTGCATTACACAGGTAATATGACATCAGTATATATAGCAACACTATATGCATGTGTCCTGGACAGTCACACATTTATTCCTCCCACTGTGTGGCAAACATTGAAAGAACAAACCCCATAAAAATATAGAAAATTAGAAAACAGAAAGCAACATGGTAGAGAGTTGACGGTGCAGTATTGCTAAGTAGTCAGATAAGCTAACCCCCTAAGAATATTTAGCCCTGCCCTGTTCGATTGGGCACCTAGTGATGAAAAGGAAAATAGGATTTGCCCCCAATCCTGCCGGCTTCTCTAGTAAAAGTGTGTTAATCAAAGCATCACTCGCCTTGCCCAAAAAGTGGAAAGGGCATTGTCATTTTCCTCCCTGGTTGAGTTTTGCTGTGCCCAATGCCTTATTCAACAGGATACCAATATGTTATCATCATTTTATGTTTCCTTTTGAGCAGTGGGGCGACACTTCCCCACCTTTGCAAAAAGTGGTACTAAACTAAGATAAACAAAAGTCAAATAAACAAAAGGAAGATTGGAAGCTAAAGCGTGTCCAAAAATACAAAAATTATTTTTTATTATACATTTCAATATGACATTAGATTCACAAAATACACACATTTCAAGACCAAATCAAGTTAACAAATATAATTAACTTAAAAACCCAAACCACACATTCTCTACTAATAACCTTAATAACTCTTTGTGAGGGTGGTCAATTTTAGATCTTGTGGGGGCAAATTTACAAACATTTTACGCTGGGATAGTGTCACAAATCTGATGTTAATAGTACATTTTTTATTTCCTGATTTACTTATCAGTGCAAAACTTGTTTTGCACTGGAAAGTACCCTAAAAATAACACAAAGCAGTGTGAAGCATTGGCTTTGCGTTATTTAGCGCCAAGGGTTAATTACAGGACAACCACCCATGCCTTTTGACACAAAACCCTATCTACAAACAGTTGTAGACAGGGTCTAGCTCCAAAAGTTTATGCCATTTGAAAGGGGGCATTAAAAGGAGAACTGTTTTTATTTCTCCTTTCTTTTCCGAGTTTGCATGCGTTCTGCACTGTGCAGCAGGCATTCAAAGTAGGAAAAGTTTTAAAGTGTGTCTAAGCATGGTATTTTGCACGTGTAGGGTACCATTCTAGTACAAAACCTATGGTAGATTCCCGCACACACCTTAGCACTACGGCGCTAAGGTGTGTGCCTGGCGCACCGCAGCTAAAAACTGTGCTGGCGCTAGGGAGTGGGAAGAGAGAGCCACATCTCTTTTGATAGGGCGCTCTAATGCTCCCTTTCTGTCATGCAATGCAGCGCAGCATTTTTGTTGACTACTGCGTTGCATTCTGTGACTGTTTTGAATATCTGGGCCGTAGTTTCTTATTTCCACCATCTGACAATGCTATGTGTATTATTTATTAAAGACTTCTCTTCTCCCAGTCATTTTCCAATTATTGACTATAATGTCATAGTTTCAGCAAATTCTACTTTATGCTTTCATGAGGATAGTAGATATTATGATTTGCATATTCATGTTAAACACTGTGGGTGTTATTTACAAGAGACCTGCGCCGCCAAAGAATCACTTTTATTTGCGCTTCTATGGAGCAGGCCTCTCAATCATACCTATGAGGTAAGAAAAATATGAAGTAAGGCAAGGCAGCGCAAAGTGCTGTGTTGCCTTACTCTGCATCACGGAGGCGTTCCATGGGCATTGATGTGGGTGTTCTCCAACAACACCCATGGATTTTGATGCTGCTCCAGATTTACAACAGTCCCAGAGCAGACATAACGAGGAGAAATGTTTTAATTTCTCCTTTTTTTCCTCTTTCTACGTGTGCTGCATTGTGCAGCGTGCATAGAACAAGGAAAACGCCTCTCATGATTATTTTTATGCAGGTAGGTGCACCGTCCTGAACAAAAAACAATCCTGCCAATAACACAGACACCTTTGCACCATAGTGCAGGTTGCCAGCGTTGGCGTTCGGTTTCAAATTGTGTGCCAGCGTTGGCTGAAAGGATAGGAATGCACTGTATCTAGTAAATATGGTGCATTCCTGCCATTTTTAATTGGCGAAGGGCAGTACATAAAAATGATTTGCGGCACTGCCCTGTATCTCCCTTGTATGTATCTCCCTGGTGCCCATTCTACTCGGTGCTAGGGATATGTCTTCAATCATTCCTTTTTTCCCCCTTTTACCGATCTAATATAATCTACCTCGTTAACGAATACTATCATCATATTCACAAACACATAACTGAGCTGAATTGAAGGGAAGACAGCATCTAAAAAAGTAAAAACAATATGAATCACAATACATTTACATTTGAAATGCGGAAATTCATTTTCAAAACTAAAGTCACTTTTATTGGTTCTATGCATTCTGTTGCAAAAGTATTGATCACATTTCAGTTGCAAATGCATGTGTTTCTTATATCACCTGGCTCCATGTGCCATGGGCACTTCAGGAACAATAGAGGAAGCCAGAGGGGGGCATAGCAGTTGCTGGGCCTCCTGTTAGCCAGGGCCAGACTATGAACCGAAAACGGCCCTGGCAAACTGATCTTCCGGCCCCTCATGGGTGAGAAAGGGGAGTGCGACTGAGCTGTTTTCTATGGCCGATTTCGGCTGATTTTGTTACAGGGGGCCGATATTGCCGGCTCCTGGTAAAAAAAACACCCCCCAGGGATCCACAACCGCCCCAACCCTGGCGGCCCACCGGGGAAATGGCCGGTGCCCGCTATGGCCAGTCCGGCCCTGCTGTTCGCTGCAGGTGGTACAGTCTGTTGAATTCCATCAACATCCTTAGCATTACACCTGATTTTGTAATACTCTAATTATCCCCCAAGGCTTACACCATACAGTAAAACAAAAGAAAACGTGGAGATGTCATGAAAGTTTCTAACCACGGGTGGGAGCTGTTGATGCAGATATTTTGATGAGTCTCATTCTTGTCACTTCAATCGCTCAGGCCTAAGGAATTGTTGTAAAACTACTCAAGCATGGAAGCAAAACCAAATGAAACAGAACCCCTTCCCCATCCATATAGGAGATTAGGAGACAGAGAGAGCCCTGCCAATCTCCTATTGACTCTTCATTTAAGTGTGTGAAGATTCAGGCAGCAGAAAGTAATACATTGAAGTCACTGCAACCAGATAAGCATGGATTCCTCTTTGAAACTTTGGGCACCCGTGGTTGCTTGAGATGTCTCATTTATAAAAATACTGGATATTATGAAAAATGTATGCACTTGCCTTGCACTCTTAACCCAAGTGCTTGCAATACACATTTTACAAGTAGATGTAGTCAGCAAACGTCTCCTCTTTTGTTATCAGAGTGCCTTCCCCAACCCTGGAGAGTTCTGCAGCTCAGACAGGTGAAGAAGAGATGTGCTCTTCTGTGTATGAGAATCCACAATAAGCAATAATCTGACAGTAAGAGTTGTGCTTATGAGAATGCATTAGGGACGGAGATGTTACCAGCAGATAATAAAAGTGATGTAGTTAAGCCTGCATTAAACGTAAGTGCTTTAAATAGAACACAGTAACTTTAAAATGGGTGCTGTTAAGCACATGAGTGAATGCCCAGAGACAGAGGTAAAGAGTGGTGGTAATGCAGCCAAGTGTCTGAATGCATCTATTGCAGAAATCGGAATGGAACCATAAGGAAAACGTGTTGTTTTAAGAAAAGAAGACGTCTGACTTGGAGAATGGTATTTTTCATTCCGTGGGAGAAAAACCCAGAATTAAAACAATTACTTCATGGATACTCTTGGATCTGACACCCGTGGCATTGTTTTCCCCTAACTTTTTGCCTTCAAACATCCTTTTTTTCAGACTTTGTTTTAGCTGGCCTTAGAACTCAATTTACCACTGGTAACCAGGACAAAAGTGCTTGGGCTCTCTCCCTAAAATATGGTAACATTGGCTTATACCCAATTGTCACATTTGACTTACATGTAAGTTCCTAGTACAGTGGTACTGCATATACCTAGGGCCTGTAATTAAATGCTACTAGTGGCCCTGCAGCACTTATTGTTACATCCATTTACATATGCCCTTTTCAAACAAGTCTCATGCGTGCCATTGCAACCTGTATGTGCAGTTTTAAACTCCCATTTTGACCTGACAAAATTAGCCTTTTGTCGTGCCTAAACTACCTTTTTTAATACATGTAGGTAAACTCCGAAGGTAGGACTTAAACAGGTCAGAGGGCAGAGTGTAATGCATTTTAAAATTTTGGAGATTTACTTTTAACTTTTATATTTCCTGGTAGTAAAAACTCTTCAATTCATTTTTCACATTTGCAAGTGGATTGCCTTATTACATTTAGTATGTGATCATTTTCAATTCAGAGCAGGAGAGATATCGATTTTGGTGTCCAAAGAATTGTAAATTGAAACCTTCTTTAATGGTAAAATCAGATTGCATGTCACAATTCTGAAAATTACACTTTTAGAAAGTTAGCATTTTCTTGTCTCAACTATTTGGTGCCTACAGCCTGCTACATGACCATGTGTAGTTGGAGGTTGGTCTTTGTGCATGTCTGCCAGAAAGTGAGACAGAGGGGAAATAGGTGTTGGCAGGATTACCCATCTCTGATTTGATAGGGGGCTGAGGTGTCACCTACCATACTTGCACATCACAAAGTCTCTGCCTCAACATACACACAAAAGGTTACACACTAGGCTTTTGTGCCCCCAAAAAAGCTGAGACAAGGCAGGGAGGTAGGACATTCCAGACTTCTCTGGGTGTGGAAACCTCTGGAACCTTCTCTTACTTCAAAGTTGGCCCTGAGTATAAATAATATTGGACCCTCAGACCCAACTCTTCAGTAAATCTCAGTGCATGTGAAAGAGTCAGAAGGACTGCTCCAAGAAGAACTACTACTCTGTTGCCCTGCTACTCTGTTGCCCTACTCCCTGCTGCCTGAATGAAAAGGACTGTACCTGTATCTTGTACCTAGGCCCACCAGATAGACTCCCAGTGCTAGTTAGCCGTCCTTCTGATCAGAACCTGAGGGACAGAAAAAGCTCCATCCCCCTTGAACCCATGACCTGGACACGGTCTGCTGTGAGTCTTGCACCCCAAATGATACCATCCCAGTCCTGGACCATTGGAAGTGGGTCTGAGGTGCTCTGCCAGCACAGGTTTAGTCTTTTGGGCTGAACTGATGTAGCGTCAAGCATATCCTTGCAGCTCCAAATCAGTACTGCAGCTGTGCGACACACCCTAGATGCAGGACTTCACATCGCAAGCCTCAGTCATCAGCGTCCTAGCAACAACACAGGACCTAGCATTGCAAGTCTCATCAATGGCTTCATCAGAACTGCCGATGCGGAACATGTCCTCAACGTCAGATCTCGCATCGCTGCCCGCAGCCCATCTGAGCCACCACTGCTTGGCTCATCCTCGACACGGGACACCTATATTTCTAAGTTGGTGTGAGATTTTTCTTTGGTTGTTTTTTCACTTTATCCCTGTTGGTGTGCTGAATAAATACTTTATACATAGCTTCAGCATGACTGCTTTCGAGCCAACCTACCAGAGAGTTAAACAAAGATTAATTTGGCATCAATGTTGTCATTGGAGATATCATTAATCAAGTCATAAATGATGCCAAAGAACATGGCATGTTCGAGTGATGTCATATGTGAGTTCGTAAGCAGTGCATGGCGGGGGCGCAAGTTATAGTTAGCTTTGGCAACTATAACTGGTTAATTATTGTATATTTTTATACTTGTATGTTTTTTTCACTGAATTTCGTTTTTTTTTAAGTAAATATTTTTTATGTGTGTATGTAAGGTAGACTGACTTACTATATGGTGTCTTCTGACATTATGTTAGTAAAATAATGATCTTTTGTTTACTGTAACAAAACAGAATATGGTTCACAGTTTGCAAAATCTTTATAAAATATGTATGTGTATTAAACAAATACATATTCATTAGATAGTTTATTTGCTCAGAACTGTACCTCTGACAAGACATATCACCAACAATCTTTTTTTGAGGTAATAATACTCTTGCAATGACGGATCTGCACAGTAGAATGTGTAGAGAGACTGGCCTCTCCAATAGACCTCTCTCTCAGATGTCGGATGTGGGTAGTAGGGTGTGGTGAGTATCTGCCCTCTCTTTTTAGACCTCTACCCAGATTACATGAGTTTGTAGTAGGGTGTGTGGAGGAACTTGTCTCTCTGCTGAGACTTTGCTCTGTAAGGATAGGTGTGCATATTGGGGGCGTGGAGAGGGAATGTGCTCTCCTTTCGGACCTCTCTCTCAGATGACAGGTGTTCAGAGTATAGTGTGTGGCGGAACTGGCTTCTTTGCTGAGACCTCACTCTGTCGTGATAAGTGGTCATAATATGTTGTGGGGAGGGACTGGACCCTCCTTTCCGACCCCTCTCTCAGATGATTGGTGTGCATACAGGGTGTGGGAAGGGGCTGCTCTCTCCTTCCAGACCTCTATCTTAGATGAGAGTTGTGCTTAGTAGGACAAGGTTGCAGGACTGGCATCCCTGCTGAGACCTTCCTCTGCAATTATAGGTGTGCCTAGTAGGGTCCCGGGAGGGAATAGACTCTCCTTTTAGACATCTCTCTTAGATGATGGGTGTGCGTAATAGGGTTTGTGGAGGGACTGGCCTCTCTCCTGAGACTCTCTTTAATGATAGGTGTGCATAGTAGGGTGAGAGGAGGGACTGGTATCTCTTTTTAGACCTCTCTCTCAGATGACAGGTGTGCATATTAGAGTTTGTAGAGGGACTGGCCTCTCTGCTGAGACCACTCTCAGTAATGATAGGTGTGAGTAGTAGGGTGTGTGGGGAAACTAACATCTACTTTTAGATCTCTCTCTTAGATGACAGATGTGCATAATAGGGTTTGGGGAGGGACAGGCATCTCTGCTGAGACCTCTTTAATTATGGGTGTGTGTAGTATGGTGTGGAGAAAGACTGGCTGCTCCCTTGAGACTGCCCTCTCAGATGACAGGTAGGCATATCAGGGTGTATGGGAGCTACTAGTCTATCCTTTGAGATCTCTCTCTCAGATGAAGGGTGTACAGAATAGGGTGTGGGGAGGGACTGCCTTCTCCTTTCAGACCTCTCTCTCAGATGGCAGGTGTGTGTAGTGGAGCATATGGAGGGACTGCCTCTCCTTTCAAACCTATCTCTCTCTAATGACGGCTGTGTATAGTAGGGTATGTGGGGAAGTACTCCCTCTTTTAGTCCTCCCTCTCAGATGAAGGGTGTGCGTAGTATGGTATGTGGAGGGACTGGTCTATCTGCTGAGAGCTCTCTCTGTAATGATAGGTGTGCCTAGTAGGGTGTGGGGAGGGACTGGCCTCTCCTTTCAGACCTGTCTCGCAGATGACAGGTGTGCATAGTAGGATGTAGGAAGGGACTTCCCTATTTCATTTATTTATTTATTTTAATGTTTTATAGAGCGCGAACTTGACCTGTGAGGGTATCAGAGCGCTTTACATAGTTACACAGTAAACAAAGCAACAAGGCAAGACGACAAAGCAACATAAACTGAAGTGCAGAAATATACAAAGTTTGGGGAGGGGTAGGGTAGCTGAGGAGCATAGGATACAGTTACAGTTGGCCCAGTAGAAGCAGAAACGGAAGCCCCAACGATTACATATCAGGGCGAGTTGGTAAACAGCGGAGGAGGCAATAGTTATGGATCCGATAGGCATACTGTGGAAGGTGCAAGCATGTCATTAGCCAAGAAATTTGCCCATGAGGAAGGTTTTGGTCTCCTTCTTGAAGCGTGATAGAGAGGGAATGTTTCCGATGTCAGACGGGAGAGAGTTACAAATTCTTTGTGCTGCTCCGAAGAATGCCCTATTGTTGGTTCTTTTTTTCTGAAAGCGAGCAGGTTGGAGCAGGAGGTTTCTAGCGGACCGGGAGTTCCTAGTTGCTCCAGACATCACCAGTTTCTGCACCAGATAGGCAGGGGAGTTTGCGTAGAGGGCCTTGTGAGTAATACAAGAAATTTTCAGTTGTATTCTGGCCTCCATAGGGAGCCAGTTTAGGGCTTTCAGATGTGAAGAAATGTGGTCAAATTTCCTGGTGCCTGTGAGTAATCTTGCGGCCGCATTGAGGCAGACTTTTAGAGGAGCCAGAGAGATTTTGGGTAAACCATCGAGGGTGGAACATCCATATTCCAGTCTAGATATGACTAGTGCTTGGACTGCCATTTTTAAGTCTAGAGCATCTATGAAGGGTTTTAACTTCCACAGGTAGCTCAGGTGGAATCTGGCTGATTTAGCCATTGAGTTGATGTGGTCAGGCATGTTCAAGTTACTGTAAAGGAGTATGCCCAGGGATTTGGTGGAGTTCACAATGGTAGGCGGGCAATTTAAGGCTGTGATAGCTTTGATCCAAGTCTCGATCTCAGGGTTGGTTTTGGAGGGGGAGATCAGGAAGAATTTCGGTTTTCTTTGCATTGAGTTTTAGTTGGTTAGCGACAAGCCATTGGACAGTTAGTTTCAGGGTCTCGTTCAGGGTAATGATCTCCTCAAGTGATGTAATATTGATGTATATTTGGGTATCGTCCGCGTACATGTGGTAGGAGATGTTGGCGGTATGGAGAACTTCAGTGAGTGGCTCTAAGTAAAGGTTAAAGAGGGTGGGTGATAAGGTTGAGCCTTGGGGGACACCTTCTGTAACTGGGGTGGGAGCTGAAAGTTTGCCATTTATGAGGAATCTCTGAGATCGGTTATGTAGGAAGGACCTGAACCATTCTAGGACAACACTATCAAGCCCCATCCCATCCTGAGATTAAGGCGTTCGAGTAGCTCACCATGGTTGACCGTATCGAAGGCGGAGGATAGATCAAGCAGGATTAGAAGGCAGGTTTTGCCTTGGTCAAGGACTTGGAGGGCATCATCCACGATGTGGAGCATAGTGGTTTCCGTGCTGTGCCCCAGTCTGAAGCCAGATTGAAGGTTGTCCAATAGGTGGAAGTTATTGATGTGCTGACTTAGTTACTGTTGGATACATTTTTCTAACACTTTAGCTAACAGAGGGATATTGTAGATAGGTCTGAAGTTGTCGAGAGAAGCGGGGTCCAGAAATGGCTTTTTTAGGATAGGAAGGACGTGACTAGCTTTCAAGGGGTCCGGGATAGAGCCCTGCTGAAGTGAGGCATTGATTATTGTAGTCCAGCAGGCAATGATGGCTTGGGTGACCGCAGTCAGGCAGTTAGATGGTAGAGGGTCATTGAAGTGGTTATTGGGGTTCAAGGCAGAGAGGAGTTTGGAGGTGGAGTCTTCGTCGCATTAATCGAAGTCAGTCCAGTGAGCTTGGTTTTTAGGTGAGGCCAGTGTGAGTATTGCAGAGAAGGGGGAGAGGTCAGGGGGGATGAGAGTAATCAGCGGTATTGAGTTCAGTTTCTAGTGCCTTGGTTTTATCAGTAAAGAAGGAAGAGAATTCCTCTGAGGATATTAGTGATTTAGGGGATTCTTTCTGAGATTTAGCCAGTTTATCAGATTGGTGTTTGATCAGCTCAAAGAGCTTGCGGGGTCTGTTTCTGGCATTCCCCAATTCCAATCTGAAATATTCTTTTTTTTAGTTCAGGATATGTTTGTTGTAAGAGTTTCTTGCCTGGCGGAGAAGTTTAAGATGCTCAGCAGAGAGGTGCTGTCTCCAGATTCTTTCAGCTTGTCTTAGGGATCTCCTTTCCATGTTGAGGGAATCAGAGAACCAGGGGTTTCTGTCTTTAATTTGTGACCTTTTTAGTGTTAGAGGGTCCAGGTCATCCAGGATATTCGATATAGATGCAAGGTCACTGACCGCAGTAATGTGCTAGGGGGGAGATCGGAATTGCAGCATGCTTCCAGTTTGATACGGTCAAGGTTCTTAGTGTCTCTGATCCAGAGCTTGGGGATCATCGATTGTGGTGTCTTTCATTTGCGGTCCCTGGTAGAACGAAGGAGATGGTGTGGTGGTCCGACCAGTTGCATGGGTCTATGGAGACAAGTTTGACTGTGGATTCTTTAGAGATGATCCAGTACAGGATGGCCCCTTTTGAGTGAGTAGGCAGCGAGCAGGCTTGGGCCAGGGCTTGATCAGAGAGGAGGTCTTTGATAGTGTTGACGTGGGGGTCTTTAAGGTCATTCCAATGCAGGTTGAAGTCACCAAGGAAGATTTCTTTAGTATTGGAGGGAATCTCGGTTGTGATGATATCCATGAGGAGGTCATTGAAAGAGTCATTCGAGCCAGGGGGGTGGTAGAAATGTGCAAGTTGCAAAGGTGTAGTGAGTTGCTGGAAATGGAGAGGGCGAGGTATTTGCAGGAGTCAGTGGAGTCAGCAAGGAGTTCTGTGACCGAGAGGGAGGATCAGTAGATGCAGGCGATGCCTCCACCTTTTTTGTTGGAGAGACTGTCTAGCCTAGCAATGTTGTAGTTAGGGGGACTAATAAGTCGAGGCAAGGGGAAGAATATTCATTGAGCCAGGATTCGGTTAGTATAGTTAGGTCTATGTTTTTTTTCAAGATGAGGTCAGAGATATCCGAAGCATGTTTCTCTGTCGAGTGGCAGTTAATTAAGAGGCCCGATAGAGGGGAGTCCGGGGGAGTGTCAGGGGTCAGGGCGGATAGAAGCACTGGTGGGAGGCTGCTTTTAACCACACTTCTGTTGTGAAGCGTAGCTGGTCTGTTAGGGTTGATGGAGACTGTGTAGATGTGCTGTTTAGGACTCGTATCTTGAGGGCAGGGGGAGTCTTGGGCAGGGTTGTGGGGCCTGTAGGATAGCTAGGATTTCTTCCCCCGTGAGGTCCGCGTGAGAGGAGGTGGCCGAGGTGGAGTTATAAGTGATTACAAGGGCTCTGGATTCTACCTCAGATAGGAGGCAGGGATGTTTGCACGTACGAAGACGTCTTAGAGGTAGCGGAAGAGGGTGCATGAGAGGGTCGCCGATCTTAGGGGGGAGAATGCAGGCAAAATGAGGTTTTGAGGGTGATCTTAGGTGGGGAGGATTGGGGTGTTTTGAGGTTGGCAAGGGTGAGTTCAGCGAGGCTAAGAAGGTTCATAGGATCCAGAATGGATCCATGAATGCATTGGGTTAGATTTGTCGCTCTGGAGTGTAGAGTTTCGACATCCATAAAGGCTGGGGGTGCAAGAGTGGTGGGGTGCGAGGGTTCGGGAGCAGTGTCGGTAGCACATGGAGGTGACAGAGGAGAAGGGTTTACTTGAGACTGATTCAGGTGTCTTTGGAGGCATTACCAGTTCACGGTAATGGAAGATGGTTGGCGGGGAGTTGACCAGAGGTCTGGGGGTGCCTCTGTTGGTGGGGTTAGAGTGCGAGCTGTCGTGGTTAGGTTGACCCATAAGCGGGGCCAGCGAGGGGCAAGTTAGAGCTGAGGGTGTTTTTTGGGGGAAGAGCCAGCCTCGTTGTTGGTGGGGGGCGTTAGGTGGGGGATCAGTGGTGTAGGGGAGGATCTCAGGCCAGGTTCAGTGGATATGGTGAGGGGTAGGATGAGCAGTGATGGAAGCCGTAGTGGTGGGGGTAGGCGGGTGGATAGGCAAAGTAGATTGGTAGGGCGTAGGGCCTATGGTGCGGGAGTTGGATACCTTATACGTGCTGTGTACATGATTTCTAAGCAGGGAGAAGAGATCAGCAAATTTATTGAGGTTATTGGATGAGGCTTGGATCAGAATGATGCCATTTTTGTATAGGGTAATGGTAATGTCAGCTCGGAGCGTGGAGGAGGGGGCAATATAGAGTTTGGTGACATATGTAATGTTTCTCAATGAGCGAACTGTAAGGAGGTGAATTAGGGTTTTGCACCAGGCTGCAATTCTTTTGGAGTAGAAGATGAGGTCATTTATGCAAGTACCACTGTCCGTGTTGAATCGCAAGTCGGTTACCAGCATCTCTGGGTGGCTTTTTAAGGTGACATGCTTGAAAGATTTAGCCGCGGTTTTGGAGAGGTGGGGGGTAGACCAAGTTAATGGGGTTTTCCCCGGTCCAAGTCAAGGTGGGACATGTCATGTTTATTTGGGGAGGGGCAATAGAGTAAGTTAAAGGGGTAGAGGGGTGGCAGTAGCGGTCGCAATTTTGGAGTCAGGCGTGAGGATTTTTGGCCGAAGTTTACAAGCTGTGCAAGTAATCCTAGAGCCGGAAAGAAAGAATTCAGAGGGTTGAAATGCACTTTTGAATTAGTGCAATTGTAACGTAACCTCACTAGGGGAGAGGTTACATCGGCAGGGGCGGAGTGGAGAAGCTAGAGAGTAGGTAGAATAGGTAGGTGCAAGTAATCCTAGGGCAAGAGCGAATTTCGAAGGCAGAAATGCACTTTTAAATTAGTGCAATTGTAACGCAGCCTCACTGGGGTGAGGGTTCATCGGTGGGGGTGGAAGGAAGAAGTTAGGGGATAGGAAGAGCTGGTAGAAGCAAGTATTCTTAGGGCCAGAGAGAAGTCAAAAGGAAAAAAAAGTAGTGAAGTCAAAAGACAACAAAAGCACTTTTAAATTAGTGAAATTGTAGCGCAGATTCACAGGGAATGAGGATACATCAGCCGGGGCGGAGGGGAGAAGCTAGAGAATAGGTAGAAGCAGGGCACCTCCATTTTAGGTTGGGAGCCCAGCTCCGGGGTTAACAATTCAGCCGGGGGGGGCAGGTTTAAGGATAGATAGATAGAGGGCGCCGCCATTTTAGATAGGGAGCCCAGCTAAGGGGTCAGAAAAATGGCTTGGCAAACGTGCATCTGGTGCTTCCAAGTCGACGCAAGTGTGAGTCAAGACACAGTGTAGGAGGAAACAGGGTGGCAGCTACAGAGGCCGAAGGAATTGCAGGCAGCACAAGCAAGCATAATTGCTCAGAGCCTCTGTGGATCATGAGGGTCCAGGCAGCGGGATACGTCGAGGGGGGGGCGGCAGGAGCTCGAGGCATTATGTGGTTCTCGGGAGCCTCCTGAGTGGTGATGTGAGCCCCAGTAGGTGCGCTCAAGTCAAGCCTGTGGGCCGTAGTTCGGGGTGAAAGCCCGCCCTCGCCAATGCTAGGAACGAGGTCCAGCTCAAGAGACTTCCCTCATCCTCCCCAGGGCGGGAAGACGCCACTCGCCGTGTTAGAAATAGGATTTCTGATTGGCTAAGGCTTGCACCAAAGCCAGGCAGAAACCACCACTCTAGTTAGGGCAAGGGAGTTACACGCCAAGATAACCCCTGCTCGCCCCCTTGGCAACGTGCAACGAGCAGTAAGGCTTATCCCGGAGGCAATGTGTAAAGCGTTTGAGCAACACACACACACCAGCAACACACTAGGCACACCACAAAAAGGAACACCACACAAGGTTATATATAAAAAATAGCCTTTGTATTACAATAAACACATTAGATCATAATCACAAAGATACACTGTGCCAACTGGCATTGGGCAGTATTTACAGGGGATTATTTACACAGGACAGGGCTACGTGGGCCACTGTCAGAATCAACACTTAGTAGAAATAGCACTTAGAACAACTGTAGCACAAAATAACAATTGTAGAACACAACCAGTAACCACTGGTAACAGGTAGGTACCCACTACGCAATGCTAATCACCTTAGGCATAGATCACCCAGGGAAACAAACTCAGTAGCATAAACTATACTAGGCAAAACAACCTGCTAAGCATAAAAATACAGTTAGAGGTAATGGCTTAAAGGCATTGCACATTGCGCATAAATCACCTTAGGCATCAGGTAGTTATCAACATAAACACAATATACCATCACCTTGTGCAAGAATCACATAAGATACTAGCTCCCGGCCAACTGGCCTTCCGTGGACTCAAACGCCCTTTGTCCAACAGTGTCAGGACTTGCTGCGCAGGCAGCCAAAGAAGAATGCGCAAGAGTTTAGGACCTAAACGTGGCAGATGCTCGCTACTTGCTGGGCAGCTGGAAATCACTCAACTGGGGCAGGGGCTCTCACTGGCCCTCAGAACAGATTGCGCCCAACGTTGGAGCCACACGGGGCTGTGAAGAAAATAAGGGCCCTGGAGTTCTCTGGCTCCCGAAACCAACTGTGCCCCAGGAGCACCCTGGCTCCTTAAATAACCAACTATGGTCCCAGGACGTTGGAGCCCAGAGGCTCTTAAACAAGTATGCCCCCCAAGCACTGTGGGGCAAAACACGGGGCGAAATCACGGGCCCCTCTGGCTGGGGAGCCCCACTCGGGAGATTCCTAAACAAACTGTGTCCCAACGTTGGAGTCCCACTCAGGGAACTCGGTAAACAATGGCCCCCCATACGTTGGAATCCCGCTCTGGGGACTCTGCAAACAATTATGGCCCAAGCCCATCTCACAAGTGCGCAAGCAGGCTCCAATTGCCACCAAAACCCTTTGAGGTAACACAGGACTAAAGCGTGAGACGTGCTGGCATCCGAAAGGTACCCCTGAGAAGAGATGCAGCCAGTACCACTGCTCCATGCTCACTGTCCCCCCCAGCGCCGGTTACCTTAGACTCTGCGGGGCAGACGAGGCTTTTGGTTGGCATCAGTCCCGGTCGGCTTTTTTCTCTGGACGCTCTCCGGTTCTATGCGGGCCGCTCTGCTTCCTGGGTGTAGGTGGGGAAGCCCTCGAGCCGGGGAACAATCCCAGAGTGGCCCCACAATGACACGTTGGGAGTTCTGGCAGGTCAGGAGCCAATCACTGCGCGGTAGACCGATGACGCGGCCGGAATCCCTAAGGCCAGGAGCCAATCCCAGCGCAGTGCACATATGACCGTGTCGGGACCCGGGCTAGCAGCGGTGAAGGTTTCCCCCGATTCTTGATTCCCTCTGCAAACCCGGCCTGCTGCGGTGAACTCAGGGGTCAAAACGAGGTGTAGGCTCCCTCTTATTCAAGATATAAGACTGGGTAGGCACCCGTAATTAAAATAACAAACTAGGAGGCCATAACGCGGGGTGGGCACCTGCTAGGAATTAAGTACTCATATAAAAACGGGGTGGGCACCCGTAAGGAGGTACAAAAATCTGCACAGAGTCCCTGGCGGGGTGGGCACCCGCTAGGGATTTCAAAATGGGCGAATATGCTGGGTGGGCACCCGTGCCGAAAATCGGGCACAAAGGTAGGGGCATCCCCACGCCGGGGACTCCCTCTGGAAAGGGACTGCAGCTCCGTGCTGCGGTCGAAAACAGCAGTGCTGCTCTTTAGGAAAATAAAGCTCTTTTCCAGCCCTCACAGCATAAAAAGAAAGTGCTCTCAGGCACTACAGTTCCAAAGTCTCTCCCAGATAGCAGGTGTGCATAGTAGGGTATATGGAGGGACTGGCCTCTCTGCTGAGACCGATCTCTGTAATAATGGGTGCATAGTAGGGTGTGGGGACAGACTGGGCGCTCCTTTCAGACTTTTATCTCAGATGATTGGTATACATAGAAGGATGTTTGAATGAGCCTTAATTCTAGACGCAAATCTTCTCAAACAAATGAACATAAATAGTAGAGTCTAATAAACACCTTCTCCAGTAAGACGCCTTCCAACAGTTACAAGTATGCATACCAGAGTGTATTCAAACATCATCTACTCCTTCCTACTTTTCACGATCCTGTGGGAGACTGGCACCATCATAAAAAAGTTGTTTTAGAAAAGAATTAACCTTCTAATCATCACGCTCTTTATCTCTTATACACTTCTTCTCAAAACAAGGATGACAATATGCATTCCTACTAATACTGTGTATTGATAACTCATCTACTCCTTTTCACTATTCACAATCCCGCAAGAGTCTCACAAGACCATAACAATTAGATAAAACAATATTCATTTATGTTCTTCATAGTATTTATCCCTGCTTCGTAAACTTAGGGGGACAGCATGCCTTTCTCTTAACCCTTATATAGATTTTTTATTTCATTTCCACAACCCCTCTAATTTTTCACAGTGAACAGTAATGGTGGCCATTTCATTTGTAATGTTCCAACAGCCAGCCAATCAGAGCACTTATGAGACTTACAGGAGACTCTCTCTACCACAAGAGCGTGAATGCTCACAGGAAAAACAGGCCTCTCGACCAATCACAGGGTTCCATTTTTGATTTTGCGCTCTTGTTGGAGACTCGTGGGCCTCTTGCGAGCCCAACTGCCAAAATATACAATTATTTGGGACCCTTAATATCTCAAAAACTACTGAATGGATTTACACCAACTCACAAAAAGCACAATATGCAGACCAAGACCAATTTCTAGGCCCCAGAATGCATGGATCACCCTGAACTTTAACAGGAAGGAGTTGAGGTAGATTAACTTTTTTGTGAGAAAGTTTTGTGGAGATTCTTCTTAAGAGGCCAAAGTTGTTAGCTAAACAACAAACGCTCCATCAATGGAGAAGCAGACCTAACTTTTTTATAGGTATATGTTAGAAATGGGGGTCTCTAGTTGGCAATGGTATACACCTTTGTCCAAATAGGGACCCTTACTTCTAGTCAGAGAAAGGGGGATACACTCCTGAATAACCCCTGCCCACCCCCTTGGTAGCTTGGCATGAGCAGACAGGCTATCTCAGAGGCAGTGTGTAAAGGATTTGTGAACACATACAGTAATACAGTGAAAATATTACAAAGGGACACCAGTTTAGAAAAATAAGTCATCTTTACTAGACTTAACACAAGACCAAACGACAAAAAAACACAATACAGTAATCAAAAATATAACTTTCAAATTATAGAAATAGCTTAGTTCAATGTAGATGGTAGTTGCAACACTTTACTCTCAAAGTACCTTGGATGCATCACGCAATACAAAAAAAAAGGGTCGCAGGGAAGGCAATGCGTCAGTTCCTTGCTTTGGGGGAGGCGGCGCACCTGTTCCTTACTGCAGCGCAAGGAAGGTGATGCATCTGTTCCTTACCGGAGAGGAGGCGAAGCGTCTGTTTCTTACTGTGATCCGGTGCGATGCAACAAGATGGCGCCGCAATTGGACAAAATGGTGTCTTGGATGCTATGCGACAACATTGGATGCGACGCGTGCATGCCTGACGGCTGTGCGGCGAAATCAATGAACTCTGGAGCAGCGACAGGCCCTGTGACACACTTCTCCGGTGATGCGACAACGACCACTGCGGCGGCGGCACGCTTCTCCAGTGCTGTGACAGGTTTCTGCGATGCGATGGCGAACAGCTGCAGTGGCGGCATGCTTCTTCGTCGTTGCGATGGCAACTGCTGCCGAGGCGACACGCTTCTCCTCGTTGCTTCGCGCTTCTAGTTCTAAGCAACACACAGTCTCTCAGAGGGCCCAACCAACAGCAGGTGCCTTACTGTAGGTAGAATTCCCAGCAAGGAATTTCAGGGGGAGCTGGAGGTGAAGTCTTTGCGTTGTGTCCCTGAGACTTCAGAACAGGAGGCAAGCTTAGCCTCAAGTCCTTGGAGATCTTCCTCATGATGGTGATGAAGTTCCTTTTCTCTTTTCTTTGGCAATAAGTAACCACTGAAGGCCAACCCCAAACAGTCACCAGCGCTGGGCCAGTCTCCTCCTTCAGCTTCCTTGGTTTCTTTCCTCAGCAAAGGTTTGTCTTCATTCCCAGAAGTGATCTAAAGTTCTGGGCCCCAATATTATTACTGCAAAATCTTTTGTTCTCTGAAGGCAGAGTGTGTATGTACCTAGTCAAAACCAGTTCTGTCCTCCTGGGTGCAGCTTCCTGGCAGGAGGTGGAGACAGAATTGTTTGAGAGCAGACCTGCCAGGTAGTTGAAAGGAAATCTCCTCCCCATACTTTTTATTCTATGAGGGCCCAGGTCAGTGAAAGGAAATCTCCGCCCCTACTCTCTATTCTATGAGGGCTCAGATCAGTGAAAGGAAATCTCCTCCCCGTACGCTCTATTCAATACAGATCCTATTCAGCCCAGCCCTGACCCATCAGACTGCTGGAGCCAAGGCCCTCTCCAGCCTCCTGTCACTCACAAACCAGATATGGAATACACAAACCCAGCAGAGACATAATAGATGGTTAGGCAAGAAAATACCTACTTTCTAAAAGTGGTATTTTCAAACACAGAATGTAAACATCACCTTCACTAAAAGATGTATTTTAACATTCTGAGTTCAGGCATACTAAACTCGAATTTCTACCTTGTTCCCTGGGTCAGTTAGGATTATAAGATGTTATAATCAAAGTGCCCATTCTGGCCTATGGGAACAGGTAGCCTTGCAATATTGGCTGTCATTCACTATCAGGACATGCCACACACTTCAGGGCATGTCCTACTTTTACATTCAATGCACCCTGCCCATGGGGGTACCTTGGGCCTACCTTAGGGGTGACTAACATGTAGAAAAGGGAACCAGCAAGTGGGTGCAATTGACAAGTCGACATGGCAGTCCCAGACTGCACACAGGCTCTGCAATGGAAGGCCTGAGCTATATTTTACAAGATGCTTCTGTGAGTGGCACAACCAGTGCTGCAATCCATCAGCAGCATTTGATTTACAGACCCACGCTAATGCTGTATATATATATATATATATATATATATATATATATATATATATATATATATATATATATATATATATATATATGCCAGGAACCCCTCCACAACGCAGAAGGAAGCAGCCACACACGGGGAATCCAGGGAAGGGCTTTATTAGACGGCAGTTAGGGCATAATGCATTTCGGCTGTGACGCCTTCATCGGATGCCTGCTGCTCACCAAAGTCACGAACTCGCCTCCGCTCTCAATGTTCCTGCAGTGCTCTCTTGATAAAGAGCAGGCACCTCCCCCAACCATGTGATCTTCCACCTGAGGCAACACAGTAGGTACTGCAACCCCCAGAATGCATCATCTCTGGGCTGGTGGTAAGTGGGGAAATGTTCAAACCAAGTGGTGGTGTCCTGCAGGGCAAGGCGCGTGATGTCAGGCGAAATGAAGTCTTGAAGCCTCCCTGGGTCCCCGCTTTCCGTTACCCCTTCCAGCACCAAGTCCTGCCAGCCGAGAGTTGAATACAGTGAAACACACTCCGTCGTGAAGTCACGAACTGCCAAGGCAGCGGCCTCTGCCAAACTGATGCTTTCAGGTGGACTGACAAGTATCCATTAACATGGAGAACGGAGAACTGCTGCTGCAGACGCCAGAAAAACTGTCAGCCAACTTTTGTAACGGGACTGCTGAACACGCCTCTGACCGACGTGGAAATGTGCCAGGAACCCCTCCACAACGCAGAAGGAAGCAGCCACACACGGGGAATCCAGGGAAGGGCTTTATTAGACGGAAGTTAGGGCATAATGCATTTCGGCTGTGACGCCTTCATCGGATGCCTGCTGCTCACCAAAGTCACGAACTCGCCTCCGCTCTCAATGTTCCTGCAGTGCTCTCTTGATAAAGAGCAGGCACCTCCCCCAACCATGTGATCTTCCACCTGAGGCAACACGGTAGGTACTGCAACCCCCAGAATGCATCATATCTGGGCTGGTGGTAAGTGGGGAAATGTTCAAACCAAGTGGTGGTGTCCTGCAGGGCAAGGCGCGTGATGTCAGGCGAAATGAAGTCTTGAAGCCTCCCTGGGTCCCCGCTTTCCGTTACCCCTTCCAGCACCAAGTCCTGCCAGCCGAGAGTTGAATACAGTGAAACACACTCCGTCGTGAAGTCACGAACTGCCAAGGCAGCGGCCTCTGCCAAACTGATGCTTTCAGGTGGACTGACAAGTATCCATTAACATGTGATTCCAAGCTCGCCTTACTGCTCCAATTTACTTGAAAAGACCAGCGTGGACCCAGGTTTTTCTTTAGTGAATTATTTTATTTTTGCCAATGCCGCCATGACGCATTTCAGGAGATCCCTCCCTTGATCATATATATATATATATTTATCACCAGCAACCACCACTGCAGTGTTGCAGACAACGAGTGCACTGATGGGCAGAATTCATAAATTTTTATTCGCAATCCATAATCCAGCACTAACAGCCTTGCTTCGGCACACCGCCTTTTTCAATATTATTACCTACTGGCGATATATATAGTTAGGATTTTTTCTCTATGGAACTTTTGAAAATTCTATGTCTAATAACTTTGGCGTTTGTGGACGGAATCGGCTGAAATTTTCAGGAAAATGGCACATTTTGTTTCTGAGCAGCCCCTGAAAATTTGGGAGGGTTCCGTCAAGGGGGGGCCGAGAAAAAAGGGGGGTCCCAAAACGCATTTTTCCTATTCATTTTTCCATAGGGCGTTTGGCCTCACTTTTAGCTCGAACGGCTGAATGGATTTGCACGAAACTTGGCAAAATTGTAGGGACTGTTAGCCCGATGTGCCTTTGCTGGGTCTCAATATATGTGCTCCAGTGGATTTTGAGAAATTAACGTTTAAAAAAACAGACATATCTGTGACAGCGTACCCGATAGCGCACCAGTTCGCGTACTTTTCGCGTAACGGAGCTTTGCGAAGCGAAGCTGATTGGCTCTCCGGTGTCTGTCAACATTCTAAACAGTCCGGAGCGGCCACCATCTTGTCTCTCAGTAGGATCGAGAGACAAGAGGAGGCCAAAACGAAGGGGGAAATGAAGGAAAGGGGGCAAGGTAGACCTCTTCTGACCCCCTAGGATTGATGAGGAGGATATTAAAGTGCCCCGCGGGGCCCAAAAAAAAAAAAAAGCGATTTTTTGTCGTAGAGGCGCAAATCGGTACGTGAACCGGGCAGCTAACCGGGCAGCTAACCGGCAGCGTAACGGGAGTCTGAGGAGAAGCTGATTGGCTGTCAACATTGTAAACAGTCTGGAGCGGCCGCCATCTTGTCTCTCGGTAGGATCGAGAGACAAGAGGTGGGGAAAAACGAAGGGGGAAATGAAGGAAAGGGGGCATGGTAGACCCCTCCTGACCCCCTAGGATTGATGAGGGGGATATTAAAGTAGCCCACGGGGCAAAAAAAAAAAACATTGCGATTTTTCGCCGTAGAGGCACGTCCCGGTACGCGAACCGGGTAGCTAACTGGGCAGCTAACCGGCAGCGTAACGGGAGTTTGAGGAGAAGCTGATTGGCTGTCAACATTGTAAACAGTCCGGAGCGGCCGCCATCTTGTCTCTCGGTAGGATCGAGAGACAAGAGGTGGTGAAAAATGAAGGGGGAAATGAAGGAAAGGGGGCAAGGTAGACCCCTCCTGACCCCCTAGGATTGATGAGGGGGATATTAAAGTGCCCCGCTGGACAAAAGAAAAAAAAAGAAAATTGCGATTTTTCGCGGTAGAGGCGCTTCCCGGTACGCCAACCGGGCAGCTAACCGGCAGCGTAACGGGAGTCCGACATCTTGTGTTTTTGGAGCGTCCGGTTTACGTACCGGGTAGCGTTCCGGTAAGCGTAACAAGGGGAAAACCAAGAGAAACAGTAAAATAAAATTTAAAGGAATTGATTTCAACCAAACTTGGCAAAATTGTAGGGACTGTTTGTTTGTTGTGCCTTTGCAAGGCCTCAAGATATGTGCACGTGTGGATTTTGTCTAATTAAGGTTAAAAAAATATATATATATCTGTAAGCGTGCTCTGGCGCGCTTACGTTACGGGTTTTGTTTGCGCTGCAGAGACGATACGTCACGTTTATGCGATGCGTCATGAGGCGTCTTATGTGGCTACGTAATACGTCACGTAATAAAGAATATATTTTACAGCTATAGATATTAGCTTTTAAAAAACCAATGAAATTCACTAAAAAAAACATAGGTTATAGACCATATATAGTTAGGAATTTGCATTTACAAAACCATGAAAATTCACTGAAAAAACCATTGGTTATAGATCATATATAGTTAGGGATTAGCATTTACAAAACCTTAATTTACTCGCACAAAACCATAGAAATTCGCATATATAGTTAGTTGCAATAACTATATATCGCAATCCACTGCTGATGATGTCACATATTACATCATTCATGACATGGTCAGTGACATCACTGATGACATCACTGATGACATCTCAAATGAAATCACTGATGACATCTCAAATGACATCACTGATGACATCACTGATGACATCTCAAATGACATCACTGATGAAATCACTGATAACATCTCATTTGACATTACTGATCACATCACTGATGATATCATTCATGTGATAATACGATGAACCTCTTCAGACTCTAATATAACCTTAGATACAATCAGTGTAAACAGACACTCACAGACTGTCACTCATCCATGGAGTTACTCACACACCTAGTCAGTCATGCAAAGAATCAATCACACCTCCATTTCCTCAACTATACAGTTATACACACCTTACTTAATCAAACATATACTAACACATATTTACTCTCTTATACAATCACTGATACAAGTTCACAATGATCCATACAGCCACTCACACATTCACTGGCTCTTATGCACAGTTATTTATATGTGTCAACTCTTACATGTACTGTGTTTTACATATGTACTTACTTTGACATGTAGCACTGAGAAATCCAATCACTCACCAATACACTCATGCAGATAGTCAACCGCCCATACAGCTGTTTCCACATGCACTTTCGAACCCATACATCTACTGAATCAACTGCTCACACATCTATGCACAGAGTCACATACCTCCCAGCCACCCTGTAATGGCAGGGTTTTTGGCTCTATTTAGCAGTGATATAGACTTTAATCTTGCTCACATCTAGGATAGGTATTCTTAGCTTGTGTTGGCCCTTTTAAGCCCTTTCTTCCAGACCTAGAAGAGGATAGCTGCTTAATATGATGATAGATCCCTTATTCTTGACTCTAATCTGTCTATTGCCTATTGGCTTTGACATACTTGCTTATAGTAGACACATTAGTATGGTTTATGTAGGTATTCTGACAGAGCTAAGGGGTATTTCATCCCTTTCAGGCCTACAGGCCTAGAACTAGAGGGACTCCATCTTGATGGAGCTGAGTGGCTTCAGGGGGAAAGGTAAAGTTTACAGTAAGGCATGTGTTTTTCTCTTGGGCCCAGACGTAACAAGCAGCTGGCCACTGCGGTTGCGTGGAAGCCTGGGAGCTCGCACAGGAATTCGGTAGGAGGCAGCCCTCTGGTGGAAATTTCCATGAAGGGAGAGGAATCCATATTAGCGAGCTACAGGAGAGGAGGAGTGTTCATTCCAGCTTGTGTGCAGTTCAGCCTGGAGCTCAGTTCAGCTTGGAGCTCAGTTCAGCTTGGAGCTCAGTTCAGCTTGGAGAGAGAGAACTGGATGTCTGCTGGAGCTGCAGAATAGAGTGCAGTTCTGGAATGGAGAAAGAAGGCAGACGATTGCTGAAGATGAGGAGAGAGAGAGCAGTGCAGAGAGCATCAAAGAAGGCTGTCAGCTGGAGCAATTGAACCAGAGGCGTGATGATGTGGTGACCAACCATCGGCCAGACCAGAACCCCTTTCGGCCCTTTATGCTACAAGATGGTGTCTTCCATTCAGAAAATATTGTTGGCAGCATTTTGAAAGGAAACAGAAACAGCCGTTCTCCTAGTGAGTTTCACATTGTTACATTTAGGAAGAATGTTGAAGAGTAGTATGTGGAAAATCTGAAGCCATTTTTCTACAAACTCTCAATTAGACTTGGATGGAAAAAAAAAACCTGAAGAATGTACAAACTGAAAACCAATTTTTGTCTGTATAGCATCAACAGTAACGCTTGAGTCAGCTTTGTGTCAAGCCGCCATTTTCATTCACTCAATAGCGTCCCCCTACACACATTCAGGGACCTGGTCGTGTCTTCAGATGAAACGGATTGTAGGAAAAGAAGCAGAAAGGAAAAGGAAAAAAGTTCAGCTGGACACCACCTTGGGCAATAGTGAAGCTGCAAAAGGTGCAAATAAGCTTCAGACAGTCTTCAACTTACTCTGATTCTTATAATAAACTTCAGATAGTCTTACAAGCACTGCTCAGAACTCTCAACTGAGGCACTCAACATCCAGGACTTGCCATTCGGATCTTGGCGCCTTGTGCTGGTTCCGACCTATTCACACATCGGTCCACTACTGACATCACCTCATAAGCCAACGGGGCACCCCACGCCGACTTTCGGCGCAGCATTGTAGGATGGCCACACCAGTACGGCAACTTGCTGGACACAACATCGGGGCCATCCAGATCTCGGCGCGTTCGACTCACTGTACCGCAACAGTGACCGCAACTCAGCTGGACACGCCGTCTTTCGGCGCAGCATTGTAGGATGGCCACACCAGTGCGGCAATTTGCTGGACACCACCTCGGTGCCATCCGGATCTCGGCGCGTTCGAGTCACTGTACCGCAACAGTGACCGCAATTCAGCTGGACACGCCGTCTTTCGGCACAGCATTGTAGGATGGCCACACCAGTGCGGCAATTTGCTGGACACCACCTCGGTGCCATCCGGATCTCGGCGCGTTCGAGTCACTGTACCGCAACAGTGACCGCAACTCAGCTGGACACGCCGTCTTTCGGCGCAGCATTGTAGGATGGCCACACCAGTGCGGCAATTTGCTGGACACCACCTCGGTGCCATCCGGATCTCGGCGCGTTGTGCTGCCTTCGGCCTATTCGCACATCGGTCCGCTACTGACGCCGCCTCACGTGCCAACGGATTTTCTACGCTTTTTGTAGCCCTATGCCGCATAACAGGTCATGTGACTTGTTTATAAAACTTTTCATTGGTTCATTTTACTTTTGGTTTCCTAAAGATGGAAGGCTTGGTCATATGACCTAAAAATAACACTTTTCATTGGTTTAGAATATTTTTTTTTCCCAAACGATGAAAGCCCCACCTTGTTTCTGGATCATTCAGACTGAAGCTGGCGTCAGCATGAGAGCACCACCATCTCGTGGCTCCGTCGTGGTCATTCCGCGAGCAATCATGGCAGCCGCTTCCCACCGGAAGCCTGCGGGAGTCGGGGGCCCCCAAGACTTTTGTAGAATCATCACGGCTGAGGGGACGCTTTTCGAGAATGGAGCCCAAGCCCTAGCAGGCAAGCGTCCGAGTTCCAAGGTGTCCCAGGGCCATTTCAGTGGACCAGGCCCAAAACCGAGGAGCCGTCCGCCATTTTAAGAGCCATGTGGCAGCCGCCTATCGCTGCACTGCAAGAGTGGAAGCAACTCAACAACATGGTGAGCGAGACGCTGTAGCCGCAAAAGCGAGCGCAACTCAGCTAGATGGCCGCCACCTGGGGAGGCCCGTTCACGCCGCCTCCCCCACCCCCGGGCCGCCGCACGCCAATTTTCGGAGCAGCATTGTAGGATACCAAAACCAGTGCGGCAGTTTACTGGACATCACCTGGGTGCCTGTCGTACATGTTGTGTCAGCCATGTGACACTGGACACAGTCCCATCAACATCTCAACGCGTTCTGCTGCCTTGGGACTATTCGCACAACAGACCGCTACTGACGAGGCCTCCCCCCGCACCACCCGGGACGCCCCACGCTGTTTTTCTGTGCTGCATTGTAGGATCCCAAAACCAGTGCGGCACCCAGGCGACATCACCTGGGTGCCGTCCAGAACTCTGCACGTTGTGCTGCCTTGGGACTATTCGCACAAAAGTCAGCTTCTAACCATTGTTGCTTTTTGTGTTGAAAAATGTTTAAATGTTTTTAGTTTTTGTTCCGTTCGTTATAGTTAATAGTTAATAAAGTTTTATAATCTTACTTTGTTGGAGTGTTATCTATTTTTTTTAAAACGGGTGAATGGGGCCTTGAATCGGGTTATTGTCATGTGTGGGCTTTGGAAGTGTGCTGCTGCAGGATCGGACATTTCAAACTCAAATGCACGTTCTTTTTCTTACCTTTCCGAAGCATGGAGCGCAATAGCAGGCAGAGAAAGGGTGATGCACGTGTTGAACACTACCTGACCTGGCAAGTTGCTGGCAGTGCCCCCCCCCCCCCCGCCCGCTCCTGAAAGAGGACACACACACACCGCCGCCCCGAGTACTTCACAAATCTTTAAAAGACCATGCGCTTGTTCATGAGGCTTAAATGGTTTATCACCTCTTCTAGAACCCCTGCATCGACCCTCTGACGTTTCCTGGAAAAATTACCATGTAACACAATACCAAGCCCTGTCAGCTGAAACCCCCAAGGAATCGTGGGGTATATTATCAAGGGGGTTTATCTCCGCTTTTTTGGCTTTAAAAGCCAAGAAAGCGGAGATAAAAATATCTCCCTATTACCAAGCTGTCGCTAACACCAGTTAGTGACAGCTAAAAGGAGATAGCGACCATCTTGGGCCCCGCTTTGCATGTCAGTGATACTTATCACTAATGACATGCAAAGTGGCGTGCCAAGATGTTAGCGACTGGAAACAGTCCCTAACATCGCTATCTTCTATTACCAACTTTTGGAGATATTCGCGCTAAGCGCGAATATCTCCAAAATCTAACACCTGCCCTGAGCAGTTCTTAGCCATGTTATCCAATGGGAGGTGGATAACATGGCTAAGAGCATTTGCTCGATAATACATGAATATCGCTGACTTTTCTGCGATAATAGCAAGGTTTATCTGCGATAAAAATCGCCGATGTGCGGTGATAATTTTTGTCTCTAAACAAGTTAGAGACAAAAATTATCGCTAGTTGTTCGTAATATGCCCCCGGGTTTTTGCTTGCAGAAATCGGGAGGCGGGAGACTAGCACTGAAATCAGTAGTCACACGCCTGAATCGGGAGGGTTGGCATGTCTGAATTCTCTACAGCTGGGGCCATAAACTACATCTGCAGGGCTAGGTGATAGCCTAGGTCCGGCCTGGACAATCGGACACAGAGGAAGAGGAGTGTCAGAGGGTGCGGTAGTGAATAGGGTGAAAGAGAGGTGTCGGGAGGGCACAGGGTGTGATTCTCAGAGAAGAGCAGCGCAGATGGGGGGAAGTATATGGCCCATGCATGAGAGAGAGAGCGGGGATGACCAGTGCGTGGGGGAGATGCTTGCGAGGGTGGGGAGCCATGCTGAGGATCGGCGGCGTGCAGAGAGTGGCCCTGGTCAAGGCATCTAAAATGGCTGCCGTGCACAACAAAATTGTGGCATTGGACAAAAAGGCAAGATGGCGCAGACAATGTTTTTCAATAAGGATTCATTTATAACAAAATATTTACTCGCAGTGACAAAATGGTGGTCAACACTTCCTGATTTCCATCGAATCGAACGTTAACAAACGTCACGCAGCAAAAAAACAAAAAAAAAAAAAAAAAAAGCTCACGCACAGAGCAGTTTTTAACCATGTTATCCAATGGAAGGTGGATAACACGGCTAAGAGAATTTGCTGGATAATGCATGAATATCGCTGACTTTTCAACGATACTCATGCATTGTGGCCGATGTGCGGCGATAATTTTTGTCTCTAAACAATTAAAACGAAGCACAAAATGGCGAATTCCCGTTTCGCTACCAGTTTGCGGCCCAGTTCGCGGCCCGTGAAGCGCTTCTACCGTGAAAAATCATTTTTTTTTCTTTTCCCCACGGGACCCTTTAATAACCCCAACAACATTCCTAGGGGGTCAAGAGGGGGATACCTTGCCCCCTTTCATTAAATTCCCCTTTCGTTTTTCACCTCTTCTTCTCTCTCGATCCTACCGAGAGACAAGATGGCGGCCGCTCCGGACTGTCACGCAGCAAAAAAAAAAAAAGCTCACGCACAGCCGCTGGAAGAGATGTATCAACATATATCAGCCTCCTCAGCCACCCTCAGGAAACATAGGGGATTAGGATACGTCTCCCGCACCCCCTTATACCTAATAATTTAATTAACGAAGCACAAAATGGCGAATTCCCGTTTCGCTACCAGTTTGCGGCCCGTGAAGCGCTTCTACCGTGAAAAATCATTTTTTTTTTCTTTTCCCCACGGGACCCTTTAATAACCCCAACAACATTCCTAGGGGGTCAAGAGGGGGATACCTTGCCCGCTTTCATTAAATTCCCCTTTCGTTTTTCACCTCTTCTTCTCTCTCGATCCTACCGAGAGACAAGATGGCGGCCGCTCCGGACTGTTTAGAATGTTGACAGACACCGGAGAGCCAATCAGCTTTCTGCGCGCAAAGTTCCGAAACGCGAAAAGTAAGCGAACCGGATCGCTGCCCGGAGCGCTGTTACAGATATATATCTTGATTTAAACGTTAATTTCTCAAAATCCACTGAAGCACATATATTGAGACCTAGCAAAGGCACATCGGGCTAACAGTCCCTACAATTTTGCCAAGTTTCGTGCAAATCCATTCAGCCGTTCGAGCTAAAAGTGAGTCCAACCGCCCTATGGAAAACTCAATGTAAAAAACGCGTTTTGGGACCCCCCTTTTTTCTCAGCCCCCCCTTGACGAAACCCCACCAAATTTCCAGGGGCTGCTCAGAAACAAACTGTGCCATTTTCCTGAAAATTTCAGCCGATTCCGTCCACAAACGCCAAAGTTATTAGACATAGAATTTTCAGAAATCCCATAGGGAATTAATCCTAACTATATATACCTACTGGCGAACGCCAGTAGGTAATATATATATATATATATATATATATATATATATATATATATATATATATATATATATATATATATATATATATATATATCTGCAATACATCGCAGCAGCAGCACTCCACCCATCAAGTGGAAACACGAGGCATGGACCAACTTGTTGCAGCATTCAAAATATTTATTTTCCCAAAACAGCTTTGCCATGACGCGTTTCGGCCGTCCCTGCGGCCTTGATCACATGACAATGCAGAGTGCTCAGACCATTTTTAAAGTGCAAGTGCGTGACATGTTGTCATAGACATAAAAGTTTTACTATCCACATCAATCAATCAATCACGTCATTTGTCATGAATGCGTTTAAAATGCCATGGTTACTAGAAGAAATAATTTGTATAAATACAATAAGAATCTTTCTTCAACATACAGTTTCTGTTTGGATAAAACATGTAATGATAAACTGTAAATTTTTTCAATATCAATTTTTCTCTTACTGCATAAATGCATTTGATTCCATAACATTTGTAATTCAACTTATGCCTCTTCAACATGAAAAATTAAATCCAAATATTGACACGTGCCCACCCAAACGTGAAAAAAAGTTTATTTCAGAAAAAGAAACATTTTCTGATTTTTCTAAGAACATAAGATCAAAGAAAATATTTTCGGACATTTCATCTTGGCATAATTCAACAAATCATATTAGTAAGGCAGATTGTACAGAAAAAAAGATTTTGTAGCCAATAAGGATACACTTTAAACTGTATTAAATATATTTCATATGTTTCTATATAGAACCTTTTGGTTTCTAAAATAATTAGCACTTAAGATGTATTTCTTATGTAAGAAATAATCAATGTCTATTAGCCAAAATTTTATTAGAAGGATTCCCTTCAGTCTGATAAAGTGACATAGTGCTACAGTACAAAATTTAAAGTGACTAGTGCTACAATAAGTAAAAACAAAACCTGAATATCATATGGAATACACATTCCCAGATATATCGGTTTGTTCATCAGTTCATGGGGATAATCAGTTAGCTGGGGACAGGGTTTGTTGTAAACTTTAAACAGTTGATCATATAATTGCGCACATAAAATTATATATACCTATTCTGCACACATTTATTTACTTATAGGTGCAGGCTTAGAACCATCTATAAATAGGACCTCATATAAAAGTGGAATCGGTGACATGTTAGAAAGTTAGCCAGAATAAAAGACATATGGATAAAACCTACCCTAATGTCTAAAAGATACAGCTAAAAACAATCATGACACACAATAATTATACTGAGATGATAAAAACCTATTGTTTCATATTTAAAAGGATTTTCATTAATAGTGATTAAATAAATATATATAAATACACCATTACACCTAGGCAGTATAAATATTGCAAAATTCCAAAAAAGGGTCCAAGAATATACGGTATATATATGTACAATTTCATGTCTCATTGAATGATCGTACAAATTGAACCTCCTACATAAATAAGTTATTTACAAATATGTATAAAGGTCCTCAGTAATATTTAATCCACTTGGCCACCTAGAGTCAAATTCTAGAATGTAGTTAGTCTCTGTTCTTCTCATGCAGGCCTCCCTATTTCCTCCTCTACTTGTCACAGGGATGGATTCGTTTGCATAATATTTTAAGCATTGAGGTTTACTATTGTGACATGCCTCAAAATGCCTCGCAACCGGATAGGTTTGCTCCTTATTGATTATTGCTCGCAGATGTTGCAAGATTCTTTATGTACCGCCAGCTTCAGGCTGCCAACATATCTCAGATGACATTCACATTCTAGAATATAGATGCAATACTCAGTCTTGCATGTAAGATGTTGCTTGATTTCTTTGGTTGCCCTAGGGATAACAGTAGTGTATTTTCTCGTGTTTACCCCATGTTGACATGCTTTGCACGACAAGCATTTGAAAAAGCCCTTGCTTGTAGGCATCCACTTTTTCTTTTTAAATATATTACCTGCTGGTGGTCGCCAATGGGTAGTTATTGTTAGGACGTCGTTTTTATAGGAAGAACGTTTTTTCATTTGCCAATAACGTTGTCATGGTTTGACAAATCTTCACAAAAGTTTCTTAACTAGCTTGCTGGTCACATGAACTGCTGTCTTGAAAGTTTCAGGGTGATCCGTCAAGCGGGCCGAGAATAGAGTGGCAGCAAAACATGTTCCCTCGTGTTAATTTCCATCAGAAATTTAGACACAGCTACAGCCGAATGTCTGAGTGGAGTTAGACCAAATTTAGCAGAGAGGTAGCTTTTGGTCCAGAAAGCAACTTTTTTGTAAATTGGTGTAAATCCGTTCAGTAGTTGCGGAGTAATTTAAAGAAATTAAATATTGTTTATATAGGGATGCAGGGCATTCACTACCCCTTCCGATCTGAATGAACCGGTACATGTTGGCATTCATCTTGGGACTTGGCTTGAGCCGAGTGCCCCAAAAAATGTTAAAAGAGAAAAGAGGGCAGGGTGGAAATACCCTGACCCCCTAGACCTCTTGGCAGGCTTCCAACAGGATCAAAATTCTTTTTTTTTTTGCTTTTCATCGGGATCCTGCTGAAAAAAAAAATAAACAATTGTCTTCTGTTCTTCCTTAGTTATCACCCCCTGGGAGGGCCAGGTCCTGGGGGCATTTTTGTATTAAGGTAGGGGGGGCACATGGGCTCCCCCTCCTGGGGCTAAATATTGCCCCAGGGACCACTACCTCCCTGGGAAATTTTAATAAATGAATGTGGGGGTGATGGATCAACATCACCCCAGGTCTTCTTTATATACTCCCCAGCCCTGGGGACCACTACCTCCCCGGGGCGTTCCCTAAAAGCAATGCTGGGGCTGCAAAGAACCCAGGCAGCCCTGGAAACCCCCACCTCCTGGGGGCTATAATTTCAATTCAATTCATGTAGAACTGCATAGAACACTCTGCAGCCCCAAGGACCACCACCTCCCAGAGGCTTTTGCTTGGGGCCATGCGGTCCCCTGCAGCCCTGGGGTCCATGCACCCCTCCAGCCCTGGGGACCACCACCTCCCTGGGGAAAACTCAAAGAAAGAGCAGCACCCCTCCTGGAGCCATTAATAGCCCTGGGAACCACCACCCCCAGGACCGGCTCCTGCTATGTACTGGCGTGCCCACCTCCAGGACATAGCTCATTTCAAACCTTTATTCTGCCTTTTTCAACTCATTTCTGATCTTTATTCTGCCTTTTTCCGCTGCTGTCTGACCTTTATTCGGCCTCTTTTCTGCTCGTTTCTCACCTTTATATTAGGCCCCCATGGTCCTGCAGGAGCCAGCATTGCTGCTGTGCAGAGGGAGCTGTGACCATGCGGCCCCCTTCTTTGATTCTCAAGGGCCTGCCTTGGCAGGTGGTGGTCCCCGTGCTGCAAACGGCCTGGGAAGGGGGCCACTTTCCTTCTAAAAAAAGAAAGCCCTGGGGAGGTGGTGGTCTCGGGGCAAGGAGGTCGCCTAGCTCCAGCTCCATATTTAACTTAGCCCCGAGGAGGTATTGGTCCCCAGAACTCTGGGGTGTTTAGAGCACGCCACATTATAAAAATGTGGTCCCCAGGAGGTGTTGGTCCCGAGGCATAATTAATCCCAAGGAGGGGTACTCCGTGCACCTCCTTATCTTTTTATTTAAAAGCCCACATGCCCCCGGGACATGGCCCACTCAGGGGTTAGAATATAAACAAGTGAGGGAGACTGCACTTGTTTTTTTTTTAACTTTGCCTCAGATTTAAGGCTCCATCGCCTTCCAGTGGCAAAACAATTTTTAAAAAGTGCTTTTTGGCCATATCATGGTCACAGGGGGACCCCAGGATCCAAGTTAGCAGGTCAGGGATTTCCTACCCTGCTCCCTTGTCGTTTTTAACATGTTTTCTGTGGGACTCGGCTGATGGTAAAAGTGTTGGCAGCCAATCAGATTTGAGCATGGGAACTGTTGGATACTTGGAGGATCTGCTTCCCTATATATCCAAATTAGGATTTATTTGTTTCAATATCTCAAAAAAACTGACAGAGTTACACTAATTCACACAAAAGTTTCTTTCTGAACCAACAGCTATTTGACTGTCAGATTTGTTGGAATTTCTATCAGCAGTTCGGGTTGTAGTCGTGTCTAAAATTTCTACGGGAATTTGCATGGGAAAAAGCATTTTGGGACCCCCCCTTTTTTATCGGCCTCCGCTTGACGGATAACCCCAGCATTTTCAAGACAGCAGCTGAAGTGACCATTGTGCTAGTTTTGAAAAATGTGCGAGGATTGATCAAATGGCTCTAAGTAGGTAGTTATAGTTAGGACCAAGTTTCCATAGGAAAAATCTTTTTGGTTTTTTAATAACGTATACACCGTTTGACAAATCTTCATGAAAGTTTCCTAAAAAAGTGACCTACTCTATCTAGTTGTGAAAGGGAAGCTTCGGGTGATTCAACAAGCGAGGGCCGAGAAAAAGGGGGAAAAAAAGTATGTTTCTGAAGCAATCTCCATTATAATTTTGGACAAGACTACAATGTGAACTGCTGAATGAAATTGCACCAAATATGTAATATGTGAGGGCATAAGCAATGCATTACGGGTGTGTAAGTTATAATTGGCCCAGGTAACTATGACTGCTGAATTTCAATAGTTTCGTACGAGTTAAATCTGAGGCTATCTATAACGTCCCTATACCCTCTGTTTTTTCAGTGATATCTATGGTTTTTATCATTCGATTTTCAAACTATAACATCCCTGTGACCTTTGTTTTTTTCAGCGAATATATATATATATATATATATATATATATATATATATATATATATATATATATATATATATATATATATATATATATATTCACTGAAAAAACCATAGGTTATAGACCATATATAGTTAGGAATTCGCATTTACAAAACCTTATTTTACTCACACAAAACCATTGAAATTCCATATATAGTTAGTTGCACTAACTATATATCGCGCACCCGCAATCCACTGCTGATGATGTCACATATTACATCATTCATGACATGGTCAGTGACATCACTGATGACATCACTGATGACATCTCAAATGACATCACTGATGACATCACTGATGACATCTCATTTGACATTACTGATCACATCACTGATGATATCATTCATGTGATAATACGATGAACCTCTTCAGACTCTAATATAACCTTAGATACAATCAGTGTAAACAGACACAGACTGTCACTCATCCATGGAGTTACTCACACACCTAGTCAGTCATGCAAAGAATCAATCACACCTCCATTTCCTCAACTATACAGTTATACAAACTTTACTTATTCAAACATATACTAACACATATTTACTCTCTTATACAATCCCTGATACAAGTTCACAATGATCCATACAGCCACTCACACATTCACTGGCTCTTATGCACAGTTATTTATATATGTGAACTCTCACATGTACTGTGTTTTACATATGTACTTACTTTGACATGTAGCACTGAGATATCCATTCACTCACCAATACACTCATGCACACAGTCAACCGCCCATACAGCTGTTTCCACATGCACTTTTGAAACCATACATCTAGTGAATCAACTGCTCACACATCTATGCACAGAGTCATACACCTCCCAGCCACCCACACACACACTCAGTCTCCCATACAAATACTTGGGCAACCAATCAATACTCAGGTTATGGAGGTTGTAACTCAATAGGATTGTCTTTAACCTTAATATGTCTCTAAAGCTACAGATTCACCCTTTTGAAGTGGTTTTACCAGTTCGATTAATTTTTAAGATTGCATTACGAGCGCGATCACGTGATCGCAACTATAGCCAATCCTAGGACCCACAACATAAAACAGCAATACTCCAGGAGGTTCGGACTAGCCGATTGGAGGAGAGGTTGAATCGCGGGACGCTCACCGTTTTCCAGTAAGTTGTGGACTAAAGATGAACGTTTGTTGAACTATAGAGGTTCTTTCCTCCACTTTAAATGTTATTTTAGTTTAGCGGCCACTAATTGAGTTTATATAATGCCAGTAGGGAGTGACAGGTCACCCAGGAATTATCGCGTTAATCGTCAGGAGTTTTTGTTACCTATAAACAAAGTTTGCACGTTGGAGTTATTTTTGCTAATGGGTTAACAGCGGTTTATCATGAAAAATTGAATTATGTCATTAATGTAACACGCAGTGATGGTTATGAGGCTGATTGTATTTTCCTTGATTTTTCTCACACAGACCCCCGAGGAAGGGTCACCATAGACCCGAAATGCATTGGGTAAATGGAAAATTTAAAAATGAAGTGTCCTGAGTAAAGGATTGACATTGATTATTATGATTATGAAATAAATATCAATGATTGAAAACAAGAACAAAACGCTTAATGAAGGATTATTATACATTAAAACAAGAGAGGAGAACCCAGCTGGTTCAAGTAGAAGTGTGCACAATATTACCACCCTGCCAGTGGGAGTGTCCGCTGGCTCCCGAATTTGCTCATAGTATTGAAGTGTTCTCAGACTAAACACTTTGGTAATGTTGCACAACAACGATCTTGGATGAATTATAAAAGAGTATTGAACTTTTGAAGTATTGAGTGCTAGATGGACTCTTAAAGGATTTAGTCAACCAATCAATAACCCATATAGTTACTCATATAGCTACTTATCAACACATGCAACAGTTTACAGAACAACAGACATAATGATGCACAAATTAAGACAGTTTAGTCACTAACCCATGCACTCAGTGAGACACATTTAATCACTCACTCATACAGTCAGTCATGCACCTACTAAATCCTTCATCCAGACACTTATACATCCACTCATTCTTCAATATGTAAGACATATTTTAACTTTACAGAAACATACAGTCACTGGATGTTGTCATCAGTGATGTCATCAGTGATGCCATTTGAGATGTCATCAGTGATGTCATCAGTGATGTCACTGACCATTTCATGAATGATGTAATATGTGACATCATCAGCAGTGGATTGCGGGTGCGCGATATATAGTTAGTGCAACTAACTATATATGGAATTTCAATGGTTTTGTGTGAGTAAAATAAGGTTTTGTAAATGCGAATTCCTAACTATATATGGTCTATAACCTATGGTTTTTTCAGTGAATTTTCAAGGTTTGTAAATGCTTATTCCTAACTATATATGGTCTATAGCCTATGGTTTTTTCAGTGAATATATATATATACATACATATATAAACATATATCATCTGTATATCTATATAAATACAAACATAAATGCATGCATACATATACTTATATGCATACAGATGCATGTTATTTACATGAAAGTTGAAAAAACACTAATAAAAGCAAAGCTAAAAAGCCACCTCATTACAAACAGAATGGCTTTAACTTAAACGAGGGCGAGATCTATTGCATTTTCAATGCTTGTTCCATCAAGAAGGCATTCAGATGTGTCACACATTTGCCATAAATTCTGAATGTTAGCACTCTAGTTGCACATTAGATCACTGTAGTAAAGCTACTGCTCACCAGGGACGTCTGCTGCTGGTATTCAAAGTGCATGTTTCAGTCTGCATGTCAGAATTTTTTTTAATGAAATAGAAGAGGATTTGAGAAGTCACTCAAAATGATCCCTAATTTTTCTTTCTGAAGCACTAATCATACTTTCTATGGCAAAATTAACCCCCTCATGTTGTTCCTTTTTAAATTGAGTGTTTTCAGACTTACCACTTAATTCCAATCAAGATGGCTTCTGGTGTGCCATACTTTTGTCATAAGTAAGACTGTTAGCGCTCTAGTTGTTCTTTAGAACACTCTGGGACATTCTGTCATTGGGCTATACTTGGGGTACATCTGGGTGATATTTGGGCTACATTTAGGCTCTTTTGTCTCTGGTGGCCATCTTGGGAGACTGTATGTCAGAAGTTTTTAATGAAATTGAAGAGGGTTTGAGAAGTCACTCAAAATGTGCCCTAATTTTTCTTTCTGCAGCACTAATCATAATTCATATGGCAAAATATACCCCCTCATTTTGTTCCTTTTTAAATTAAATGTTTTAAGAGTTACCACTTTATTCCAATCAAGATGGCTTCAGGTGCGCCATACCTTTGTAATAGGTAGGACTGTTAGCGCTCTAGTTGTTCTTTAGAACACTCTGGGACATTCTGTCATTGGGCTATACTTGGGCTACATCTGGGTGATATTTGGGCTACATTTGGCCTCTTTTGTCTCTGGTGGCCATTTTGGGAGACTGCATGTCAGAATTTTTTAATGAAATAGAAGAGGATTTGAAAGGTCACTCAAAATGTGCCCTAATTTTTCTTTCTGCAGCACTAATAATACCTTCTATTGCATAATATACCCCCTCATTTTGTTCCTTTTTAAATTAAATGTTTTAAGAGTTACCACTTTATTCCCATCACGATGGCTCCAGGTGTGCTATACCTTTGTAATAAGTAGGACTGTTAGCGCTCTAGTTGTTCTTTAGAACACTCTGGGACATTCTGTCATTGGGCTATACTTGGGCTACATCTGGGTGATATTTGGGCTACATTTGGGCTCTTTTGTCTCTGGTGGCCATTTTGGGAGACTGCATGTCAGAATGTTTTAATGAAATAGAAAAGGATTTGAGAAGTCACTCAAAATGTGCCCTAATTTTTCATTCTGCAGCACTAATCATACTTTCTATGGCAAAATATACCCCCTCATGTTGTTTCTTTTTAAATTAAACGTTTTAAGAGTTACCACTTTATTCCAATCAAGATGGCTTCAGGTGTGCCATACCTTTGTAATAAGTAGGACTGTTAGCGCTCTAGTTGTTCTTTAGAACACTCTGGGACATTCTGTCATTGGGCTATACTTGGGCTACATCTGGGTGATATTTGGGCTACATTTGGGCTCTTTGTCTCTGGTGGCCATTTTGGGAGACTGCATGTCAGAATGTTTTAATGAAATAGAAAAGGATTTGAGAAGTCACTCAAAATGTGCCCTAACTTTTCATTCTGCAGCACTAATCATACTTTCTATGGCAAAATATACCCCCTCATGTTGTTTCTTTTTAAATTAAATGTTTTAAGAGTTACCACTTTATTCCAATCAAGATGGCTTCAGGTGTGCCATACCTTTGTAATAAGTAGGACTGTTAGCGCTCTAGTTGTTCTTTAGAACACTCTAGGAGGCTGCAGTAGAACACAAAGGAATCAACTGACAGTCTCTGTCCTTGTTGGATGTACATGTTTTACTGAGAATGTCAGACTTCATTTTCACATGACTGAGAAAGATAATGTGAATTTACAGAAAATATGCTTTCAGTTTAGCTTATAGATCCCCTTCCAAACCACTGTGGGAAAATCATGAGATATTAGTTTTCTTTCAAACAATATTCATGATATCACAGCATAAGGTTTTTTCACATGGTAAAATCACCTTAGAACCCACCACAATTCCTAAAACGAGTATGGTACCATCAACAAATGATTTATAATGTAACTAAAGTCCTAAAACCCTCTATTAACTACAATGCTTTTTAATGAGGTGCTATCATGTATATTGGTCCCAAGATGGCTGCCAACACTTCTTGGATGAAGTGCTGACAGCCAATCAGATCAGATGTGTGGTTAGGCTCCGCCCAGATATATATCTTTTTTGAACCTAAATTACTCAAAATCCACTGGAGCACATATATTGAGACCTAGCAAAGGCACATCGGGCTAACAGTCCCTACAATTTTGCCAAGTTTCGTGCAAATCCATTCAGCCGTTCGAGCTAAAAGTGAGGCCAACTGCCCTATGTAAATTAACATGGGAAAAACGCGTTTTGGGACCCCCCCTTTTTTCTCGGCCCCCCCTTGATGAAACCCCCCCGAATTGTCAGGGGCTGCTCAGAAACAAAATGTTCAATTTTCCTGAAAATTTCAGCCAATTCCGTCCACAAACGCCAAAGTTATTAGACATAGAATTTTCAAAAATCCCATAGAGAAAAAATCCTAACTATATATACCTACTGGCGACCGCCAGTAGGTAATATATATATTCACTGAAAAAAACATTGGTTATAGACCATATATAGTTAGGGATTAGCCTTTTCAAAACCTAATTTTACTCACACAAAACCATTGAAATTTCATATATAGTTAGTTCCACTAACTATATATCGCGCACCCGCAATCCACTGCTGATGATGTCACATATTACATCATTCATGACATGGTTAGTGACATCACTGATGACATCACTGATGACATCTCAAATGACATCACTGATGACATCTCAAATGACATCACTGATGACATCACTGATGACAACATCCAGTGACTGTATGTTTCTGTAAAGTTAAAATATGTCTTACATATTGAAGAATGAGTGGATGTATAAGTGTCTGGATGAAGGATTTAGTAGGTGCATGACTGACTGTATGAGTGAGTGATTAAATGTGTCTCACTGAGTGCATGGGTTAGTGACTAAACTGTTTTAATTTGTGCATCATTATATCTGTTGTTCTACAAACTGCTGCATATGTTGAACAGTAGCTATATGAGTAACTGTATGGGTTATTCATTGGTTGTCCAAGTATTTGGCTTGCAAACTAGAGCCAATTAGTTTGGCAAACTCTGAGGCGGGCTTTTTCACCATAACAATTGACGGAAGCATGACTATAAAAGGTCTGCTTGTCTATCGCCAACCTGGACCCATGGCTAGATTTAAAGGCAACCTTCTAGAGTGTGTCACTGAAACAGCGATAAGAAGAGACAAGTTTCTGCTGCTGGGTGACTTAAACACACATCTGGAAGATCCGCAAGACAAAGGAGCGATGGAGTTCCGGGAAGAACTTCACACCCTACAGCTAGAGCTCAAGGGGCAGCTCCCAACACATAACCGTGGGCATCTGTTAGATCCTATATTTGCCAACTGGGAGGATGTCCTGGTTGCCTCCCCAGAACCCCTACCCTGGACAGATCACTTTTATGTCCCATTTGTTATACACCTGCCTAAGCATAAAGTAACTGCTCCTGCCCCTCTTAATTACCCCCGTCGCAGGTGGGCAAGTTTTTCCTTGCCAGAGTTCAACAAAGTTCTCATCGAGGGGGGGCCCCCAGGAGGCAATGATGTGGCAACGGCTAGCAAATTACTCAATGACCGCATCACTGCTGCTCTGGATTGCACAGCCCCATTAGGCCGGCCAACAAAAGATGTCCACAGACATAGAACTGCTCCCTGGTTTAGCGATGCGTTGTGCTGCGCCAAAAGGGAATGCAAACGAGCAGAGAGACAATGGAGAGTGGCTTACGATGACCGGTCGAAAGAGGCCTATCTCATTAAGAGGCGTACCTATCATAATAAAATCCGGATAGAGAAAGCCACATATTATGCAGACAGAATTCAGGGGGCAGAGAACTCTGCCAGGGAACTGTTCAGCATATATAAATCCTTGGCCACTCCTAAAACCTCTACCCAAGAGGATGATTACTCAGTAGCAGCTTGCAACCGCATTGCTAGCTACTTTGGAGATAAAGTGTCCAAAATTTATTCTGCTTTTCCCGAAATCCCTCCTGCAGCGGAAGAGCCTGCAGACCTAGCAGAGACGGAAGACGATCAAAATCTGCTTCTCAACTTCACCACCCCCTCACAGGCAGAGCTAGTCAAAATCTGCAGATCTGTTAAATCCGGCTCCCCCCGTGACCCTGCATCCCCAAAAAGGTTGAGTGACAGTCTGGAGACCCTTGAACCCTATATCAGGCACTTGCTGGATGTCTCTTTCCGATCCAGTTCTATACCTGAGGACTGGAAACAGGCTGTGGTGCTTCCCCTCCGCAAGAAGCCTAACATTAGCTTTGAGAAGCTGGACAACCTACGCCCCATCTCTCTGCTGCCTTATTTTTCTAAGGTAGCGGAGAAGGTGGTAAACAAACAGCTTATGAAGTATGTGGAGGAAGGCAACATTCTTCACCCTACCCAATTCGGGTTTCGGCCCAGTCATTCTACGGAATCTGCCCTTCTTAGGGCCACCGAATCCCTCAGACAGGGTGCAGACGAGGGACAAACCATGGCTCTAATCCTATTAGATCTCAGCGCTGCATTCGACACTGTAGCACATTCCATCCTGCTACAGTGTCTGAACAAAGGAGGGGTGAGAGGAGCAGCATTGAAATGGATTTATTCATTTCTCACTGGCCGAGGCTTCCAAGTGAGGCAGGGCGACCACTACTCTGAGCGAATTTCTTTGGACCAGGGGGTGCCGCAGGGCTCGTCCCTGAGTCCAACACTTTTCAACCTTTATGTCGCTCCTATCGCCACCTTAGTAGAGAGTCACGGCCTCCGCTTGGTGTCTTATGCCGACGACACGCAGTTGGTGATCTCCCTGTCGCGTGCACCCAGTCTCTCGGCGGACATCTTCAGAGCTTGCATGCAAGATCTAGCTGCCTGGATGTCCGCCAACTGCCTCAAGCTCAACGGAGGCAAGACTGAGGTGCTGGTCGTGGGGGGCTGCCAATCAGCGTGGACGTCGGCATGGTGGCCATCCTGCCTAGGTCCAACACCCTCTCCGTGCAAGAAAGCAAAGAATCTGGGCATCTGGTTTGACACTGACCTCACCTTTGGCCCCCAGATCAATCAGGTGGTTGGATCATGTTTTGGGACCCTTAAAAGTCTCAGGAAGACTTTGAAGTTTTTACCTGTGAGAGCCCGACAAACCCTGGTGCATGCACTAGTCACATCAAAGATGGACTATGGCAATCTTCTCTATTTAGGGACTTTGGAGAAGAACCTCAACCGCCTACAGGTCCTACAGAATGCCGCTGCCCGCTTAGTGCTTAAACTACCTAGAAGAGCCGCATCGGCTGCGGCCCTCCGATCTCTGCATTGGCTTCCGGTCAGAAGCAGGGTAGAATTTAAAGCTCTTTGTACGTGCCATCGGATCATCAATGGGAGATCCCCTCTTCCCCTGCAGGGACTTCTGACTACTTATGAGCCGTCCCGCTCGTTGAGATCCTCTGGCTCTGGACTCCTGGTCGTTCCCAAGGTGTCTAGAGCTCGAATGGGCGGAAGATCTTTCAGGTACCTCGCAGCCTCAAGATGGAACAAACTACCCATGGCACTGAGATTAGAGCCATCAGAATCAATTTTCAGAGCCAAACTTAAAACTGCACTATTTGCCCAGTAAGGTATGCCGCTTCTATAGGTTCCAGTAAGAGTCGCTCCTTAGCGCGGGGACACGCCGTTGTGCGTCACCAAGCGCTTTACAAAACTCCCTAAATAGAAATAGAAATTTGTATGGGAAACTGAGTGTGTGTGTATGGGTGGCTGGGAGGTGTGTGACTCTGTACATAGATGTGTGAGTAGTTGATTCACTATATGTATAGGTTCAAAAGTGCATGTGGAAACAGCTGTATGGGCGGTTGACTGTGCATGAATGTATTAGTGAGTGAATGGATATCTCAGTGCTACATGTCAAAGTAAGTACATATGTAAAACACAGTACATGTGAGAGTTGACATATATAAATAACTGTGCATAAGAGCCAGTGAATGTGTGAGTGGCTGTATGGATCATTGTGAACATGTATCAGGGATTGTATAAGAGAGTAAAGTAAATATGTGTTAGTATATGTTTGAATAAGTAAGGTGTGTATAACTGTATAGTTGAGAAAATGGAGGTGTGATTGATTTTTTGCATAACTGACTAGGTGTACGAGTAACTCCATGGATGAGTGACTGTCTGTGACTGTCTGTTTACAATGATTGTATCTAAGGTTATATTAGAGTCTGAAGAGGTTCATGGTATTATCACATGAATGATATCATCAGTGATGTGATCAGTCATGTCAAATGAGATGTTATCACTGATTTTATCAGTGATGTCATTTGAGATGTCATCAGTGATGTCATTTGAGATGTCATCAGTGATGTCATTTGAGATGTCATCAGTGATGTCATTTGAGATGTCATCAGTGATGTCATCAGTGATGTCACTAACCATGTCATGAATGATGTAATATGTGACATCATCAGCAGTGGATTGCGGGTGCGCGATATATAGTTAGTGGAACTAACTATATATGAAATTTCAATGGTTTTGTGTGAGTAAAATTAGGTTTTGAAAAGGCTAATCCCTAACTATATATGGTCTATAACCAATGGTTTTTTCAGTGAATTTTCAAGGTTTTGTAAATGCAAATTCCTAACTATATATGGCCTATAACCTATGGTTTTTTCAGTGAATTTCATTGGTTTTTTAATAGCAAATATCAAAAGCTGTAAAATGTCAAGTACGTGATAGGTAAAAACTTTTTCGTGTTTATGCACGCTGATGTGCTTTGAACGCTGCCCTCCTCCCCTCTTTTCTCTTAGTAGTACTCTCTCTTTGCAGATAGTGAAGAGTAGTTAACGCAGGCCTTTACCCCCGTTGTAATCCGTCGTGCCTGCTTGTCTCTCCATTTGATTGATTGTTATCCAAGCATTTACTGTTTTACAATTGATTCTCTTTGGTTCATTCTCTATTTACAAACAAGCACAAAGTCGCAATACTCTGTTTAGTCTTTGCAGATAGTGAAAAATCGTGAAAAATCGTGTAAAAAAATAAAAGTAATCGAGCAAAATCAGTAGGCCACTAATTGGATCTCTTTTTGACCTCGCTAAAATAGAAACATTAGGAACAACCCTTCATGAGAAATACGAAAATAGTGAGATGAACTGAGCTCCACACCATGAGGGCTGCAAGACAGCTCGGCTCCGTCACCCACCCCGCCCAAAATAACGACAAACCCTATGCAAATATTAAAAATATAGACAACACACCAGCAAAGTAACAGGGTAAAACATTTTATTAAATAACTATTTACATTACGTTGGTTTATGAGATGATGTCAGTAGTGGACCGATGTGTGAATAGGTCGGAAGCAGCACAAGGCGCCAAGATCCGGATATCAAATCCTGGATGTTGGGTGCCACAGTTCAGAGTTCTGAGTGTGAGCCTTTTTCAATGCCTGTGCTTTGTTGTTTCCCCTCCATCAAAAACAAAAAAAATATATAAAACTGTGCAAAAATACAAAAAAATCAAAAAATGTTTAGAAAAGCAGTGCTTGTAAGACTGTCTGAAGCTTATTTCCACCTACTGCAGCTTCACTATTCTCAAAGTAAGTGAGGGTCGTTTGTGGACCTGACTGCATTTGAAAACAATGTTATATGGTACCTCCCTAAACAGCTTGACGGAGGCCCCCGAGGGGCGGTATGATGGCACGGATTCGGAGAAGACGCTTGGCTCCGACCCCCTCCCCAAGTCTTATAGCACTGGTGTAGCCTGAGATCGCCCCCGACATAGGCGGCCGGCTCCCGGGGTCCGGCGGAACTTTTTGCCTTTTGATGACTCTTCTATTCTGGACTTTGTCCCACAATCCGTTTGACCTGAAGACACGCTGTAGTGGGGCGCCCCTTTACCGTTTTAGTTGCCATTCCGCCCGCTTTTGCTACACTGTGCCTCTTCCGCCATTCAGCTGTTTACCGCCCGCTCTTGCGACTACAGCGTCTCGCTCACCATGTAGTTGAGTTGCTCCCGCTCTTGCGGTGCAGCGATAGGCGGGTGCCACAGGACTCTCAAAATGGCGGCCGGCTCTTCAGTTTTGGGCCTGGTCCACTAAAATGGCCCTGGGACACCTTGGAACTCGGACGCTTCCCTGATAGGGCTTGGGTCCCATTCTCGAAAGCGTCCCCTCAGCCGTGAAGATTCTACAAAAGTCTTGGGGGCCCCCGACTCCCACAGGCTTCTGGTGGGGAGCGGCTGCCATGTCTGCTCGTGGAATGGCCACGACGGAGCTACGAGATGGTAGTGCTCTCATGCTGATGCCAGCTTTAGTCTGAAACATCCAGAAACACTGTAGACTACCAATTCGATCAGTTCCGGTAGCGCCCCAACATGACCCGGTAGAGAAGAACTTGCCCTCCCCTCTTTGACTGATGGTTCTTGATGCATGTCCCCTCTGTTGTCATTTAACAGAACTTTTTGGACTGCTGAAAGGGGTTGTGTTCCGAACGCTGGTTGGTGGAGACATTTTGACTATATTCTTGACCTACGTTGTCGCGTAATGCGTTATATGACACGCCGCGTTAGCGCACCCGGAAGTGATCCGGGGCGCGGCGCGCAGCGCGTAACGTAAGCATAACAGGTCATGTGACTTGTTAATAAAACTTTTCATTGGTTCATTTTACTTTTGTTATTTTAATGATGAAAAGCTTGGTCATATGACCTAAAAATTACGCTTTTTATTGGTTTCGAACTTTTTTTTTTATAACATATATGTTATAATATTCCAGGCTAATGTACTTTCCCGGAAAATTTACAACTGTCCTGCAAGTAAAATATATTCCTTTTTCGAGGAAAAGGGCGTTTCTTCGTTCCATGACGGAGCCGTTGAGTAAAAGAGACTCGGCCTGCTGTCTTAGTCGCCGATACGCCTGATTATCAGATTCTTATCGATCACTTTATGTTGCAGGAGAGGAAAACACAACTGCCCTTGACCATTTATCTTTACTGCGTTCCTACATATTATACATTTTATCCGTCATGTAATTGGACTGCTTTATTTCACTTGCCTTTTACTGATTCGAAAACAGTGACTTAAAGTAAAAACTTTACCAATGTAAATACTACTACCATGTTTTGTTTTAAAAACCTTTATTGTGAAAATGTCAGTATACAAATACGGGCCTATAACCACGTGGGCCGGCCACGGAGCAAACTGAAATCGTATATGATGAGGAGACATTTACATTATAGAGGAACGTAACGAACGAGCCATTAGGTTGCAAGAACTAAGGTGTCTAACAGTTGCGGAATCGGTGGACGTACATTTTGTAATTAAAATACGACAGGGCCACTTACAAAAAAGTTATCTAGATATACATTTGCGTGCAAGTACCATGGGTGACGTTAATTCGAACTTTCAATAGTACAATAATCAATAACACATCAGAACTTAATATCAATAGGGATGTCGAAATATTCAATCAATTCTCGTCCCCGCCCGCCATGAGCATCAAAACTGCATTCATATCTCGTGATATCAAGGTTGTTCAACCAGTACACAACAAGGAGTTACGAGTCCCATTTTTACCGGCGCCATTTTGGGCGAGGCCAGGCAGGTCCAAGATATAGTCAAAATGTCTCCACCAACCATCGGCCAGACCAGAACCCCTTTCGGCCCTTTATGCTACAAGATGGTGTCTTCCATTCAGAAAATATTGTTGGCAGCATTTTGAAAGGAAAGATAAACAGCCATTCTCCTAGTGAGTCTCACATTGTTACATTTAGGAAGAATGTTGAAGAGTAATATGTGGAAAATCTGAAGCCATTTTTCTACAAACTATCAATCAGCCTTGGATGGAAAAAAAAATCCTGAAGAATGTACAAACTGAAAACCAATTTTTGTCTGTATAGCATTAACAGCAACGCTTGAGTCAGCTTTGTGTCAAGCCGCCATTTTCATTCAATCAATAGCGTCCCCCTGCACACATTCAGGGACCTGGTCGTGTCTTCAGGTGAAACGGATTGTGGGACAAGAAGCAGAAAGGAAAAGGAAAAAAGTTCCGCCGGACCTCGGGAGCCGGCCGCCTATGTCATGGGCGATCTTTGGCCACACCAGGGCAATAGTGAAGCTGCAGCAGGTGCAAATAAGCTTCAGACAGTCTTACAAGCACTGCTCAGAACTCTCAACGATGGCACTCAACATCCAGGACTTGCCATCCGGATCTTGGCGCCTTGTGCTGGTTCCGACCTATTCACACATCGGTCCACTACTGACATCACCTCATAAGCCAACGAGGCACCCCACACCGACTTTCGGCGCAGCATTGTAGGATGGCCACACCAGTGCGGCAACTTGCTGGACACAACCTCGGTGCCATCCGGATCTCGGCGCGTTCGAGTCACTGTACCGCAAAAGTGACCGGAACTCAGCTGAACACGCCGTCTTTCGGCGCAGCATTGTAGGATGGCCACACCAGTGCGGCAATTTGCTGGACACCACCTCGGGCAATAGTGAAGCTGCAGCAGGTGCAAATAAGCTTCAGATAGTCTTACAAGCACTGCTCAAAACTCTCAACTATGGCACTCAACATCCAGGACTTGCCATTTGGATCTTGGCGCCTTGTGCTGGTTCCGACCTATTCACACATCGGTCCACTACTGACATCACCTCATAAGCCAACGGGGCACCCCACGCCGACTTTCGGCGCAGCATTGTAGGATGGTCACACCAGTGCGGCAACTTGCTGGACACAACCTCGGTGCCATCCGGATCTCGGCGCGTTCAAGTCACTGTACCGCAAGAGTGACCGAAACTCAGCTGGACACGCCGTCTTTCGGCGCAGCATTGTAGGATGGCCACACCAGTACGGCAATTTGCTGGACACCACCTCGGTGCCATCCGGATCTCGGCGCGTTGTGCTGCCTTCGGCCTATTCGCACACCGGTCCGCTACTGACGCCGCCTCACGTGCCAACGGATTTTCTACGCTTTTTGTAGCCCTATGCCGCATAACAGGTCATGTGACTTGTTTATAAAACTTTTCATTGGTTCATTTTACTTTTGGTTCCCTAAAGATGGAAGGCTTGATCATATGACCTAAAAATAACACTTTTCATTGGTTTAGAACATTTTTTTTTCCCAAACGATGAAAGCCCCACCTTGTTTCTGGATGATTCAGACTGAAGCTGGCGTCACCATGAGAGCACCACCATCTCGTGGCTCCGTCGTGGTCATTCCGCGAGCAATCATGGCAGCCGCTCCTCACCGGAAGCCTGCAGGAGTCGAGGGCCCCCAAGACTTTTGTAGAATCTTCACGGCTGAGGGGACGCTTTCGAGAATGGAGCCCAAGCCCTAGCAGGCAAGCGTCCGAGTTCCAAGGTGTCCCAGGGCCATTTTAGTGGACCAGGCCCAAAACCGAAGAGCCGGCCGCCATTTTAAAAGTCCTGTGGCAGCCGCCTATCGCTGCACTGCAAGAGTGGGAGCAACTCAACTACATGGTGAGCGAGACGCTGTAGCCGCAAGAGCGGGCGCAACTCAGCTGGATGGCCGCCACCTGGGGAGGCCCGTTCACGCCGCCTCCCCCACGCCCCCCCCCCCCCGGGCCGCCCCACGCCAATTTTCGGAGCAGCATTGTAGGATACCAAAACCAGTGCGGCAGTTTACTGGACATCACCTGGGTGCCATCCACATCTCAGCGCGTTCTGCTGCCTTGGGACTATTCGCACAACAGACCGCTACTGACGAGGCCTCCCCCCGCACCACCCGGGACGCCCCACGCTGTTTTTCTGAGCTGTATTGTAGGATCCCAAAAACCAGTGCGGCACCCAGGTGACATCACCTGGGTGCCGTCCAGAACTCAGCACGTTGTGCTGCCTTGGGACTATTCGCACAAAAGACAGCTTCTGACCATTGTTGCTTTTTTTTGTCAAAAATGTTTAAATGTTTGTTACAGTTTTTGTTCCGTTCGTTATATTTAAAAGTTAATAAAGTTTTATAATCCCACTTTGTTGGAGTGCTATATATTTTTAAAAAATCGGGTGAGTGGGGCCTTGAATCGGGTTATTGTCATGTGTGGGCTTTGCAAGTGTACTGCTACAGGATCGGACATTTCAAACTCAAATGCACGTTCTTTTTCTTACCTTTCCGAAGCATGGAGCGCAATAGCAGGCAGAGAAAGGGTGATGCAAGTGTTGAACACTGCCTGGCCTGGCAAGTTGCTGGCAGTGCCCCCCCGCCCGCCTGCTCCTGAAAGAGGACACACCGCCGCCCGAGTACTTCACAGATCTTTAAAAGACCATGCGCTTGTTCATGAGGCTTAAATGGTTTATCACCCCTTCTAGAACCCCTGCATCGCCCCTCTGACGTTTCCTGGAAGAATTACCACGTAACACAATACCAAGCCTTGTCAGCTGAAACCCCAGAGGAATCGTGGGGCATATTATCAAGGGGGTTTATCTCCGCTTTTTTGGCTTTAAAAGCCAAGAAAGCGGAGATAAAATTATCTCCCTATTACCAAGCTGTCGCTAACACCAGTTAGTGACAGCTAAAAGGAGATAGCGACCATCTTGGGCCCCGCTTTGCATGTCAGTGATATTTATCACTAATGACATGCAAAGTGGGCGTGCCAAGATGTTAGCGACTGGAAACAGTCCCTAACATTGCTATCTCCTATTACCAACTTTTGGAGATATTCGCGCTAAGCGCGAATATCTCAAAAAGCTAACACCTGCCCTGAGCAGTTCTTAGCCATGTTATCCAATGGGAGGTGGATAACATGGCTAAGAGCATTTGCTCGATAATGCATGAATATCGCTGACTTTTCAGCGATATTCATGCATTGCGGCCGTTTTTTATCGCATTTGCGATAAACCTTGCTAATAGCAAGGTTTATCTGCGATAAAAATCGCCGATGTGCGGCGATAATTTGTGTCTCTAAACAAGTTAGAGACAAAAATTATCGCTAGTTGTTGGTAATATGCCCCTGGGTTTTTGCTTGCAGAAATCGGGAGGCGGGAGACTAGCACTGAAATCAGTAGTCTCACGCCTGAATCGGGAGGGTTGGCATGTCTGGATTCACTACAGCTGGGGCCATAAACTACATCCGCAGGGCTAGGTGATAGCCTGGGACCGGCCTGGCATCTAAAATGGCTGCCATGCACAACAAAATTGTGGCATTGGAAAAAAGGCAAGATGGCGCAGACAATGTTTATCAATAAGGATTCATTTATAACAAAATATTTTATCGCACTGACAACTTGGCGGTCAACACTTCCTGATTTCCCCTATTACCAAGCTGTCGCTAACACCAGTTAGTGACAGCTAAAAGGAGATAGCGACCATCTTGGGCCCCGCTTTGCATGTCAGTGATATTTATCACTAATGACATGCAAAGTGGGCGTGCCAAGATGTTAGCGACTGGAAACAGTCCCTAACATCGCTATCTTCTATTACCAACTTTTGGAGATATTCGCGCTAAGCGCGAATATCTCAAAAAGCTAACACCTGCCCTGAGCAGTTCTTAGCCATGTTATCCAATGGGAGGTGGATAACATGGCTAAGAGCATTTGCTCGATAATGCATGAATATTGCTGACTTTTCAGCGATATTCATGCATTGCGGCCGTTTTTTATCGCATTTGCGATAAACCTTGCTAATAGCAAGGTTTATCTGCGATAAAAATCGCCGATGTGCGGCGATAATTTTTGTCTCTAAACAAGTTAGAGTCAAAAATTATCGCTAGTTGTTGGTAATATGCCCCCGGGTTTTTGCTTGCAGAAATCGGGAGGCGGGAGACTAGCACTGAAATCAGTAGTCTCACGCCTAAATCGGGAGGGTTGGCATGTCTGGATTCTCTACAGCGGGGGCCATAAACTACATTCGCAGGGCTAGGTGATAGCCTGGGACCGGCCTGGCATCTAAAATGGCTGCCGTGCACGACAAAATTGTGGCATTGGAAAAAAGGCAAGATGGCGCGGACAATGTTTATCAATAAGGATTCATTTATAACAAAATATTTTATCGCACTGACAAATTGGCGGTCAACACTTCCTGATTTCCATCGAATCGAACGTTAACAGACGTCACGCAGCAAAAAAAAAAAAAAAGCTCACGCACAGCCGCTGGAAGACATGTATCAACATATATGAGCCTCCTCAGCCACCCTCAGAAAACATTAGGGATTAGGATACGTCTCCCGCACCCCCTTATACCTAGTAATTTAATTAAAACGAAACACAAAATGGCGAATTCCCGTTTCGCTACCAGTTTGCGACCCGGTTCGCGGCCCGTGAAGCGCTTCTACCGTGAAAAATATATATTTTTTTATTTTCCCCACGGGACCCTTTAATAACCCCAACAACATTCCTAGGGGGTCAAGAGGGGTATACCTTGCCCCCTTTCATTAAATTCCCCCTTCGTTTTTCACCTCTTCTTCTCTCTCGATCCTACCGAGAGATAAGATGGCGGCCGCTCCGGACTGTTTAGAATGTTGACAGACACCGGGGAGCCAATCAGCTTCGCATCGCAAAGTTCCGTTTCGCGAAAAGTAAGCGGACCGGAGCGCAGCCCGGAGCGCTGTTACAGATATATATCTTGTTTTGAACGTTAATTTCTCAAAATCCACTGGAGCACATATATTGAGACCCAGCAAAGGCACATCGGGCTAACAGTCCCTACAATTTTGCCAAGTTTCGTGCAAATCCATTCAGCCGTTCGAGCTAAAAGTGAGGCCAACCGCCCTATGGAAATTAACATGGGGAAAACGCGTTTTGGGACCCCCCTTTTTTCTCGGCCCCCCCCTTGACGAAACCCCCCCAAATTTTCAAGGGCTGCTCAGAAACAAAATGTGCCATTTTCCTGAAAATTTCAGCCGATTCCGTCCACAAACGCCAAAGTTATTAGACATAGAATTTTCAAAAATCCCATAGGGTAAAAATCCTAACTATATATACCTACTGGCGACACGCCAGTAGGTAATATATATATATATATATATATATATATATATATATATATATATACATACATGTAGATTTAGATATAATATTGTCTACTGGCGATGGACAGTAGGTAGTTACGTCAGGACCAAAGTTTCCATAGGAAATATTTTTTTTCTTTTGCCAATAACTTTGGCACAGCTTGACAAATCTTCGCAAACTTTTCAAAAAAGTGGGGGCCCTGTAAAAATGGGGGTTCCAAAACACGTTTTCCCCATGTTAAGTCTATGGAGATTTTTCATTTTTGAACTTGACTACAGCATAACTGCTGAATTAAATTACACCAAATTTGGCAGGAAACTAGATGTTGGCCCATAAAGAGTGCTTTTTGTGAGTTGGTGTGAATCTGTTCAGTAATTTTAGAGATATTTAGTTAAAAAATACAGATATCTGGGGATTCAAGTCCTTGCAGTGGACTTCTGGATCCTACTGAAATTTGATGTGCAGTACAAACATGCCAAATACTAATAGGGTTGTATCTTGGACTCTCCCATGTCCTAGAGACCACCACCTCCCCGGGCTAATGTCATTATAAAATGCAGGGGAGCTGTGTGGACCCCAGCGCAGCACCAGGGGTAGCCACCTTCCTAGGGCTTCAATTGTAAATAATGCAGGTGGACCATGCAGACCCACCCGCTATGCCTGGGACAACCACCTCCCAGGGGTTTTAGATAAATTTAATGTAGGCTGTGCAGCCCCCCCGGCAGCCCCAGGGGACCACGACCTCCCCAGGCTAAAATTAAAGCAAGGAGTGGGACTGTGCTGCCCCCTCTTGGAGCCATAGATTGCCCTGGGTACCGACACCCCCAAGGCCGTCTTCTGCTATGTCCCAGGGTGCCCACACATGGGACATAGCTTTTTGCTATAACTTGGTGGGAGATTTATTCCCAAGCCATTGGAAACTGTGCTCCGCTTCTAGCAGGCAAGAGCACAAAACGCTCTCGCTTGGTAGAAGCGGAGCACAATGTCTTTGACAGAGAGAAAGCAGCATGTTCTGCAGCTCTCTCTCTGTCAAAGCAATTCCGGTTCCCGCAAGAGGCAGAGAGTCAGCAGCGACCACAGGGGCCTTCAGGTTCCCCATTCAGTCCGAGTGCTGAGTGGGGGTGCACCAACTTTAAATGACCAGGCTGTGTGTATGTGTATATATATATATATATATATATATATATATATATATATATATATATTACCTACTGGCGGTCGCCAGTAGGTATATATAGTTAGGATTTTTTCTCTATGGAACTTTTGAAAATTCTATGTCTAATAACTTTGGTGTTTGTGGACGGAATCGGCTGAAATTTTCAGGAAAATGGCACATTTTGTTTCTGAGCAGCCCCTGAAAATTTGGGCGGGGGTCGTCAAGGGGGGGCTGAAAAAAAAAGGGGGGTCCCAAATCGCGTTTTTAACATTGAGTTTTCCATAGGGCGTTTGGCCTCACTTTTAGCTCGAACGGCTGAATGGATTTGCACGAAACTTGGCAAAATTGTAGGGACTGTTAGCCCGATGTGCCTTTGCTGGGTCTCAATATATGTGCTCCAGTGGATTTTGAGAAATTAACGTTTAAAAAAACAGATATATCTGTGACAGCGTCCCGGATAGCGCACCAGTTCGCGTACTTTTCGCGTAACGGAGCTTTGCGAAGCCTCCTCCTCTTCTCTCTCTTGTCGAGAGACAAGAGGAGGAGAAAAACGAAGGGGGAATTTAATGAAAGGGGCAAGGTAGACCCTTCTTGACCCCCTAGGAATGATGTTGGGGTTATTAAAGGGTCCCGTGGGGCAAATAAAAAAATATTGATTTTTTGCGGTAGAAGTGCTTTCCGGTTCGCGAACCGGGTAGTGAACCGGGACGCGAAATGGGAATTCGCCATTTTGTATTTCGATTTAATTAAATTACAAGATGGAGGAAAAACAATGTGAGAAATGGGTATAAGGGGGTACGGGAGACGTATCCTGACCCCCTATATCTTCTGAGGGTGGCTGAGGAGGCTCATATATGTTGATACTTGTTTTCCAGCGGCTGCGCGTGAGCGCTTTTTTTTTTTTTTTGCTGCGTGACGTCTGTTAACGGTCGATTCGAAGGAAATCAGGAAGTGTTGACCGCCATTTTGACACTGCGAGTAAATATATTGTTAAAAATAATTGTTATAAATTAATCCGTATTGATAAACATTGTCTGCGCCATCTTGCTTTTTTTCCAATGCCACACTTTTGTCGTGCACGGCAGCCATTTTAGATGCCTTGACCAGACCCACTCTCTGCACGCCGCCGATCCTCAGCATGGCTCCCCACCCTCGCAAGCATCTCCCCCACGCACTGGTCTCCCCCGCTCTCTGTCTTATGCATGTGCCATAAACCTCCCCCCATCTGCGCTGCTCTTCCCTGAGAATCACACCTGTGCCCGCCCGACACCACCCTTTCACCCTATTCACTACCGCACCCTCTGACATTCCTCTTCCTTTGTGTCTGATTGTCCAGGCCGGTCCCAGGCTATCACGTAGCCCTGCGGATGTAGTTTATGACCTCAACTGTAAAGAATCACCCCTCTTCAAAGGAGTTACAGTAGATCAAGGCCCCCACCCGATGAGATCCGTCACACCACACGCGTTCCTACTATCTGATAGCCATCCTGTATTGTGATTGGGGAGGGGATTTTCACTGTGAGGGTGTGTGGGACCGAGCCTGAAGCGGAAGATTCCAGGGATGCCTTTTTGTACATCAAAGTCTTCACAATTATGTGTCACATTAAAAATATATAGCACTCCAACAAAGTAGTAGGATTATAACACTTTAATAACTTATAAATATATACATTGCAACAAAAACAGTAAACACCTTAAATTTTTTTATTAAAACAGAAGCAACAATGGTCAGTAGCGGTCTGTTGTGCGAATAGTCCCAAGGCAGCACAAGGTGCTGAGTTCTGGACGGCACCCAGGTGATGTCAACTGGGTGCCGCACTGGTTTTGGTATCCTACAATGCTGCTCCGAAAAACGGCGTTGGGCGCCCCGGGGTGGTGGGGGGGAGGCGGCGTGAACGGGCCTCCCCAGGTGGAGGCTCGTCTGTTGTAGTGGGGCGCCCCTTTAGCGTTTCACTTGCCATTCAGCATTTTCCGCCCGCTTTTGCTGCACTGTGCCTCGTCAGTAGCGGTCTGTTGTGCGAATAGTCCCAAGGCAGCAGAACACGCTGAGATCTGGACGGCACCCAGGTGATGTCCAGTAAGTTGCCGCACTGGTTTTGGTATCCTACAATGCTGCTCCGAAAAACGTCGTGGGGCGCCCCGGGGGGGGGGAGGCGGCATGAATGGGCCTCCCCAGGTGGAGGCTCGTCTGCTGTAGTGGGGCGCCCCTTTACCGTTTCAGTTGCCATTCCGCACGCTTTTGCTACACTGTGCCTCATCCGCCATTCAGCTGTTTACCGCCCGCTCTTGCAGCTACAGCGTCTCGCTCACCATGTAGTTGAGTTGCTCCCACTCTTGCGGTGCAGCGATAGGCGGCTGCCACAGGACTCTTAAAATGGCGGCCGGCTCTTCGGATTTGGGCCTGGTCCACTAAAATGGCCCTGGGACACCTTGGAACTCGGACGCTTGTCTGCTAGGGCTTGGGCTCCATTCTCGAAAGCGTCCCCTCAGCCTTGAAGATTCTACAAAAGTCTTGGGGGCCCCGACTCCCGCAGGCTTCCGGTGGGGAGCGGCTGCCATGATTGCTTGCGGAATGGCCACGACGGAGCTACGAGATGGTGGTGCTCTCGTGCTGACGCCAGCTTCAGTCTGAAACATCCAGAAACACTGTAGACTATCAATTCGATGAGTTCCGGTGGAGCCCCAACGTGACCCGGTAGGGAAGAACTTGCCCTCCCCTTTTTTGAGTGATGGTTCTTGTTGCCTGTCCCCTCTGTTGTCATCTAACGGAACCTTTTTTGATTGCCGAGTGAGAAAAAAAAAGGTGGGTCTTTCATCGTTTGGGAAAAAAAAATGTTTTAATCCAATGAAAAGTGTTATTTTTAGGTCATATGATCAAGCCTTCCATCATTAGGAAACCAAAAGTAAAATGAACCAATGAAAAGTTTTATAAACAAGTCACATGACCTGTTATGCGGCTTTGGGTTATAAAAAGCATACAAAACCCGTTGGCCCATGAGGCGGCGTCAGTAGCGGACCGATGTGCGAATAGGCCGAAGGCAGCACAACGCGCCGAGATCTGGATGGCACCGAGGTGGTGTCCAGCAAGTTTCACTGGTGTGGCCATCCTACAATGCTGCGCCGAAAGATGGCGTGGGGTGCCCGGGGGGAGGCGGCGCGAACGGCCTTCTTCCGCCTCCCCAGGTGGAGGCACCTCATGTGCAGTGCGGCGCCCCTTAGCGTTTCACTCGCCTTCCAGCCGAGTTGCGCCCGCACTTGCTGCTACAGTAGGCCGAAGGCAGCACAACGCGCCGAGATCCGGATGGCACCGAGGTGGTGTCCAGCAAGTTGCCGCACTGGTGTGGCCATCCTACAATGCTGCGCCGAAAGACGGCGTGTCCAGCTGAGTTGCGGTCACTCTTGCGGTACAGTGACTCGAACGCGCCGAGATCCGGATGGCACCGAGGTGGTGTCCAGCAAGTTGCCGCACTGGTATGGACATCCTACAATGCTGAGCCGAAAGACGGCGTGTCCAGCTGAGTTGCGGTCACTCTTGCTGCTACAGTACGCCGAAGGCAGCACAACGCGACGAGATCCGGATGGCACCGAGGTGGTGTCCAGCAAGTTGCCGCACTGGTGTGGCCATCCTACAATGCTGCGCCGAAAGACGGCGTGTCCAGCTGAGTTGCGGTCACCCTTGCTGCTACAGTACGCCGAAGGCAGCACAACGCGACGAGATCCGGATGCCACCGAGGTGGTGTCCAGCAAGTTGCCGCACTGGTGTGGCCATCCTACAATGCTGCGCCGAAAGACGGCGTGTCCAGCTGAGTTTCTCCCACTCTTGCGGTACAGTGACTCGAACGCGCTGAGATCCGGATGGCACCGAGGTGGTGTCCAGCAAGTTTCACTGGTGTGGCCATCCTACAATGCTGCGCCGAAAGACGGCGTGGGGTGCCCGGGGGGGGGGCAGCGCAAACGGGCCTCTCCCTCTTCCCCAGGTGGAGGCACCTCATCTGTAGTGGGGTGCCTCTTAGCGTTTGACTCGCCTTCCAGCTGAGTTCGGCCCGCTCTTGTGGTACAGTGACTCACCCGCCATCTAGCTGAATTGCGGTTACTCTTGTGGTGCAGCGATAGCCGGCTGCACCAGGACTCTCAAAATGGTGGCCAGCTCTTTGGATTTGGGCCTGGTCCACTAAAATGGCCCTGGGACACCTTGGAACTCGAACGCTTGCCTGCTAGGGCATGGGCCCCATTCACGAAAGCGTCCCCTCTTTTGACTGATTGTTCTTGTTGCCTATTTCTTCTGTTGTCATTTAACGGAACATTTTTGGACTGCCGAAAATGGTTCTGGTCCGATCGCTGGTTGGTGGAGACATTTTGACTATATCCTGGGCCTGCCCGGCCGCGCCCAAAATGGCGTCGGTATAAATGGGACTCGTAACTCCTTGTTGTGTACTGGTTGCCCAACCTTGATATCACGAGATACGTATGCAGTTTTGAAGCACATGGCGAGCAGGGACGAGATTGATTGAACATTTTGACATCCCTATTGATATTAAGTTCTGATGTGTTATTGATTACTGTACTATTGAAAGTTCGAATTAACGTCACCCATGGTACTTGCCCGCAAATGTGTATCTAGATAATTTTATTGTAACTGGCCCTGCCGTACTTTAATTATAAAATGTACGTCCACCGATTCCGTAAATGGTAGACACCTTAGTTCTTGCAATCTAATGGGTCGCCCGTTACGTTCTTCTACAGTGTAAATGTGCCCTCATCATATACGATTCCAGTTTGCTCCGTGGCCGGCCCACGTGGTTATAGGCCCGTATTTGTATACTGACATTTTCACAATAAAGGTTTTTTTAAAAAAACATGGTAGTAGTACCTACATTGGTAAAGTTTTGAATAATAGCCACTGTTTTCGAATCAGTAAAAGGCAAGTGAAATAAAGCAGTCCAATTACATGACTGATAAAAGGTATAATACGCAGGAACGCAGTAAAGAATAATGGTCAAGGGCTGTTGTGTTTTCTACTCCTGCAACATAAAGTGATCGATAAGAATCTGATATTCATGCCTATCAGCGACTAAGACAGCAGGCCGAGCCTCTTTTGCTCAACGGCTCCCTCATGGGACGAAGAAACGCCCTTTTTCTCGAAAAAGGAATATTTTACTTGCAGGACAGTTGTAAATTTCCCGGGAAAATACATTAGCCTGGAACATTGTTAGTGATAAACTGTAAATGCATCTGGGTCCTTTGCTTTACAAGTCAGAGTGAGAAAAAAAAGGTGGGGCTTTCATCATTTGGGAAAAAAAAAATGTTCGAAAGCAATGAAAAGCGTTATTTTTTTGGTCATATAACCAAGCCTTTCATCATTAGAATAACAAAAGTAAAATGAACCAATGAAAAGTTTTATTAACAAGTCACATGACCTGTTATGCTTATGTTACGTGCTGCGCGCCGCGCTCTGGATCGTTTCCGGGAAGCTGCGCCTTGCGCACCAGAGCACTTCCAGGTGCGCTAACGCGGCGCGTCATATGACACATTACGCGACAACGCAGGTCCAGAATATAGTCAAAATGTCTCCACCAACCAGCGGTCGGAATACAACCCCTTTCAGCAGTCCAAAAAGTTCTGTTAAATGACAAGAGAAGGGACAGGCAACAAGAACAATCAGTCAAAGAGGGGAGGGCAAGTTCTTCTCTACCGGGTCACGTTGGGGCTCCACCAGAACTGATTGAATTGGTAGTCTACAGTGTTTCTGGATGTTTCAGATTGAAGCTGGCGTCAGCATGAGAGCACCCAATTCTAAAACAGTAAATGCTTGGATAACAATCAATCAAATGTAGAGGGAAGCAGGCACGACGGGTTACAACGGGGGCAAAGGCTTACGTTACCTACCCTTCACTATCTGCAAAGAGAGAATACTCCTAAAAGAAAAGAGGAGGGGGGGTGGCAGCGTTCAAAGCACATCAGCGTGCATAAATACGAAAATGTTTTTACCTACCACGTACTTGACATTTTACAGCTTTTGATATTTGCTATTAAAAAACCATTGAAATTCACTGAAAAAACCATAGGTTATAGACCATATATAGTTAGGGATTCGCATTTACAAAACCTTAATTTACTCGCACAAAACCATAGAAATTCGCATATATAGTTAGTTGCAATAACTATATATCGCGCACCCGCAATCCACTGCTGATGATGTCACATATTACATCATTCATGACATGGTCAGTGACATCACTGATGACATCACTGATGACATCATCCAGTGTTTGTATGTTTCTGTAAAGTTAAAATATGTCTTACATATTGAAGAATGAGTGGATGTATAAGTGTCTGGATGAAGGATTTAGTAGGTGCATGTATATATATATATATATATATATATATATATATATATATATATATATATATATATATATATATACATATATATATATATATATATATATTACCTACTGGCGGTCGCCAGTAGGTATATATAGTTAGGATTTTTTCCCTATGGGATTTCTGAAAATTCTATGCCTAATAACTTTGGCGTTTGTGGACGGAATTGGCTGAAATTTTCAGGAAAATGGCACATTTTGTTTCTGAGCAGCCCTTGAAAATTAGGGGGGGTTTTGTGAAGGGGGGGCCGAGAAAAAAGGGGGGTCCCAAAACGCGTTTTTTCCATGTTAATTTCCATAGGGCGGTTGGACTCACTTTTAGCCCGAACGGCTGAATGGATTTGCACGAAACTTGGCAAAATTGTAGGGACTGTTAGCCCGATGTGCCTTTGCTAGGTCTCAATATATGTGCTTCAGTGGATTTTGAGAAATTAACGTTTAAATCAAGATATATATCTGTAACAGCGCTCCGGGCAGCGATCCGGTTAGCGAACCTTTCGCGTATCGGAACTTTGCGATGCGAAGCTGATTGGCCCTCCGGTGTCTGTCAACATTCTAAACAGTCCGGAGCGGCCGCCATCTTGTCTCTCGGTAGGATCGAGAGACAAGAGGAGGCCAAAACAAAGGGGGAAATTACCATAAGGGGGCATAGTAGATCCTCGTTGACCCCCTAGGTTTTATGTGGAGGTTTTAAAAGGGCCTAGGAGGGTCCCAAAAAAAAAAAATTTTTTTTTTTGCGTGGTAAGCGCCAAGTTCGCGAACCGGAAAGCGTTCTGGGCAGCGAACTTTAAGGATAAAAGAATGATAGACTTTTCTAATACTGTATGTTAATTATTTGTTGTTTTTGTTCGTTTTTTTGTTTTCTTTTTTTTAAAGTTTTTTTTTATTTTGAATGTTTTTCATAATTTATTAAACTTTCTAACATTTCAGTGTCTGAAATGTCATTATTTTCTTGAAATATTCTTTGCAATCTGTGAGGTTGTAAAATGTCCTCATTTGCAAGGAGGGCATCTACTGCTTGGACACATTGCAGCAGTTCATTATCCAAGCTTTCATCCATAAATTCCATGTCAATTTGTTCAATCAATTCCTGGCTGCTCTCTTGCAGGTCCATCTCAAAAGAAACTTGCTGCTCGCCTTCCATTTTGCCTGAAATTTGGATTAAAAAAATATATATTAGTAGAGATAGGGCAATGTTGGGATTAATTTTAGATAGTCAGTTTTTATCAGTGAATTTATCTTTTGGCAGTGTATAGTATCAGAGTGGAAATAGGACTATAAAAAAGTGTATGTGATGTAACCAAGACAAGCCTAACTCCATTCATAACTATAACAGAGAAGTCTATCTAAATACATTACTACTACAGAGGGATAGTGTATATCTAGCAGAAAAAGTCTACTATATTAAGTTATAGTGCACAATATATTTCATTTTTAGAAATTATAACTTACCTTCACAAAGAAGTTGAAGTTTTTGGAAGCTATTGAAATGTGAGGTACAACAAGAAGTAGTAGTCAAAATGGCTGTGTTTCCTTCTCTTCCTTTATATATATACAGGTATATAACCAATCAAATGTCAGGTAATAAAAGTAGAAAATGAAAGTAACATTTTCATTGGTTGTCAATTCCAACACTTCAGATGTGTTTAGTGAAGTAATTTACCTCACGGTACTTAGAGAGGTCTACAGGCTTAATGGCTAAATGGAATTTCAATCAAATTTGTGAAAATGAAAGGGATTGTTATGTAGTATGAGCTAATCTATATTTGGTGAGAGTGTCTTTAGTCGTTTTTCTGTAAATTACTTTCCCACCTTTTTTTTAGGACCGCTTTCCGGGAAGCGGCCCGGTTCGCGAACCTTAAGCGTCACGGGAGTCCACCATTTTGTGTTTCGGTCGCATTAAGATACAAGATGGAGGGCAAATAATGTTTAGAATGGGTAGAAGGGGTCATGGTAGACTTATCTTGACCCTCTAGGTTTTCTGAGGGTGGCTGAGGAGGCTTATATGTGCGGAAAAAAACATTTTTTTTAAAAATTCCGCGAGGTTAGCTTTCGGTTCGCGAACCGGGTAGCGCCCCGGGGAGCGAATTTTGTGGAAAATTAATGAAAAAAGTTAGAAAAAAATAATAATTGTGAGTGATCAGATGAAGGGTAGCTCTGAGAAGAGCTTTTGGGTTTATGGTACATTTAGGTACCTATAAGTAGGTACCAATGCACAGTCTTAAATTCAGAATGAAAATTCTGTTGCCCTCATCTGAGAAGTGAACTCCATCTCCTCTGTAGATATCTTGCATGTAGTAATGCAAGTTATTGTTGTACAGAGAGCCCATTCCATGGTCTCTCATGAAAGCTGAAACAGATTTGTTTACATGCTTCCTCGCTTTCTCAATTTGTGGACAAAATTGGTTGGACCACCTCCATTTCTGTCTTTGGCATATATTGGAATATACCAAGGCAGTTTGAGGAAAAAGTGCCATTAATTGCTCAAAGGTGTCCTTTAAAAGCATTTCCAGACCTACCCCTGTCAAAGTGCCCAAATCATTACCTCCACAGTGCACTATTAACAGGTCAGGTTTTGGCAAATGCATAAAGGTTTTCACCAATGGTATCAATTGGTGACATTTTAATCCTCTTTGGCCCAACCACTTAATTTCCACATCTTGTAAATTGAGGTTAGGTAAATTTCTGTTCTCAGCATACCTTTGAGCCCAGTGGATGTAACTATGTCCAACAATCCAGACCTTAAACATGGTGGGAGAAGGTTGTTCTGCAGTCAGATGAAGTGTGGTAATGAAAGGGCAGTTGAAACAGTAGGAGTTTCTGAAGAAAAAAAACTGTGGATTTCCAATGCTAATGATTCATTAGCAGTGATTGGTGCATTTCCATTTCTGAAAACAGAAAGTTAGGGTGCATGGATGTGTTCTTTGAAACATGTAATTTGAATGGTCAAGGAAGAAACATTTAATGAAAGATTGCACTGGATACGCAGGTGCACTGAGAGTTCAGAGTTCAATTGAAACATTGTTGTGTGAATTTGCAAACATGAGAGGTCTTCCAGGAGGTGGTTGCTATGGAAACAAGGCAGAGAGGGCAGAGGGGGGAAGGGTTTTGATTTGAAAAAAGTGAGGGAAGAGGTATGATTGGCTAATATGAGAGATATGTGAAATGAATATCTGTATTTCTGTGCTTTCAATAGCTGCAGCCTTTGGAGTGCATCCTTTTTCTTCTGCTGAAGACAATTTGGTGTATTTCTGAGACTGTTTTCAAAACTCAAAAAATATTTGCTAAGGTGAGAAAAGATTTATTTAATTTAGATAGAGAATAGTATGATTTAAGGAGAAAATGATGAAGAAAGCTGTGTTTTTAAAATGTGGTTTTGTCTCTAGTGATATACTAATAGAATTAGTTTCATAGAGAAATTGTAATTGCATATTTGGTGTAGCATTCTGGCATGCAGTAACACAAGTTATTGTGGTACATGGAGCCCATTCTATGGTCTGTTATGTAAGCTGAAACAGATATGTTGTTTTTAAAAACGATTTAAGAAATCAATTACATTTCTGGATATGTACTGCTAGAGCTTCATAGGTTGTTTTGAGCCATATTTATAAGGCATTTGAGTGTCTAAGATGTTATGTTTTCCTTTTAAAATGTAAAGTGTTCCTCATGGGGCAAGTGTCTTGTAAATACGCTCCCACTTGTGCTTTGCAAATTTAGATTTTGATTATGGGAGTTACATAGCCATGTTAATAATGTCCAAACAATGGTGATAGGGCATTCAAGAAAACGTTTTTCTGTGTCTCTAGGACATTTTCAGTCCTTTCCTCTTCAATGCAGGTATACAATTGATTTATATGCTGTGTTTAAAAACGAATTTTCAAATCAATTACATTTCTTGATATGTACTGTTAGAGCTTCATAGGTTGTTTGGGGTCATATTTAGAAGGCATTTTAGTGTCTTTGATGTTATGTTTCCCTTTTTAAATGGAAAGCGTTCCTCATGGGGCCCGGAGCAGTTCTTAGCCATGTTATTTAATAGGAAGTGGATAACATGGCTAAGAGCATTTGCTGGAAAATGCATGAATATTGCTGACTTTTCTGCGATATTCATGCATTGCGGCCGTTTTTTTTCGCATTTGCGAGCAGTTCTTAGCCATGTTATCCAATGGGAGGTGGATAACATGGCTAAGAGCATTTGCTGGATAATGCATGAATATCGTTGACTTTTCAGCGATATTCATGCATTGCGGCCGTTTTTAATCGCATTTGTGATAAACAATTACATTTCTTGATATGTACTTTTAGAGCTTCATAGGTTGTTTGGGGTCATATTTAGAAGGCATTTTAGTGTCTTTGATGTTATGTTTACCTTTTTAAATGGAAAGCGTTCCTCTTGGGGCAAGTGTCTTGTAAATACGCTCCCACTTGCGCTTGGCAAATTTAGATTTTGATTATGGGAGTTACCTAGCCATGTTAATAGTGTCCAAAAAATGGTGCTAGGGCATTCCAGAAAACACTTTCATGTGTCTCAAGGACATTTTTAGTCATTTCTTCATGAATGCAGGTATACAATTGATTTATATGCTGTGTTTAAAAACGAATTTTGAAATCAATTAAATTTCAGGATATGTACTGTTAGAGCTTCATAGGTTGTTTGGGGTCATATTTAGAAGGCATTTTAGTGTCTTTGATGTTATGTTTCCCTTTTTAAATGGAAAGCGTTCCTCATGGGGCCCTGAGCAGTTCTTAGCCATGTTATTTAATAGGAAGTGGATAACATGGCTAAGAGCATTTGCTGGAAAATGCATGAATATCGCTGACTTTTCTGCGATATTCATGCATTGCGGCCGTTTTTTTTCCCATTTGCAAGCACTTCTTAGCCATGTTATCCAATGGGAGGTGGATAACATGGCTAAGAGCATTTGCTTCAAAGGTTGTTTGGGGTCATACACCATTTTTGGGAAATTATTAACATGCCTATGTAACTCCCATAATCAAAATCTAAATTTGCCAACCGCAGGTGGGAGCGTATTTACAATAAATTTGCACCATGAAGAACGTAAAATAGCATAATAGACACTCAAATGCCTTATAAATATGACCCAAAACATCTTATGAAGCACTAGTAGTGCATATTTCCAGAAATGTATTGGTTTTCATTTAATGATTTACTTCATTGGTAGGCCTTCACATGTTTTTTTACCTTGGTTTTTTTCAGTGAAAATCTTATCTGCAACCATGTGTTGGCCTCACCTCAAATAAACAAAACAGGTGATGGACTGAATGTGGATCAATGACACACATTCACCCCAGTCTAAAGATCTGGGCCTAAACAAATCTTTAGATAGGCTACATCTTATCGTCATCCTGAATTAATCATTTAAAATATTAGGGAGTGATTTCTGATTGTTGTATGCCTGTTTTGTACCATTGAGTGTCATTTTTGTGATGCAGTGCTGGTGGAAAACATTTGCTATGTTAAATAATTAGTACGGCATTAAGTTTTAGATGACTGTTATTTATTTACTGTTTGGTAATAGTGGTTAATAACATTTTATATTATATTTTTCCACAGATTCAACTGCAGATTCTTTCATAGTTTGGAAAATGCCTACAAAAAGTAGAATAAGAAAGGCTAGAAAACGTCAAAGACAGCAGGATGATGTTTTATTGCAGCAGTCCTCTTCCCCAAATACTTGTCAAAACAGCAACAAAGGTCCGGGTAAGAGCATGAAATCATTCTTAAGAAATATTTGTAGTAAAAAAACTTTTGCTCAAAAAAATGTTTCAGTCCACAAAAAGAAAAGTAATTTAAATGGAAAGGAGAGACCCATCACAAATGTTACTGGTAGAGGAAGAGATAACTCTGTGCATGATAGTAGAAGGAAACAACAGTTTAGGGACATTCGAAATCGAATGTTCCGTAATAGGATATTAGTTAATTTATTGAAAAATATTAAAAAGAAAGGCCAACAGAAAGCGGCATTTTATAAGAAGAAGAAAAATGTAGAGAAAATTATTGATCATGCTTTTGAAATTAAGCGAAAGTTGTTTATTTTGGTAATCAATAGAATTAGGAAACTAAGCAAGGTAATTTCTGATTTCAAAACAAAAAGTAGATGGAAGAGAGTAGTAAATCGTACTAACTTTTGTGAAGTTTTTTCCGGAGAATGGATGCATAGTTCAAGTTGTGAGGCATTTTTTAATGAGGAGAGTTATTTTCAGGATAATGATTTGGTGTTTGCAGTTGACACCAGTGGTCGAGCTTATGAAGTGAAGGATGGTTGTCCAGTTGAAAAAGAACAACTTGTGACAACAGAGACAGAAGAGGCGCTAAGTGATGAGGTTTTAGGAAGACGTCCTAAGGGTCCTGTGTACATTTGGAAGTGTAGTTCTATTTGCAGTGTGCGACAGGTTTCCATCAATTTGCTTTGTGATTATATACGGACATTTAATAAGAAAAGTTTGAAGCAGAAAATGAAGTTGTTGCAAGATTTAGATCCTTGCAGAGTGAGACAAATGACAGGTTTGCGTGGTCATTCACTGGCTTGTCTTTCCAGGAGAGTATGCCAGAGTGTTTTTCATCATTTCAGGATGCTAGCAGTGCATCATAATAAAGTGAGAAAATTAGTGAGAATGTTGTATTATGCTAAGAGTCCAGCAATTATGCTTAAACAATTATGTGCTGCTCTTTTGCATGGTTCTGAAATAGATGTGAAGAATATTTGTGAAGAAATTGAGTTTTGTTACTTTGGTAGTAAAGATGAGAATGTTCAAATTGACCCTGAAGTAGAGGGTAATGTGGAAGATAATGTACAGGTTTCCAGTACAGATAATTTTCAGAAGGAAATTGCCACGTTTCAGATGAAGTCAAGTGAGAGGCCTAATTTCACTTGTGTATGTTGTCGACGCACTTATTATAAGAATCAGACTAAGGTAGTGGATTTATATGCAAAAAGTGAAAGGGAAAATAATAGTGAATGGAAGAATTTTGCCACATACTTGATGGTAGAAAATTATTTTGATTTGGGATCGGATCAACGTGTGTGTACTTATTGTTGTAATAAATTAAACCAAAACCAGATGCCTGCTAGGGCAGTTCATAATAATCTGGAATTGGTTGAGATTCCTTCTGAATTGAAGGATTTAAATACTTATGAATCTATTTTGATTCAAAGTATCCATCCCTTTCAGGCTATTGTAAGAATGGAGCCAAAGACAGGGAAGTTGCCTCCAGCAGATTTACAGAGAGGATTAAAGGGAAGAGTTGTTTATTTGCCTCTAGATTTGAACAAAAACATTAACACAATTGGAATAGAAAAAGTGGAAGAGGAACCTCTGGTTATCTTGGTTAATGGGGTTCCGACAAAGAATAAGAAAATATGGCAAGATTTAGTGGATGTTAGGAAAGTCAAAAAGGCAACAGTGTATTTGAAGAAAAATAATAAGTACTATAAGAATGTATATGTTGCAGAAGAGGAAGAAAGTGATGAAGAGGATAGCGATGTGTGTGCTGGCCAAATTGAGAAAGTAGAGGCCTCTAAAAGTGAAGAAATATATGAACATTATAGTGTTCATCCTTTGCATTCCAAGGAAGTCATGGGGAATGCTATTGAGTTGTTTCAAATGAAACAAGCCAAAGGGAGTCCCATTAGTGTTTGGGAGGAAAGTTTGGAAGCTCGGTGTTTCCCACAGCTATTTCCCACAGGTCAAGGAGGAAGATATGATGAGCGACCTCATCAAATTCCTGCGTCTGAATACCGGACTTTACGATTGTATGCAGAAGATCCTAGGTTTCGGCAATGCATTCCCTATTTGTTTCATCTCCTGTTTGAAAGCGATCTGTCTGGACTGTCATATGCAGTGAACCACATCTTAAAAAGTGGTATACAGATGCGAAACATCTCGGCAAGTGACTTTATGCATAAAGTCAATGTCCAAGACAGTATTTTGGATTCTCACTTAATTAATCTCATGGCGTGTCAGCGTGGTACTAATGAGTACTGGTACCGTCGTCATGGTGATTTAAAATGTATGCTGAGGAACTTAGGAACTCCAACATGGTTCCTCACTCTGAGCTGTGCCGAGTATGGCTGGGAAGACTTACTTGAATTTCTACGAGAGGCAAATGGAAATATTGAAAACATTGAATTCAAGACACCTGGAGAACTGTGTTCTTTGGATCCAGTGAATGTATGCAGGTACTTCAATCATAGATTTGAAGCTATGATGTCTTTCATCACAAATAAAAAGAATCCACCTCTTGGAGAGGTGTTGGATTTCTTCTGGAGAAAGGAGTACCAAGCAAGAGGTGCTCCTCATATACATATGTTGTTGTGGATCAAGGATACACCTAAATTTGGAACAGATCCGGATGACTTAGTGATGAATTTCATCGAACAATATTCTACGTGTGCTGTTCCAAACGCAACGGAGAAGAAAAGTCTAAGAGAACAAGTTCTACGTTTCCAAAGCCATCGTTGTGGAAAGTACTGTCGTCGTAAATTCAGAAACAAGGAGAAGTTCTACACCAAATGTCGTTTCAACTTTCCACGACCGGTGATTTCTAAAGGAAGAGTGAACAGTTTGATGTCTTCGCTGCGACATAATGTGACGAGGAAATCACCCAAGAATACATACAATTTGAAAAGGAACGAAGAGTCCAAGTACATCAATGACTACAACCCAGTGATTTTGTCCATGTGGAATGCTAACATGGATATACAGTTTGTGGCTGACAACTGTATGGCTGTGGCTCGGTATGTGACATCTTACATCACCAAAAAAGAAAAGACCGAACTGAAGGATATGTGGGAGGACATTTCCCATGAAAAGAGCCTCAGCAAGAAGTTGTACAGTTTCAGTCTGAAGATGTTGTCGCATCGAGAAATCGGAGCTTACGAATGTTCTGATCGATTGTCTTCAGCAAGTCTCTATGCCAAATCCAGGAGTCTCGTTTGGGCGAGTCTTGGTCTTGCTGCAACGCGAAATCGAGTTCTAAAACCTGTCCGGGAAATTGAGTATTTGGCAGAAAAGGAACCAAACAGTACCGACATTTTGAAGACCAACATGTTGGATACATATTATCCAAATCGAAGCAGTCACCTTGAGAATGTTTGTCTATATGAGGTTCTCCAAAATTATATATTCAAGAGGAACATCAAAGAAGATATTGAGAAAGGAGTGTATGCTGTAATTGGAAGTGAGGGATGCCTGGTCAAGCAAAGAAAATGCCAATTAGTAAACCATCGAAAATTGAGTGGTGAATCTCCAGAAAAAAAGGAGTTTTTTTATTTAGCACTTTTGCAACTTTTCAAGCCTTGGCGTGCAGAAGAGGAACTGCTTGGAGATTTCCTCTGTTACGAAGACTCTTTCAATGCAGCCAAGGAGTCCATAGAATGTCCTGCTTTTTCTAAATATCAAGAAATGCTAACTTTGGAAATTGAGCAGGAAGCAACGATTGCAGCCGAGATTGCCAGAGACAGTTCTCAGGACAGTCAGAGTTCTGTTTCATTGAGTCAAGATCCACTTGGAGGACCTATTATCGAAAATGAAGCTGCCACTGCTATGAATGAAGTAGAAAGAGCCATGGCACATGCTCAGGAGGATTCAGTTAACTTAGAAGACTTGGAAAAACAACTCAACGTTGAGCAGAGGAAAATATATGATGAAGTTACCAAGGAAATTGAGCACGGATTAAATCATGAGAAGAACAAGTGCTCATGTACATCATTGAAGCCTGTCCGACTGTACGTGAGTGGAGAAGCGGGAACTGGAAAAAGTTTCCTCATTAAAGCAATCTCTTGTTATTTGCAGGAAAGGAGTGAGTCATCGCTGTCTTGTGTTGTCACCGCTCCTACTGGACTGGCAGCACATAACATTAAAGGTATTACTTTGCATCGTCTACTGATGCTGCCGGTGGAGCATGACAACAAATTACAATACAACAAGTTATCTGGAGATGCTTGCTGTGAAGTTTCAAGAGTCTTGAGGAAAATGAAACTACTTATCATTGACGAAGTAAGCATGGTTTCCAATGTCATGCTTGCCTTTGTGCATTTGAGAATGCAAGAAGTACTTAAAACTGAAAATGATGTGTTATTTGGTGGGAAACACATCATTGTTTTCGGAGATCTTCTGCAGCTGACACCAGTAAAAGGTCAACCTGTGTTCAAAATACTCACGCATGAAGATACCAGGAAGTGCCTAGGGAGCATTGGCAACGTCAATATATGGTTAAACTTCAATTATGCAGAACTGCATCAAAATATGCGTCAGGCAAAGGATGAAGATTACAAGAATATTCTACAAGATATTAGAATTGGAAAAGTGACTGAGCATGGGAAAGAAGCTTTAAATGCACGATTACTGTCAAATTTATATCCCAAACAAGAGATTGTGCCTGAGAATATTTTTCAGAAAATTACTGAGAAGAAATCCGGGATATGTCTCATGCCAACTCTTGCAGAATGTGCCATCTTCAACAACAAAATGTTGAATTTAGAAAAGCAAGAGATTGTGAAACTTGAAGCTATCGACAAATTAGAGCATATGGGATCAACAATTATTTTGTCAGACAATTTGAAATCAAAATTGGATTCATTAGAGAAGACTATATCTAAAACAGCGGGTTTTGAAAAGACTTTGAATGTGTGTTTAAATTGCCGAATCATTTTGAGAAGGAATTTACATGTAGAAAGAGGTCTGGTAAATGGTTCAATGGGTAATGTTGTTGATTTTGAGAAATACAGAAATAGAGATGGAATAGAATTTTTAAGAATTAAATTTGATGGCATTGAGGAAGTACAGCAAATTGGTCGTTGGTCTGCTAGGTTTTTGCTTGTTAAAGATTTATATGTTCGCCGTAAACAGTTTCCTGTTTGCTTGGCATATGCGGTGACAATCCATAAATCGCAAGGTTTAAGTGTAGACTGTGCATTGGTGAATATTGGCAGTTCTGTGTTCAAGGAGGGTATGGCATATGTGGCATTGTCACGAGTTAGAACTTTATCGGGATTGTACTTGATTGACTGTGATGTCACAAATATTTGTGCGGATCTAGATTGTGTTAAGGAATACAATAGGTTAAGAAGAGAGTATGCGCCACATTTGCCTCAATATCCTTTGTTTGAGAAACGTGTGGTAGGCCGGAAACGTAGAAATAGCAGTAATAGTAGGGAGGTTGTTGCAAAAAGACTAAAAGTCAATGAACCGAAAATTGTTAGCAGAAAGAAAGTGGATTCTGTTGAAGATGTTGTCGGTTTTCAATTTGAAAACAGTTCTGGTGTCAACTGCTATGCAAATGTAGTGGTTAATGTTCTCTTTTCACTAGAGAGTTTAAAAGAACAGATTCTGTTGAATTCAGAACAAATTTTATGCTGTTTGTTGAATTCTGTTTTCGAGAAATGTAGCACTGATCGAACAAAAGTAGAAAGTGTGTCTGAAGTTCGTTATCTGTTAGATGAATGTTCAGGTCAAACAGACTTCTCTGAAAATAATCAGCAAGATTGTCAGGAGTTTTTAATGTATATGCTTGATATATTGCAAGATGAGGGTGTAGATGTAGATCAACTGTTTGGGCTTTCTTATCAATGGCAGCATGACTGCGAGAATTGTAGGGTATCAAGTACTACTAGTGTAGACTCAGAAAGATTTATATATTTAACTTTGCCAGACAGTAAATCAGTCTCCTTTAATAAGCTAGTAAATGCAGCGGATCACAACATGGAGTGTAGCCAATGTAAATCTGAAATGATGTCAACATTACTTATACGTAGATATGGACAGTATGTCATTTTAATGATGCAACGATGTAGGCCTGATGGATCAAAATTGTCAACTTTAATAAAAAAAATTGTGGCTTCTCAGCTTTCAATATCAGGAAGGACTTTTGTAACTGTAGCAATTATCTATCACGATGGTCCTTCAACAACTTCAGGACATTATACAGCTTATTTAAAGTCTCGAAACGGCTGGTCATTCTGCAATGATTCCGTTGTAACTTTCAAAAAAAAATTGCCGTTTGACCTTAAAAATTCTTACCTGGTGTTTTTAAAACCAAAATTTTAAAGAAAGAATCTTGGGATTTCCTGTGAAGAATTGGAAAAGGTTCATCAAGTTGAGGGAATGTAAGTCTGCAATGCTGTCTAGATTATTGGTCCAAAACTTTTAATTATAATGTTATTTTGTAAAATCCGACTATATAAACCTGATGCAAGTAAGTCTGCTTCATAGTAAGCAGTATCAGTGTCATAGGAAAAGGAGAACATGAGTGACAAAGAAGGGTAAGATATTAGTAGTCCAGGATTGTGAAAATTATCTTAAATGTTTTCTTTTAGAAAGTTGCGAAAATAGAAAATGACGGGATTTGATTGGAAGAATTACAAGACTTGTGAATAGCTGCAACATGATTTGGCCAAGTGGAAACATGTGGTAGAATGTGAGAAGTCTTTTCTTGTATGTAACATATTTTTCGAATCGTTGGAGGTTTTCTTTCAGAAAGTGGCGGGCTGACAATATTTATAGCACAACACAGTGGACGCTGTTCATAGGACATCCTTCGACGTCATTGAAAGTAAGTCAATTTTAAGGAGTTTTGAATTCAGATTTCTTATGTTGAATGGGTTTTTTAAACACAATCATTTTGATTGTGTTTTTTTTTTCCCCGCTGTTACATGATGAATACCTTCAAGTCACTGATTTAAGTGAAATTTGATACATTCTGAGAACAGCAAAAATAAACCATTTAATATGTATAATTAATGTTCTGCTTTTTGTACTTATGATATACATTTAGAAATGTGAGGTAGATATGGAGAAACTGAGTCTTCTGTAAGTGTCAATTTTAATGCTTACAGTGCTGTACTCCTGGGTACTGTTTTTTTTAAAAAAAAAATGAATAGGCCTCACCTCAAAGAAAGCTCTTGAAAGCACACATCTTATTTGCATCCTGAAACAATCATTTAAAATGTTAGACACAATTTTATGATGGCTTTACATCTTTTTTGCGCTGCTATTGCATCACTATTGTGAGACATTAGCAGTGCAAAAAAAGCACCATGTTCCAAAATAGGCCTCAGTTCATCAACATCAAGATACAGTTTCTTTAAAATATATATCTTTAGGATTGTGTAGGGGACGTAGAGAAGCAGAGACTTCTGTAAATGTCAAAGTTGTTGAAAAACTGTTTGTTCTTGAACCTTTTCCCTTGTCTTTTCTAATTTTTAAATACATGTTTTAATATTTTTGGAAATGTTTGTTCTCTCTTTTACAGATTGAAAGTATGAAAAAATATTTTAAAAAGGTAACAAGAATTATAAGGTAAATGTTTTCTACTCTTTTTACCCGCAATGCACTGCTGATGATGTCACTGACACTATCTCTGATTTACTCTCTATAGCTGTCTTTCTTTTTACATTATTCTCTGTTTATTTCCCTTATACTAACTCTTCTTTTTTTTTTTTAAATATTTTTTTGGTTCGCTTCAAGTTCGCGAACCGGTCAGCGAACTAGAAGCGAACCAAAAGAAATAGAGCTTGCCAGAGTGATAAACATTCTAGCAATTTTATTTGAAAGGGGAGGTAGTTCTGAAAATAACTTTTTTTTTGTTTTTGTTGTTTTATTTATTTATTTATTTTTCTGAACATTTTTTGATTTTTTTGTATTTTTAGAACAGTTTTATGTTTTTTTTGTGTTTTTTATGGAGGGGAAACAACAAAAAAACAGGAATTGAAAAGGGCTCAACAGGAGCAAAAAAAAAATTACTGCTTGGGTGCATTAGGGCACTTATGGTTTTCGAACACCATATTGATCAGGTTCACACTCATGTTCCCATACGACAGCATTGCACCACAATATATACAGGTAAACTTCATATGTTTAAAGTTTGGTTGAATGTTTGGCACAGTTTCCTGTGCCTCTCTTCCTGTCAAAGACATTGTTGACGTAGATCTGGCCACAGGAGTTGTCGGGGGATTATCTTGTAGGTCCCTTAACTCAGCCCGGCTGTAGTTTAAGGGATGCCACCTGGCCATATGGCGATGCATAGTATAGTTGCCCATACTATATTTTTTCTCTGTGCCTCTAGACAATCTGTAATTACAGATGAGGCAGGTGGCATATTTAGCATTCACCATCTTCTACCCTGGAGGGATGGAAAAAAACTGCCAGATGAAACTGGTTTTCCTCTTAGAAACACGGGGCAACTCCGGGATAAATTCTGGTTGATCTCTATCCTCTTCTTCTTCTTCCTCCTCTTCCTCCTCTCTGTTGGAGATAAATTGACTTGGAGGTCCTCTCTTCTTATGAGGAGGTGGAGGTGGTGGTGGGGGTGCACCAGCTGCAGCAAGTATAGAAGCCATTGCTGAACTCCAGGAAAATGGTCTTTCTCTCACCAAGATGAAAGTCAGAGTGAGGAAAGAAGGAGGGGTTTACATGATTTGGGAAAAGCAAAAGTTCTGAACCAATGAAAAGTGTTATTTTTAGGTCACATGACCTAGTCATACATCATTTGGAAACCAAAAGTGAAATGAACCAATGAAAACTTTGATAAACAAGTCACATGACCTGTTCCGCTTACGTTACGCGGTGCGCGCCGCGTCCCGGATCGCTTCCGGTTCGCGGTCCGGAGCACTTCCGGGAGCGCTAACGCGGCGCGTCATTAGACGCATTACGCGACAACGTGATACGTCGCGCTTCCGCGACGCGTCACAGTTCCGCTAACGTAACGTTGACCGGTTCGCGGACTAGGTCGCGGCATCAAGATGAGCTAACGGAAAGCTTCCCGGTTCGCGAACTGGAAGCGAAGAAAAAAAATATTAAAAAAAAAATTATTAATAAACATCTAAAATATATTTTAAGATTTAAAGAAGAATACATTTTACAGTTACCGATGTTAGCTTTTAAAAAACCAATGAAATTCACAGAAAAAACCATAGGTTATAGACCATATATAGTTAGGAATTTGCATTTACAAAACCTTGAAAATTCACTGAAAAAACCATAGGTTATAGACCATATATAGTTAGGGATTTGCATTTACAAAACCTTATTTTACTCGCATAAAACCATTGAAATTCCATATATAGTTAGTTGCGCTAACTATATATCGCGCACCCGCAATCCACTGCTGATGATGTCACATATTACATCATTCATGACATGGTCAGTGACATCACTGATGACATCACTGATGACATCTCAAATGACATCACTGATGACATCACTGATGACATCTCATTTGACATTACTGATCACATCACTGATGACATCCTTCGTGTGATAATACGATGAATCTCTTCAGACTCTAATATAACCTTAGATACACTCAGTGTAAACAGACACTCACAGACTGTCACTCATCCATGGAGTTACTCACACACCTAGTCAGTCATGCAAAGAATCAATCGCACCTCCATTTCCTCAACTATACAGTTATACAAACTTTACTTATTCAAACATATACTAACACATATTTACTCTCTTATACAATCCCTGATACAAGTTCACAATGATCCATACAGCCACTCACACAATCACTAGCTCTTATGCACAGTTATTTATATATGTCAACTCTCACTTGTACTGTGTTTTACATATGTACTTACTTTGACATGTAGCACTGAGATATCCATTCACTCACCAATACACTCATGCACACAGTCAACCGCCCATACAGCTGTTTCCACGTGCACTTTTGAAACCATACATCTAGTGAATCAACTGCTCACACATCTATGCACAGAGTCATACACCTTCCAGCCACCCACACACACACTCAGTCTCCCATACAAATACCTGGGCTACCAATCAATAACCCATATAGTTACTAATATAGCTACTGATTAACACATGCAGCAGTTTACAGAACAACAGACATAATGATGCACAAATTAAGACAGTTTAGTCACTAACCCATGCACTCAGTGAGACACATTTAATCACTCACTAATACAGTCAGTCATGCACCTACTAAATCCTTCATCCAGACACTTATACATCCACTCATTCTTCAATATGTAAGACATATTTTAACTTTACAGAAACATACAGTCACTGGATGTTGACATCAGTGATGTCATCAGTGATGTCATTTGAGATGTCATCAGTGATGTCATCAGTGATGTCACTGACCATGTCATGAATGATGTAATATGTGACATCATCAGCAGTGGATTGCGGGTGCGCGATATATAGTTAGCGCAACTAACTATATATGGAATTTCAATGGTTTTATGCGAGTAAAATAAGGTTTTGTAAATGCAAATCCCTAACTATATATGGTCTATAACCTATGGTTTTTTCAGTGAATATATATATATATATATATATATATATATGTATATATATATTTCCAAGGCAAAAACAGGGTCCTGCTGGGATTCTTCCTCCTGGGTCAGGTGGCCCATGAGAATCGGCGGACCACACAAGACGATTTAAATATAAATCCAAGGTTTGCGTTTCGACACGCTATGTGTCTTGATCACAGCGTAGCGTGTAAGCTGAAAATAAACCTTCTTTGCTGAAACTGGATTCGCGATTTCTTGCTTTGAAGCAAACCTTGGATTTATATATATATATATATATATGTATACACATACTTACCTTATATATACTTACCATTTTGTTGTAAAGGTAAGTGTGGTGCAGACATATGCCTGGTAACAACATTTGTGGTGAAGGCAATGCGTGGTAAAGGCATTGCATTGCAATCAATGGGCGGCAAAGGAATTATGTTGGGAAGCCTGCATGGTAAAGGCTGTTACCCTCAGAAATCATTTCCAGCTGTCCTTCTTTCATCACACCCGCTCTTTTATCGCACCCGCTCTTTCATCGCACCCGCTCTGTGAGGGCATTGCAGCGCCCTGTTAAGGCCCTGTACAACAAACAGATACAAAGAAAGAAAAATGGATCTGACGTACAGGGAAAGCAGCATCTAACAAGCCAAAAGCTTTTACCTATTCAAAAGCTATTCACGTTGCCAATGTGTTTTAGGGATGTTGTACACCAGCATGGATGCTGTTCAGAATGGCTAAACTCTAGTAATGTAGAGGACAGTGGCATGGAGTGTTGTTGAGTGGAATGGAGAAGAGTGGAGTAGAGTGTCGTAGAGTGAAGTGAAAAAGAGTGCTGTGTATTGGAGTAGTGAGTTGCGTAGAGTGGTGTACAGTGCAGAGTAAAGTGGCATAGAGTGCAGTGGTGTAGTGTTGTATAGCATTTTAGAATCCAAGCGTAATTTACTGATTCATGCCCTTATATAGGTATAATTCACACTGCCCTTATATAGGCATAGAAATCATAACCATATTTAGACATAACCCATCCAGTCCAAATACAGGCATGGTTACTTCCACTAGTTCCAAAAAGCCACAACGATTTCTGGGAAAACTCAACTTCAGCAGTCAGGGACATCCCCTTGCTTGAATTTTGATTTGTCCTATAAATCATGGAGAGAACTACCATTCCCCTGGGGTTCTTTGATGACGTTATTATGTCCGAATTTACGTCAAATTAGGCACCTTCAAGGTATAAATATTCCTACACTTGCCCTAGCAAACACACGGTGGTTCAGAGCAGCTCGACTATCTACTTGCCCGACGCAGCTCGCTACAGCAAGTGGCGAAGGAAGCAGACCCTCCAGCTGAAACAATGATCGAGAAGCTGTCCTTTCTCTCGCTGAGAATCCAGCTCCAGTGTTTCCAAGCTCCCCTCGCGGGGTGTTGGGAAATTGAGTCCGATTTAGAGATACCAGACCTCCTTCATTCTAAAACCAAGGTACAGAGCTGATTAGACCCTAAGAGAAATCTTGGTTAGATTCTTGGCAAAGAAAAACTAAACCTATGCTACACCTCACTTACTTCTTCCCTTGTACTAGACTTAGGCTAGGTACATTGGGGTAGGCGTATTTTAGAAGCACCAGTTGAGTACTTTTAGCCATTGTTATTTATGTTTAGAAACCATACAATGCTTTTACAGTATTATTTTATAATACTCTTCTTATTGTAAGCATTATACTTTGCAACCAGTATTACGATTGTAGCAGTTCACTTTACTTGCTTGAGAAAGAAGACTGTTCAATAACCCCTTTTATTGAAAACGCCTGTCTCTCTATTTCTCTGCACCTCTGATGAAACAAAGCATGCACGATTGACTGAGTAAAATATCTATCTATTGTTTCCACGACTCTGAAGATCAGTTTGATTCTTGGGGAAACAAAGCTGTCATGTTTATGCGGTTGTCAGAAACGAATCCTTTCTTGTGTATTTGAGAAAGTTTCCAGTGACCTCTGAGCTAGCTGGCACCCACAATTAAGTCTAATATATTCGATAGAGACCTAGTCAACCCAAGTCCTATGTCAAATCTATAGGATATATTATTATATTATTCCAATGCGCAGAGCCTATTGGGAATATAGCAACTACACTACATGGTACCCAACATTTGGTAAGGCGCTAATTTGATACTAGATACTAGAGTAACTCAGTTGTGCTTTTCACAGAGACCCCTTTTCCCGTAAAATACTCCAATAGACATATGGATTGGGTATAACATATCCACCATTACTGAGTAGGACGAAAATCCTATGTATTACTTTTTGGTTGATTTAACATTGAAGGATATAGTGTTCCAAAATAGTGTGCACATTATCTTTGTCTCCTTGAAACTTGCTCTGCAAAACTTTGTCAACAAAATGGCCGACGAGGATAATCCCGGGGCCAGTGGAACTGCAGCGTCTACAACCCGACCGGGTTTAGACGTAACAGGTCTCCAACAAAACGACCCAGATGTGATAATCATCCCGGAAAACTTTAGGAAAGCCATCACTATAAAGCTTATAACAAATGGCCTATCACTTATAGGTGGTAGGGTAATTTTTGTCATAGAGGCACACGAATATCGGCAGACAGAGGTATTCTATTCATGGAATATCTTCCCTGAAGCAAATTCAGTATTGCATGTGTTTCACTTCTAAAAAGTAGAAGATAATGCAACAGAATACGTTCCTTTCGAGGACATTGAAAAATCCACTAACTTAGCAAGAGCATCAGCTCTGGTTTAAAGGCGCCCTACAACATCAAAATAACATTATCAGGCTCGGACCACTAGGTAGACCAGGAGCAACATGGTCGGTACTAACCACCTATGCACCACATCCTGACACTGAGGAAATGTCAGGTGAAGAACTATTAGTTCAACTAAAACAACTAATAAAAATACATAGACATTTGGTTCAATATGTCATGAGAACTCTAAAAGTCCAAGCTCCTATAAGGATTCCACAACAAACCCCTCACCAGGGGAACACAAATAAAATCACACCACATACTATACAATCAGTCATTGCTAAATTGCCAGCAAAAAGGGAACAAATCCCATTCTGGATAGGTCAAAACATCGAGGCAGTATTTCCTGACAGTACATCTCATGAGAAACACATAATTTTAACAATCTGTTTACCAATGGGGATCGCACCACACTTGAAGGACTGCGCCACTTGGGGTACAGTCTTTGCTGCAATCTACACAAAACACATGGTGTTCCGTCTATTCCGGTGATACCAGACATCCCGAATCAGATTCAAAATGAATATGGGACAGAGCCTGCTTTGAATCTGGGTATGAAATTACTCTAGATTTCAAACAGGTCTCAGCTATAATATTAGCTAATATTAAAGGTGAAGCAGGATCCGTGGCGATCCGCCCAAAATTAAGGGAAATTGACATAACTGAGCAACCATATGAACTGCCCAGAATAATTGAAAAAAATCCTTCAAAGAATTAGGAAGAGATAGTTTGGGTGGGAAACCAGTAAAACACCAACTAACAAAAAATACTGAAATGGTCTTTATTAAAAACACTCTCACTACTCCTAAAAAGAAGTGGGAAAATACTAAACAAACTTCTAATGAGAAGCGCTCTCAGTACCGAAAAAAGGTCTTCTCAAAAGGAGCCCTCTGAAAAGAGGTATAACCTCAGGAACAGGGATAATTTGAGAAAACCTGATAGATATCAAGATACTGATACACGTTCCTCTCGTACCTTTCAGACTTCCTCACAGAAATCGGAAAGAAGAGGACGATCAGAACACAAGGAAGAACGCTAGAAGTCCAAAGATGATCATCACGTTCCAAAAAATAAGAAAGCTCAATTCACCAAAAAGAAGGTAGCAGGTCTAAAACTCAGACATGCTGAGGATCTTGAGGACACAACTCAAGAACGGGGAGTGGGCCCAGACAATGCTGGACAGCGCAGCAGAAGTCACCATGGCTCACAAGATCTTGAAGGATCATCTGGAGACAGTGGACTTGAATGAGTACATGCTTACAAATCACACAAGCTGAAATGAAATTCACTTCTACAGAAAAAAATTCTGACAGCAGTTCAAACTGCAGTAGCAAAAGAGAGAGCTCTCACACAGGGTAAGCACATAATGGTTGTTACTCCTGTACCTGCCTTAGAAGCAGTGACAAAAGCAAAGCATTTCGAATGCAAAGGCTTTATATCCAAGATGGATACAATAAGGTTAACTCTCTTGCTGTAGCAGACGTTGAATACGTTTTTTACCCCTACTTGAAAACTCAAAAATGTCTACAATACGAACAAGAATGTCCTCTGCCCACTGAGATTCTGTCTCTGGAACAGTACGAATGTATAATTTATACAGACGTATCAGCACAACTCTCAATTGGGGGTTAACAAGCTTATAGTGCTGCGTGCGCAATTGTTAAAGGTCGCTGGCGCGAAGGTAAATTCCGACCTATGGTCACAAAATCACAATCTCTCAGAGACTGTACAGCTCAGCGAGTTGAACTACAGGCTTTCAAGATGGCGCTTGAAAATGCTGATCGCGAATTCCCCACATTCATAGTGTGCGATTCGTATTACTGCGTTCAATCTTACAATGAGTACTTGCAGAACTGGGTTCAAAACAGTTTCAAAGATGCAAAACGTGGCACAATCAAGCTTAAGTTGCTTTGGGAACAAGTAGTTCAATTACAGAAAGAACTACAAAAGACTCACGTGATCCATACACTGAGTCATCAGCGTGATGGCGTTCATGTTGAAGGGAATTCATTGGCTGATGAAGGCACAAAGGCAGCTGTGCAAACGGCTTCTGTAGCTGCAATCACTTGTTCGAAAACGAAAATAGACAGCGAAACAAATGCAGGCTGTCACCGCTTCCAATAAAGACAGCGGTAAAATGTTACCAAAGGGCTTTCCACTCAAGTACTCATATATAACTGATGTAAATAATGTTCCTTTTGCTCAAATCCCTGGATTGGGGAATAGAGTAATTCCAAACATGGAACATAGATTAGGACTAATCTTAGCAGCACATGAAGGGCTCGCCTCTGTACACGCAGGCGTTTCCGCCACAGTGTCATTAATAAAACAAAGAAACTGGTAGCCACGCATGAGGAAACAGACCAGAAACTATGTTTTGGAATGTGAAATCTGCCAGAAAATGAAGGTTTCAACAGTGAAACGCCCGGCGCAGACGCCCCTTTTAATTTCAGATAAACCATTAGCATGTGTTTACCTGGACCACTGTGGTCCCTTACAGAGAGATGGTAACTACAAATATGTCATGGTAGCAGTGAATTCATGCTCAAGATTCATTTGGATGTGGCCTCAGCTCTCGGCTGACGCCCGAACTGTTATAAAAGATTTGCGAGTCTTTATCGGCACATACGCAGTCGGCACGCTACATTCTGACAAGGTCCGGCGTTTAGCTCCAAAGCTTACAAGGAGGCCATTGCCAATCTGGGCGTTGCATTGCGGTATTCAACTCCATTCCTTCCTGACCGAAATTGTGTAGTGGAAGGAAAAAACCAGGACATAAAGCAATCTTTAACAGCTAGGGTATTAGGCTCGGGTGACGGGTGGGTCAAACATCTAATAAGTGTCCTACGTAGTTTAAATAATCTGCACAGAAATTCGCTGGGTGGAATCACTCCATATGAAATCCTTTTTGGTACTAGTATGCTTGTCCAGGATCTTGATTGTCACACATCAGTGGTGGAACAAAAACCCTTTGATATCATAGACCGTTTGGCTGTTTTGCAGGACTTAAATGAGAAAAGGAGAAGTCAAAGCAACACAATACAGAAGCCAACGACCACTGAAGGAGAACCCCCATCCCAGCAAGGCCTGTCTGGAGTCCAAAGATTGGGGATCTAGTCAGAGAAAAGATCGCGGATAAGAAGGAATTTGGTCCTTCCTACAGAAAACCAGTACCTGTGCTAGCAATCCACGGATCAAGAACAATGTTATTGCCGCCCCTTGCTGGAAGAAAAGAGAACAGGTTTGTATCCATCGACCTGGTCAAACCACATCATGTGGCCGATAATAAGTAATAGGCCCAGTGGACCACAAAGATGTAGCAGAAGACCAAATCTTGCTACTATCCAAGAGGCTCAGACTGAGAGACTGATAATATTTGAAGAATCTGCAGCACAAAACAAAGGACTAAGCAATAAAGCTATGGAACTTGTGCCTCTTGAGACCCAAATAACAGTTCGTCAAGACTCCTGTCTATAATGATGTAGCATCAGACTACACTAATATGACAAAGGATCCAGTAGCCCCAGTGATTTCAAGTAACCCTGATGCAATGCCTACAATTGACAGAACTGCATCTGGCTATTTCATCAACTTTTTCTGAGGATCCCAGTGAGCCTGAAACGTCGCCAGCAAATAAAACTTTTAAAAAACAAGTAACAGAACTTTTTCAGCAACTTGAAAAAACGTATCTGGTTTCACCATCGGTTGAATTGGGGCCCACCAGGGAGGTGGAGCAGCACCGATCACAGACTCGTTTGATGGTGTGTCAAAGGCCGCTTTATTGGAAGCAGGTGCACCTTACAAAAAATACTCCCATGGCCTCTGCAGTACAAAACTAAACCTCGCTAAATATAATTTTTCCTAACAAACCCCCACCCCCTCCCCTAAACATGGTTCCCCCCCAAACAACAAACATGAAATCAATTTGCAATTTTCAACTTGCCTCTCTACCTAGCTAAATAACTTCTTGTACTAACACCCCCCCCGGTAAAACCAGGCCTCCTAAAATTCCCCCAGTACTTAGAAAAACCGCCACTCGAAAGTCGTCTTGATGACTTTCGACCCACCCCCTAGCACACCTGAATCTTTGGATACCTGCGCACCCCGATCGCTTTATCCAGTACCTCCTTCAACTGAACAATGTAGAGTTCCATCCCATACCTAGAAAGGTGAACACCGTTCTCCCGAAAGAAAGACACCGCCCCATACCTTAGCTCCAGATGTTCTATCCTACCCATACCCTCCTTCTCACAAAAAACCTTCATCTCCCTGTTGATTTTCCTATGTGTCTTATCAATGGCTGCCGGCCTCTCTGCTCCCCTCCAAACCCGCCTTGGAACAAACTCAGACCATATCACATGGCACCCAGACCACCTGTGCCTTATTTCCAACAGGTCCCTCTTCATCTGTTTTACCAAAGCTATCCACTTGCACGGGACCAAATTGTTCTCCCCAGGTGAATGACAACCACATCGTGACACACCCCCCTGACAACTTTGTTCAATGCCGGCAGTAGTTCATGCCATCTCATGCCCCCTTTTCATTCCCATTGACAGTAAAACAACCTCGGGTCCAACTCCAAGTTCAAACTCCGTTGTTTATCCCACTCAGCCCTCTCCGCTCGCTTTACAAATGAAAGTCCTATAATGAATATCTCCAGGACTGCCACACTGGGCCCAGCCACTGCACCTGCAAAGACACACATGTAAGAGAGCGGAAAAGCCATTCATCTCATTGCTCCGCCCCTACCCCCCTCAGCCTGACATACGTCTGTAACAATCCGACCGCCAACGCCCAAGATGCATGAGTTCCTCCCTCCCCCAACCCTGTCTCGCCGCCTCCGTCGCCGCTCCGATCCGGAATGAATACGTTCCAAAAGCCTTCGGGTCCTCACCCATGATGCGTAGGGCGTGCCGCAGGACCCACAACAACTGAGCCGCCGTCACCCTGCCCTTGTCAACCCGATCAAACACTTCTCCCAACAACCCCCGCAGTCCGGACGCCTGCAGCCTTCCCCATGCCGCCGGGCAAACCGCCCTTGACCCCACCGGTCCCATCTCCACCCAATTTCCCACAACTTGCTGGTCAGTCTCCTTCATTCTAAAACCAAGGTACGGAGCTGATTAGACCCTAAGAGAAATCTTTGTTAGATTCTTGGCAAAGAAATACTAAACCTATGCTACACCTCACTTACCTCTACCCTCGTACTAGACTTAGGCTAGGTACATTGGGGTAGGAGTATTTTAGAAGCACCGGTTGAGTACTTTTTAGCCTTTGTTATTTATGTATGTATTTATCTATGGTTTAGACACGATACAATGCTTTTACGGTATTATTTTATAATACTCTTCTTCCTGTACGCATTATATTTTGCAACCAGTATTACAATTGTAGCAGTTCACTTTACTTGGTTGAGAAAGAAGACTGTTCAATAAACCCTTTTATTGAAAATGCCTGTCTCTCTATTTCTATGCACCTCTGATGAAACGAAGCATGCACGATTGATGAGTGCAGTGGCATATAGGCATAGAATGGAGTACTGCTGAGTTCAGTGGTGAAGAGTGAAGTGATGCAGAGTAGAGTGGCATAGAGTGCATTTGGCATGTAGTGCAGTAGTGCAGAGTAGAACGTCATAGAGTGAAGTGGCATACAGTGACTTGGAGTGTATTGGCGAAAAGTGCATTGGCCCAGAGTGTAGTGGCGTAGAGTAGAGTGGCATAGAGAGCTGTGGAGTAGAGTGCAGTGGCATATTGTAGAGTGCAGTGGCATAGCGTAGATAGCTTCAGAGTATAATGAAGTGAAGTAGAGTAGTGTGGTGCAGGGTAGAGTGCAATGCCATAGAATGTAATTGTGCAGATTAAAATGGTGTAGAGTGCAGAGGTGTAGAGCTGAGTGGTACAGAGTAGCTTGAATTGTCGTAGGGTGTATTGGCACAGAGTGCAGTATTATAAAGTGCAGTGTTGCAGCATGGCCTAAAGGTAATTGACGCAGAGCGGAGTTATGCAAAGTAGGGTGGAGTGGCCTAGACTGGAGTGGTATAGAGTCAAGCGGCGAACAGCACAGTGGTGTAGAGTAGAGTGCCGGAGAGTGCACCCAAATAGTGTAGAGTGGTGCAAAACAAAGTAGAGAGGTGTAGCGTGGAGTGGTGTGGAGTGTCATGGTATAGGGTGGAGTGGTGCAGAATAGAATAAAGTGAAGTGGCACAGAATGCAGTGCTTTGGTGAAAAACAGAGCAGAGTAGAGTAGAGTCGCGTGGTGTATAGTGGAGTATGCCTGGTGTGTTAGGAACTGCCATTACTGATAACAATTTTTCAATTGCAGTGACAATTACATTTGCATAGAAACACAGTTTTACTAATAAAACTATACAGTACACAAACGATAATGTGCAGAAATGGCATCACCAAGTGTATTAATTGGTATTGATCATATTAAATATTTGTTTCCAACACACTTCGGAATTAACAAAAAAGGTACTTCAGTTGTGCTTTCCTATTTCTGTTCTCAAATACTTGCACAGTTTATTTAAATGTTGTTGTGTGCTAGAAATAAACCCTTTCCTATGTTCAGTACCCAGCAAGATTGTTACATAAATCCTCTCACTTCCAAGTCAGAGAAAGAAAAGTAAACACCAAGCTTCCTTGGAAGACAGAGACTGACATTTGACCTCGGTCTTTGAATCACAGCAAATAGGACAAAGATAAGACCAAGATTTACAGGCCTTTTCACAGAAATGAACACACCAGAAAATGTAATTTACAAACCACAGAGCCAATTATAAGCAATGGGGGGAATGCATTGCCAGGGAAGCTTCCTGAATGTCCCCAAGATGTCTTTAGCAAACTAGACAGCTGAATTGCCGGATAGACTTGGACTTACAAAAAGGTAAAACAAAATGGATTGCAATACGTTCACATTTGAAAAGCATCAATTCATTTTCATTACTGAAGTCATTTGCATTAGGTCCCTTCCTTTTTTCCAAATGAATTTATTACATTACATTTGCAAATGCATACATTTCTTTTCTCACCTGCCTAGCAGACCAACTGCCAGGGACGCTTCCCGAACAATAGCAAGCTTATGGGGGGCCGTTATGGGGGGAACTTTTGATTCCTCAATAATCGCTCAACGCTGTCAGTGTATAGAAAAACCAAAACAAAAGAATTGGGGAAATCGTGAAATGTGTGCGCTGCTGAGCTGTCAGAATGCACAGATTGTGATAGTTTCGCCTTATTCTCGTAATTTGCACCACAGAGGCCTAAATAAGTATTGTAAAGCTTTCCAAGCACAAACTCGCACCTGCAACCTAAACCTAATCAAAAAGAACCCCTTCTCAATCCATGCAGCAGATTATGGGGACAAAAAGAGGAATCTCCCGTTTGCTCTTCATTTAAACGTGTGAGAATTCGGGCAACGGAAAGTAAACATTCATTTCACTTCAACCAGATAAGCATGGATTGCTCTTTGAAACTGTGGGCACCTGCCAGGTGGTTGCTTGAGATGTCTCCTTTCCGGAATACTGGATATTATGAAAAATGCCCGCGCTTGCCTTGCACTCCTAAACTAAGTGCTTGCAATACACATTTTACAAGTGTGTGTAGTCAGCAAACGTCTCGTCTTGTTGCCCCCCCCCCCTCCCCCAGAAGAGTTCTGCAGCTCAGGCAGGTAAAGCGGAGATGTGCTCTAATGTGCTGAGAATAATCCACAATAGGCAATAATCTGGCAGTAAGTGGTGTGCTTCTGAAAATGCATTGGGGATGGAGATATTGACAGCAGAATAAAGAAGTGATGTAGTTAAAGCTGCATTAAACGTAAGTGCTTTAAATAGAACACAGCATCTTTAAAATGGGTGCTGTTAAACACATGAGTGAAAGCCTAGAGATAGAGGTAACGGGTGGTGATAAAGAGAGCCATGAGCAGAATGTATCTATTGCAGAAAGACGAATGCAGCTATAAGGTAAAGGTGGTCTTTACAGAAAAAATGGGGGATATGTACAAGGAAGTGGCGGAGCATGTCGTTAGCCTCCTGGGCTTAACGACAAACTCCGCCACTTCGGAAACGCAAGGCTGCACCATATTTACAAGAATGTGATGCAGCCTTGGGTTTCCCTCTGCGATGGCGCAAAGTTTAACAATTTAGTGCCAACGCAGGCACCCTTGCCCCAGAGTGCAACGGTGTCTGTGTGTAGGGGAGGATTGGTTATGTGTAGGTAGGTGTCCCTTCCTACATATAAACGATCCTAAAATGCCATTTTGTGACTGTCATGTGTAACAATCCCACTGCACAGGTTTCGGCTCAATTATATCCCTTGCATGTTGGGCCACCCTGCTGGTATCATTTCTTCGAACGACCTCCCTTGTTGCCCATGTGATGACACTTCACGACAGTCCGATTTGCACATCTTTTTTTTCTGTAAATTTTATTGTAACCAACGGAAAAGGTTTTTAATTCCACTTTTACGTAATCTCAATTTTAGACAATGTCGTATGGCTCTGTATTTTTTACGTATGCTGCCTGATCCATTAACCTGTTGCAGTGTTGGTTGCCTCTTTTTTATGTATGTGTCTCAAATCCAGGAAATCATTTATTGACTGATACTGATGAATTGCTTCTTTCACCAATTTTAACAGTGATGTATACATACTTTTATGATTAACTTGTAGTAATCAAATAAAGTAATTTTGATGATGATGATTGTCATGTGGGCTGCTTCATGCATTACACAAGAAATGCACAAAATTGCATTTTTTTAAAAAAGGTTTGCTTATGTACAGGAAGGGACATCTTCCTGTACATAAACAAACCATGGCATTTTGGTTTTTCAGCCTTGCCTTGTGCAGCACACATGGAAAAAGCAAAAACGAGGAGAAATAATGCATTTCTCCTCGTTTCGCCAACTTAAGACCAGGATTTTCCTGGTCTTAATTTTGGTGCTGCCTCCTATGTACGCCACCCTTGTACATAGGGGGCTGCGTCAAATACAATGGGTGTTGCGGTGGAACACCCTCCGCAACACCCACTGCACACCCCTTTCACGCTAAACATAGTGTTGAAGGGTGCCTTGTGTACAAGGCAGTGCTATGCCACATTAAGTCGCTTAACGCTGCCTTGTACATAAGGCAAAGCCCTTATCGCCAGAGGAATGTCACAAAAAGTGACGTTCTCGTGGCGATAGTGCCTCGTACATATCCCCCCCCTATGTCAGACTTGGCGAATTTTCCATTCCCTGGATGAAAATATCCAGCATTAATGGACGTACTTCAGGTGAACTCACAAACATTTTCTTAGGGGCCTAAAAGTATGGTCTGTGGTGTGATCCAGAGCCGCATTATTGTCTGAAGGGTAGGGTGTGGATACATAAGATGGGTGTAGAGTGAGAGAGGCAGGTAGATGGTGTAGGCTGTGAGTTATGTTGATGGTTCCATTTCATGCTCCATTCTAAATTAAGCACCTAGGGCCTCATTTACAATAATTTGACGCACAGAAGTGCAGCAAACCTTCCTGCTGCACTGCCCTGCATCAAAATACAAGGGTGGGAATGGACCGTATCTATAAGATACGGCACATTTTGTTCCTTCTCCCCTGCACCGGTGCACATACAGCAGCCGTGCGCCAGCGCAGACACACTTGCGTCATTTCGCAAGGGTGCCTGCGCTGAGCTGATAATAGTTTTTGTGGAGTAAAAAACACCTTCCACCACCAAAACAATCATTAAAGTCATCTTTTCTTTCTGTGCATGCTGCATTCGGCAGCACGCATAGAAAGAGGAAAAAATAAGGAGAAATAAAAGTATTTCTCCTTGTTGCACCTCCTTAGGCCGCCCCTGGGGAGGCGTAAGGTTCTGGCACATCCTAGGGTTTACAAAATATTGTAAATCTGGGAATACATCAAGTTCCATGGATGTTGCATGGGAACAGCCACAGCAACACCCATGGAACGCTACTTTCAAGCAGAGTTTTGCATGAAAGGGAAACATATTTATAAGTCCATGAAAGTCATGCAGGGTGTCTTTACAAGGCCTTGTAAATATGGGGGAGGCCATTGCTCTGCTGGTGCGTCAGTAAAAAAGACACAGCGGCGGCACAATGGGCTTGTAATTAAGGACCCTCGTGTCCAGAGGACACACAGAGCTGTCAATACTGGTTATGCTGTTTCTGAGATGCAAATCCTCTATCACACCCTTGAGTAAGAAGTCTATGCTTGCTATCACTACATTTGGGAAGTCATGTACAAAGGAAGCATCCTTGTTTATTCAATTGGAATGAACAAATGTATTTTAGGCCTCACAATCTTCTCATGCTTTTAGTCTCTAATCTGTAAACATTAGAAGTGCTTACAAGCAGGCTCTCATAAGGTAATGAGTGCTATGAAAAAAGGAACCTTCAACAGGGTGTGCAATTCACAGAGGTGGAAACACACCACCACGTGGCACAGTAGGAACATTTTAGCCACTGAGTTTAAAAGACAAGATTTAATCCTAGATTTACCACTTTGACAAAATCTGCTAATTGTGATCTCTGTATTAAAAGTCTGGGCAAGTTCCAAAACAAAGTAGCATTTCTTTGGTGACAATGACCTCTGAGTCTTATTATTGGAACCATTCTCACCCAGTTGTTGTGTAATGAGGAAGATTGAAACTATGGAACCAGAAAATGTGGTTTTGACTAATCCCAGCATACTCCCTTTCAGGAACTGTGTGTTCTTGGACAATCCCTTTTTGAAAAAAAAGTGCTTTTACCCAATTAGAGAGAGAACACAAAGGGGCTTATTTACAAGCCCCTTGCGCCGCAGGTATGTCACTTTTTTCCATATTCAAAGTGATGCACCGGCGGCACAAGGGGCATGTAAATAAACCCCAAAGTTTCATAGTCCACTCACTACAAAGTGGTAAAGTGAGAAGGTTATTGACTTTGAAACAAGAAGTTCTGTACGGTTATGCGGTACTGCCGATTTCACCAAATCGTTTGATCATGGTCAAACCTCTCTCCTATGCTTTGGTCTCTATAATTGCTATGATGAGATTGAGGTAGAAGTGTGACTGAAGGTTAAATGTTTCTGCATTTATATATATATTTATATGATTTTTATATATATTTCAACACACATAATATCATAACAATGCATTTGTGTGCGTTTGTGTATACATACATTATATATATATATATATATATATATATATATATATATATATATATATATATATATATATATATAAAATCCACATGTATATATATATATATATATATTTATATATATATATATATATATATATATATATATGTATATATATATATATATATATATATATATATATATATATATATATATATATATATATATATATATATATATATATATACAGTGTTCCTGTTCGTCAGTGCACGACGAAAAAGAGATCAGGTGCAGACCTCACATTCACCATTCCTGCTCGCAGCAATCAGGGCACAAGATATAAATCCTCAGATAGGTAGCAGAGTGATAAATTTATTTACAAACAAATAAAAGGACTGATGTCCATCCAAGACACGTTTCGCTCCACTATATATATATTTCATTAAAACCCTACAAACACTCAACCCATACCCACCCTAAACTCTAAAATTACCATTGCCACCCAAAAAACCCATACCCATCCTAAACACATAAAAGTACCCTTGCCACCCAAAAACCCATACCCACCCTAAACCCTAAAAATACCCTGGCCACCCAAAACCCATATCCACCCTAAACCCTAAAATTACCCTTGCCTCCCAAAAACCAATACCTACCCTGAACTCAAAAATTACCCTTGCCGCCCAAAAACCTATACCCACCCGAAACTCTAAAAACCCATTCACACCCTTACACATAAACACTTAATACTTACCTAATACTTACATTTAAAATGCATACATGCATGCATTACCAGTCTTGCCTTTACAATGACATTTATTGTAAAAGCACATGTTGTAGAGGCATATGAAATGGAATGGTAATGCGTTGTAACAGCACTTGCCTTTTACAACTATGTTGTAATGGTAACACGATGTAATAACCACGTTGTAATGAAAGTTTCCCTAATCCCTTCCTTGTATAACAACAATTGCGGCTATTTAGGGGTTGAACGTGACAATTGACTTGCCTCTTGGTTCAGTAATTAACTTGTCATCAGAAATAGGGGAAGGTGTGAATGTTTCTACCTTCAATTTTTAAAACTGTCACTTCTACTCAATGTCTCTTATACAGTGATATCTGATGTAGTAAGATGAAACACGTCCACATACCTACATCTTTTTTTAAATTTGAAGTGACTATCATATTTGTCCATGTGTGTTGCACGATGTCTTTAAACATTAAAGGGTTCCTAAAGTATTTGCTTTTTTGTTGCACAATGTCTTTAAACATGAGAGTTTTCCTAATGGTAAGTGGTGCAGGACACCTTCAGCGCTGCTTTTTTTCTCCTCAGTAACCTACAAAGAAATGATTACCCATTAAACATCTTCCCAATGTTAGTGTTCAGTCAGATAAAAAGCAGCTGGACTGCTGTTTACCAGTGGGCCACATGTAACGGTCAGAAGGGCCACGAGCGGCTCTGGGGCCATATATTGAGTATCCCAGTAACTCATGTGCACTTATTTGGGTAGGTAGAGGAGGGAATGGATTACGAATCAGAAGTCTTAGTGTAGGAGGGTACCACATGAATACTCGCCAAAGTGTGAGCATTTGTACTCCCCACCCCATCGAGTTTGGATTAGGGCCCCCAGGGCCATTTTACAAAATTGCAGGCCTCAGAGGTCTCAGTGGGATCGACTTACACCATCCACATTTAGGTCAACCAAAATCAGTGAGGTATGCCTCAAAGCACTTTATTGGTAATGCTATATTGGTAAACATAGCTGCTTATGTGTGGAGGCATTATTAAAAAGTAATCTCCCACATGCAAATCAGGTGGTGCCCACCCAACTTCTGTGACTCGTGATGCTGGGTGAGAACTCCCAATAGCAGAGAATTGTCCGCCACTTATCGCTCAATGGTGCAAGTGGTTCCTCTCCGCCTGTCATCCATCTACAATGGATAAAATGGGGAGACTTGATTTGAATATTTATCTCCTATCGGATCAGTGAGGGTAAGCGGGTCCAAGGAGGGTGTTTTGCGTGTTAGCACATCGGTTGTGGTTATAGGAAATGGTAACTAGTGTAACCTTTTGAAATATTGTAATTTTACGAATTCATCTGCACTGTAAATATATATGGATATGTCTTTGATTTGTTTTTAGTATTTGTATAATTGATGGTTACATATGCACTCATTTGATGATCAACTCTTCTTAGCATCAATAACATAAATTCATTATTACCTCACATTTAAAAATACTATTAGAAGTGATTTGGCAAGATAACATGTCAAGATAGCTCAGCGGATTACATCCTTCTGCAACTTGCAGGGATGTGCTTTGAATCCAAGCATGGCCACTCGCATTTCAATCCTTGTGATGTTAGTGAAATGTACAAAACAATGCAGGATGAGGAGCCATATAGCAAGTTCATATTATACTATCTGATTTTTCGCTGATGAGAGTTGGATCAGTATATCACAAAACCCTAAAGTGAAGCTACTCTTTGTAGCGTCTTTCCCAGCCCAGGAGCATTTAAAACATGCCACACACGAAGCTCTGTAACATGACGCCTATATTCCTCCACGTATGATCACACAATGCACACATTGGGTCATAGCTTTTATAATCACACCGTAACACCTCACAGCAGCTTATATAATTCCTGTTTATATTCATCCCAGAACCACAAAGGTCCTAGTGTGCATAATATCAAGGCACTACACCTCCCCCTTTATTACATACAAAGTACAGACACCATAAGCATCATAGTTCCTCAAAGAGTTAGTTGAGGCGCTCGCACTGGTCTGCCAGATCGGGTGGTATGAGGTAGTTGAGGTGCATCTCATGTGTGCACCAATTACAGTGGCTCAGGTGTTTAATCCAGACATTTAGGCAGGGTTGCCTCACTCCTGACCTCAGGAGCTGACAAATATTGAGGTAGGTGTTTAAAGTATGATGAGTCTTGTGTGATGGATTTTCCAACACGAAGCGCCTGCACCATGTTTCCTTTGCACATTACAACCCTCAAAGGGTCAAAAGCAAAAAGAGTGTCCGGTTTCCGTTTCTGTTTGACCAGTACCCAGTCCCCTTTGTCAAAGAGTGTTTCCCAGGTGTATCAATGCTGATCGTCATATGTTTCCATTTTGCACTTTCGAGATGTGTCTGTGACACGAACCTTATCGGCATTCATTGATCAGTCCAATGTCCACTGTGGTAATTTGATTCTGATGGCTCTCCCAATGGAAGAACTTCCAGTTGTTGAGTGTTGAGTTGATCAATAGGCACAGAGGGCTTGACACATGGCTTGGTTTAGATCGATTCCTTCTTCCGTGCTCCTTGATCTACTCTCTTGCTAACACCATTGGCTTGGGGTCAGAAAGGTGTACTCTTTGATGCTTGACATTGAGTCAAACAAGAAACTCCTTGAATTCTTTGCTACTGAAAGGTTGGCCATTATCAGTTTTGCAAATAGTGGGGATGCCCCACTTTGCTATAGGTTGTCCATGATAAGTGTTCCACCAATGAAATACGCAAATATTCATCAATTACTACCATGAAATGATGTCCATTTCCTAGAGCCCCAAGGAAGTCAACTGCTGCTCTCTCACAGGCATGCGAAGGAAGGTTAGATATTGTCAATGGATGCTGCGTCACCTTGGGGGATAAACAGTTACAAAGGAGGTATACTTTCAGCCCTTTCCCAACTTGCTTCTCTAGGCAAGGGAACCACACTCAAGGGTATATGTACAAGAACTGCTGCTAACTAGTGTTATTGTTAGTTAGTAGTAGTTTTATTAACGCGGCCTGGCACCAAAATCTATCGCCCTCTTAGCGATGTATTTATAATACTGCGCTACATGAAGATAGTAACAGCTAGCCACAGTGAAAACTGCTGCTATCACTAGCGTCAAGGTGATACAACTTTTGATGTTAGCAACCAAAAAGTGACGGAAGGCACATTAGCAGCAAAAAACTCAGTCAGTCAGCCCTCTAGAGGCAAAAATAGCCTATAAGTCCACCTCCAATAAAAAATAGGAAATAAAACCAATTGAATGCAGAATGGAGCAGCCAGGGCAAAGTGCAGAACAGATGAACAACCCCCCAAACCCTACAACAGCCAGGATGACCAGCCACAGTCCCAAGGGAAGAGGAAATGCAGATTCAGGGCTATCGTTATGAAACGAGGTGCATCGCTGGGAATAAAAAATGCATCACTTTTCATAGCGCCCTCCTTGCAACTAGACCTGGGCATAGTGAGCGTAGCGGGGCTACACGGAGGTCCACGGAGTCTAAAAAAAACTCAGTGGATCTGTGTGGAGCTCCGCTACGCCACCTGCCTCCACAGTGTGCGCGTGCAGTTGCGCGCATGCACAGTTTTCACCAGGATTACCTATATGGCGAGGAAGATGAGAACTGCAGCCCAGGGATTCCGCAGTACAGCGGTAAGTGGTTTTAAATACATTTTTAATTAATGTTTACTTACTTGTAATAGTGGGGGTGGAGGCGGGGCTGGCCAACTCTGCTCCGCTGCGGAGTGTGCAGAGATTTGCCTTCTCCGGGTTCTCCGAGGAACACGGAGAAAGAAAATCTACGCACACTCCGCGGGCGGAGCCAAGGTCACCGCCCGGTGTTACTTGCAACACCATGGCAGCCAAAACCTTGAGTGGGAGGCAGAGGTGCTGTGGAGTTGCTGGGCCATGGCGGTAGACATTGAGGCATCGGCGATCGCCCTTACCTGGTGGTGAAATTTGGCAGGTTGCATGGAGTTGCTGACCTGTGAGAAATGACTGCCTGGTGAATGTGGGAGCTGTGAATGGTAGAGGTGCTCCTGCGCACCAACATAGGGAGGTCTGCATCACATAGCCGCCACTACACCAGGGTGCACAGAGGAGATTACCAATGGTGGGCCGCGACTCTCTGCATCACAGGCCGGAGGATGTTGCGCAGGCTGGACACTGTTGAGGGTGACTCCCCTGAGCTGCACCAAACTTGTGTGGTGGGAGCGATGCAACTTCATGCCTAATGGGGCCCTATTGCATCACCTGCATCAGGAGGTTCCCCAGCGGACTTTGCGGCGACTGCTGTACCCAGGCTTGTGACATGCCACCTGGCTGAGGCTCCTGCTGGCTGAGTCACAGATTTGGAGAGACTGCAGTGCCTTGAGCCCCGGTGTCAATGTCCAGATGAGGTGAAGGTGGGCCACGTAGCGGAGGATGCCTGGGGCGAGTTGGGCCCATGCCTATTGCCTGTGGGTGACACACACCATGCCCTGAGCAATCCCTAAGCTGCGGCTGACCTACATCACCGAGGACACCACAAAAGACTGGTGGGGGACTCCACTAACTGGCTCAAGTAGCTGAGATTGGCCATTGGTGGCACTGGCTGCCAGTGGCACGGTGGCTAGTTCTGGTCCAGGCCCTTGGGTATGCAGCTTGATCCGCCGTTACTCGCTGGGGAACTGGGGAACACAGAATCTGGGGCCATATGTAGGTAAATACTATTTACCGATTCTAAAATACAGAATTTTACCGATTAGGTATTTCAGAATCGGTAAATGGTATGTAGCTAAAGATTCGGTAAATATTACCGATTCGGTAATATTCGGTATTACCGAATCGGTATTTACCGATTCGGTAATTCCTATTTATTTCTATGGGCCTGAAGGCCCATAGGAATGAATGGGAAGCCATTAACTATTCCGATTTGGTAAATACCGAATCGGTAATAGGGGGAAAACATTCAAGGGTTGCAGGGTGTTACATTGACACCCTGTTGCACCCCTGAATCGTGCATATGTGCACATGTAGCACACATACATGCCCTCTTTTCGGCTGTTCCTGTTCATCTTCCTGCTCTTCTCTGCTGCCTTTCTACCTTTGTCTTTTTTATCTTTGCTTTTTTTGGCTTTGTTTTTTATCTGCTTTTTTGCAGTTCTTTTTTCCCTATCCTCAACCTTGTTGCTGCTGAGATTCCCGTATCCCCACCCCCTCCAGTGTATCCCGCCTCCCTGCCTTCCAGCCCCCCCTGCAGCACTACCTAATGACGGATGCTTTGTGGCCATGCGCAGTGGGCGTGCCACTGGTGCACTGCAGGCAAGCCAAAGTCAAGCCTGTCTGCGTCCGTCCACCCCAGTCAGGCGCCCAGCACCAGGGACCCTGCCTCTCAGACACTCCACTGCGCAAACACCAGCACCCTCCTCGCCCTCAACCATGGATGCCATGTCACCTGCCATCTGGCATCACCAAAGAATACCCTTGCACCCTGCACCTGCCAAAACTGCAAACACACCTCCTGCTACATCAGCACACTAGCGCCTCTTGCCGCCCAGCCGACCAACAGTGCACCTCACTGGCTCAACTACATCATCCTCAACGTACGGTTCTTCCACAAATACGCCACAGAAATCTGAGACCTTCCCGACGCCACCTCTTCAGACATAGCCTTCTTCGCGTAAACCTGGACCAACCTCTGCTGCAGACAAGACTTCGGCATCACCATCCCTGATGGCTACAAATTCACCTGCAAGCACCACCCGACTGTCCAAGAGGAGGCATTGCCATCATCTACAAAAGCACACTCCGACTGACCACGCATTCTAATGACCAAAGGGCAACCATGGAACACCTCCACTTCCAGGTTAGGACCAACCCCAACACCACCCTCCATGGGACCCTCATCTACAGGCCCCCCAGGCCATGAACTCCCATTCACCAATGCCATTGTAGACCTTGTCACACCCCAGGCTCTACCATCCACCGACTGCATCCTACTCGGAGACCTCAACTTCCACCTGGACAAGTTCAGTGACCAGAACACTACCACCCTCCTTGGAAACCTCACCAACATTGGATTCAAGCAGCTAGTCAACGCATCATCCCACAAAGCCGGACACACGTGCGAGCCAGTGGGCACTTCAACTACAGCCACACCACAGAACTCTCCTGGACCAACCATCACTGTATACATCACGCCTTCACCACGCCCACCACCGCAATCACCGCCCCCCTCCACCGCTGGATCAAGGCCACTGAAGAACATCTCGCCAAATCCCTCAGCACCACTACTCTGCCAATACTTACATACGCCATCACTGCAGCGCGCAACCTCCACCGATTGATCTACACCTGCACCGACACGCTGGCATCCCTCAAGAAAAGACCAGGCAAACAACACTCCAAGAAGGCCAACTGGTTCACTCCCACCCTCCACTAGTCCAGACACATCAGCAGTCGTCTTGTGTAGAGATGGAGCTACAAGATCGATCAATCCCGCAACACAGTCACACTTGCACCATGGCGCATGGCAACCATTGTGCGCCATCGTAGGGGAAAAAGACAAGGGGGCTTAATCCTGAACCCCTTCCTGCAGTTTAACACCGCTGGTGCATCATTTTCTTGACCTACTTGCAGCGTGAATCTTGCACCACGTTGCACCATATTTACAAAGATATGCATTTAGGCATATGCGTGACCTAGTGAAGCCATGTGCCATATTATACCTGCCTCTCGTATGATGTATGCAGGGTGGGCGTTCCCACGCAACTAAGCCTTGTAAGATTGTCGCAGTGAAGTGTCTTAGATTTCACTGCAACAATTCTAGGGCACATCTTAAAAATGTACGTTTACACAGGAAAAGTGCCGCTTACTGCAGTTAGCGGTAACTCATACATCTATCTATCTATATATATAAAAAACAAAGTATATGTCTGTTTATCCTTTATGCATTACTACACCATTCATCCGATCGGCATGAAACTTTGGGAAGTTGCTGAGCACACTCCCGCGAAGGTTTCTGGCAAAAAAAATAATAATAAATAAATATTTGTTAAAAGTTGTTGAGTACACTCCCGCGAAGGTTTCAGGCAAAAAAAAAAAAGAAAAAAAAGAAACATTTGTTAAATATCGGCCTCCCAGGACCCTCATAATCTTTCCAATACTGAACGTTTACAGTTTCCTGTGCGACTCGCTTTTGCAATGACCATCAACAAAGCACAAGGACAATCGCTGCAACTGTGTGGACTAGATTTGGAGAATCCGTGCTTCTCACATGGACAACTGTATGTGGCCAGCTCACGCATCGGAAAACCTTCTGATTTATTTGTGTACGCACCAGACAGAAAAACAAAAAATACCGTGTATCTACAGGCACTCGAATAAATAAACAGAATTAAAACAACACTTTAAAATGTTTTCCATATTAAAATGAATAAGTTTCAATAAAAATGACACAATGTAAATTAAATGTTATCATAACAAGTTTCTTCAAATTTCCTTTCTTCTGAGATCGCAGCAACACGCGACGGGTAAGCTAGTATAGATATAAAAAAGCTGATGTAATGTCAAAGAATTGATGCTCCAGCGATGTTACGTTCTTGTACATATGCCCCTCGGTCTCTAAGACCTCTTTTGGTGGTGACAATGCCACAATGTCCTTTATGGGCCTGTTCAACGACTTGCTATCTCATACTCTCAGGTACGGCAATTATCTAGCCTCTCAACAAGATACCTTCTTGGGTGACGGGTAGCTCATCCTGCATATTTTTTAACTTTTGAAATTCAACATCATCAGCAAAGGGCTGAATACTTTTCTTTCAAGAATGTGTTATAATGAGGCCTTTGAGGATGAGCATGTCTTTATCTGTGTTGGTAAAAGCAACAATCTGTTCAATGGATAGAGTTGCTGACCTGCCTGACACAGTGAAGTTGAGATACTCTTCAGACACTTTGGATATCGATCTGTGGCAATGTAGCAGCACTTGTGAAAAGTAATCTGCAGTTTTGATCTTTCCCCAGCTTGTGGATAATTGCATAGACTTAATCTTGCAGTTGCAACCCCCATGTCTCAAATCAAAAGGGCATCTTAGTTTTTAAGTTTCCAAATATAGTGAGCAACACCTGCTGGCTGGTGATGACAGTGAAACATTTCCATATAGAAGCGCATGAAAGAGTTTGCATGCCCACACCACAACCAGACTCTCATTTTTCATCTGAGAATAGGCACGTTCTGTGTCAGACACGCTTCTACTGGCATGGGTCACAATGTGTCTCTGAGTCATCTAATAGCCTTTTTCTGGAGCAAAATTTCCCCAAGCCCCAGAGGGGCAATTTACGGTCAAAATAGGCCATATCAGGTGCATTCTCATTGACATGTTTTATTTCTTTTAAAGTTTGGTTGCATTCACAAGATCACTGGATGGAGCATTTTGCTATATTAAGCCACTTAATGGGGCACTCATTGTAGCAAAGTAACAAATGTATCTTGAGCAATAACTGGCTATGCCTAAAAAGGATAGCAGCGTGGTTATAGCTTGTGTTGGGCAGGTATACACCAATGTTTGCACTTTATCATGGTCAGGAGTTATTCCCCCATCAGATATTATGTGCCCAACAGATTTAAGTTTTGTTTTTTGGAACTCACACTTTGCTGCATTCAGAGTGAGATCTGCATCAGCAAGTAATTAGCACACTTGTGTAAGAGCCTTGTCATGCTCCTTTTGTGTTGTCATAAATACCACTATATCATCACTGTAACTGAAAGCATGTGCAACGGGTTGAATTAATCGGTGAATAACATCCTGAAAGATCCTAGCAACAGAATACTCTCCAAAATTCAGTCTTTTGTATACGAGCAAAACAACAGGAGTCGAAAAACTTGCAATGTACCTGCATCCCTCTTCCAGCTCAAGTTGATGGTATAATTTGTTTAGGTCAAGATGGGTAGACCTTGGCTCTTTTCAGTTGAATATTTATGTTTGATTTGTGGGGATCAGGATGTTTTTCTCTCTCAACTTCTTTGTTGGCCTGGTGCATATCAACACAAATGAATACTGCACCTCCACTATACTCTTTTGGTACCACAACTACGGGTGAAAACCACAGCATAGGACCCGTGGAGAGTTCAATGATATCATGCTTCAACAGTGTTTCTAGCAATTCTGCGGTGCCGCTGGGGAACAGGGCGAAGGTCCTCATTAATATGAAGTTGCAGTTTCATTTTCTAGAGTCTTCCTAGGCCATGAAACAATGACGGGAACTGATTCATGATTTCAGGCTGAGCAAGGAGGTTGTAGTTAAGAGATGTCAGTCCCATGATAGCAGCAGTGACAAAGCAAAGAAGGCATGCTCTAGATGAAATTCCCTGAAGAACATGAATTGGGGCTTGCACTGACAGCATTTCATGTCTCATGGTTTTTGTAAACCCTTGACTCTGTAGTGGTTTAGATGCAGCCCACGTGTATTCCTTTGTGTTTGACAGGGATGGCATGGCACAGGAGATAAGCTTTAAAACTTTTTAATGGCATGATATTGATCAGCACACCACTGTCTATAATGAAGGATATGTTGGAACCGCTCACCTTTAATGTAATTTTGGAACAGTGTCCAAATAAATGTTGTTGCTCCATTCGTTGATTCTTCTTTGACTTTTGATCTTCTTTGCAAGCAGCTAATCCTACATGTGCATGTCAGTCCGTAGTAGATCGAATATGGATTAGAACACCACTCTTGATAGCTGTACAGGGCTGTGTGGTTGTGGTGTGCTCCTAGGGTATCACCCTCTGACAGAGTGTGAAGAGAATACGATGAGGCAGTGGCGCTTAACTCAGTGACATCCCCCTGGGCACAGTTGCAGCTCCTTCATAAAGCAGGATAAAAATCACTTTAACAAAGGTTTTCAACGATGTGATTGAAGGTTAAAATTTCGAATTCTTTATTCATTCATGTGAATTCATAAATGCTTTTCAAAATAATTATCATTTGATCCTTGTTGAATCCATACATCAATATATACATATCTCCCTATGCATTTTGGGCAGGTTGCCCTTTGTCAGGGGAAGTATCTGTTGGAACAATAAGCAAAAAATACCTTAATGGTCAACAAACAAAAAGGGTGATGAGATCTCCCTGCACCAAACAACCTGATGTCTAAAGAGTCCATGTAGTGGTTACCTTGGAATCAAAAGTGTCGAGCGTGCAACACTCATGCAATTATACAATTGGTGAACAACAATGTGTCAAAGGAAAAAGCTATTGTGCGAAATAAAAAATGTGAGACAGTGAGGTTTCAAATGACACAGAGTTTGTGGACAGCGTGCTGACCTGTTATGAAATTATGGCCTGTACATGTTAAGAAAAAAATTAATATGCTCTCAGCAATAAACAATCAGTGCCTGTGTTCAATATACGTGAAGTGGGAAAGTATCCCAACAGTCCATGACAAAAACAAGCTGATAACGCGCTTGTGTTAGCGACTTTTGTAAATGAATGAAAGCAAAATACATAAACACAGTACAAGCTCATGCCGTACCTGCATATACGAAATCGTGCCAACAATGAAAATTATCTCGGTCAATATCATCAAGAACTTACATATTGGGTGTTCAACAGTGGCGTGTAAAAGCTGCTGTATGGCGAAACCCCACGTGAACAGTGTCTTTCAAGTACCAGTGAACAATGTCATTAACATAGATGAAGGACTGAATGTATAAGAGCTGCTGATGGGTATGAAACTTCAAGCGCCATCTTAAAATGTGCAGTGATGCGAGTGTATGTGTAAATTTGAGAATGCATATATCACGTGCAGAATATGAATGCTAATCCATTGAACACATGAATAAGCAAATGCTCATTAGGAAATTCTTGATGTAGGACCAACAGGTATGTCATTTGCCAATGTGTGTTTGTGCACATGGGCGTGAAAAAGAAAACTCGGTGGTCTTCGGTATGAGACCACGACATATGTATCTGAAAAGGCTGTGTGCGTATTAAATATTGATCCGATCCAGAAAAATGCTGGTCAAATACACATTAGGCCATGGATATAATCAATGACATGGTGTGTATATGTGGTGTACAGGAGTGTACAAGAGACAATGCACACAAGTTGACTTATAAAATGGTGATGAGTGTGCGTTGTATGAATTATATGTGCTGACCGATGTGGCCTGTAAAACAGTATGACGCAAGGAAATTCTATTAAACTATGTGACTGTGAAAAAACAACCATAAACGTGTCTGCGAATTGTATTGCAAAAAATAACTTGATGTGAGGAAATAGTAATGCTATCTAAGACCTGTAGTGTCACAAAGTGTGTCATGCTGATGTGTGCGATTACCAAGGAGAAAACATTAAACAATGGAGGTCACTGAATGGTGACATAACTAAGCAGGATCAGTCTCATAAATAAAAAGAAAACTCCATTCGATCGTTAAGACCGTTGGGTTTTATAGAGTCCAGATATTTAATCCAATTGTTCTCTCTCTGTAGGAGAAAGTTGTTGTTGTCTATGCCTTCCTGTTTCTCAATTATTTCCAAAACTGCAAATTGTAGTTGGCTGATGTTGTGTTGGTTTTCCTTGAAATGAACAGTGATGGCTGATTTAATGTACCCAGTGTGAATGTTATGTTATGTTATAACCAATTTATAAAGCGCACTTTTTTGAGCAGTTGTGAGTTAACTGCTCTGACATGACTTCAGAAGGGACGGTTACTCATGTGCCTGTATGAACAGCCATGTCTTAAGCTGCTTTCTGAACCGAAGTAGATCAGGGCAAGAACGGATCTCCCATAGGAGTGAGTTCCATAGTTGTGGTGCCAAATATCCAAATCGTTGTCAAATATCCAAATGTTGCTCTTATGTTCGTTAATGGGGGTTTTGATTTTTCTTTCCGTTTTCCCAGTGTACAACCAGGCCACATGGGCATTTCATGATAAAAATGACGTTCTTGGTGTCACAATTTGCATTCACTTTGAGTTTAATTCTGGTGCCCCTTATGGTGTGTGTGATAGTTGACTCCTTGATGATTTTGTTACAGTTGCTACAGTTGTAGCACGGTACATTTCCCTTGAATGTAGTAGGTGTAGTTGATGGGGTTTTATTGGTGATGAGTTCTTTGATGTTTTGACCCCGATTGTATGCAAAAGTAGGAGGTTCATGAAAAATATCTTTGAAGTCCGGCTCCAGTGCTAGAATTGGCCAATGGTTTTTAATGGATTTTTTTTTAGGAATAGCTCAGAGTGGAAAATGTTGACACTACTACTGTGTGCTGAGATGTTCTTCTCTGCGTTGTACGGAGCAGATCTATCCTGTTTTTGTTATAACATTGTTCAATTGCTTGATCAAGCGCATTTGAGGATAGCCTCTTTGTTGGAATCTCCGAAGCATTTCAACTGCTTGTTGATCATATTTTGCAGTGTCTGATACGATTCTTTTGACCCTCAGTAATTGAGAATATGGTAGATGGTTCTTGAGTGGTATCTGGTGAAAGCTCTGATAAAACAAAAGATTATTTCTATCAGTGACTTTTCTGAAAATGTTGGTTTCAAGAGAATTCCCTGATCTGCTGAAGAGTACGTCTAAAAAGGCTATGGAATCGGAATCATATTCGAAAGTGAACTGGATCCTGTCATTAATGTTGTTAAAGTTATTCAGGGCTTCCACTAAGCTTTCAAGTGAACTTTTCCATGTTACAAATATATCGTCAATGTACCTCAAGAAAATGGTGGCGGGGTTCTTCTATGTGGTGGTATTTAGTATGTTATTGTCTTCAAATTAATTCATGAACATATTGTGCTTTGTCTCTTGTACGCTCCTGTACACCACATATACACCACGTTCTTGATTATATCCATAGCCTAATGTGTATTTGACCAGCATTTTTCTGGATCGGATCAATATTTAATACACACACAGCCTTTTCAGATACATATGTCGTGGTCTCATACCGAAGACCACCAAGTTTTCTTTTTCAATGGATTAGCATTCATATTCTGCACGTTATATATACATTCTGTAAGTTACACATACACTCGCAGCACTGCACATTTTAAGATGGCGCTTGAAGTTTCATACCCACAGCCGCTCTTATACATTTAGTCTTTCATCTATGTCCATGACATTGTTCCCTGGTACTTGAAAGACACCATTCACATGGGGTTTAGCCATACAGCAGCTTTTACACACCACCGTTGGACACCCAATATGTAAGATTTTGATGATATTGACCTAGATAATTTTCATCGTTGGCACAATTTTGTATGTGCGCATATGGCATGAGCTTGTACTTTGTTTACGCATTTCGCTTTCATTTGTTTACACAAGTCTCTAACACACGCGCGTTATCAGCTTGTTTTTGTCATGGACTGTTGGGATATTACTTTCCCACTTCACGTGTATTGCATAGGCACTGATTGATTATTGCTACTTGTGGTTTTTAACCTCACTGTCTCACATTTTTTATTTCGCGCAATAGTTTTTCTTTTTACACGTTGTCGTTCACCAATTGTATAATTGCATGAGTGTTGCACTCTCTACACTTTTTATTTATTTTGTATTTATTTTATTGTTTTATAGAGCGCGAACCAGACCTGTGAGGGTATCAGAGCGCTTTACAGGATTAAGGGGTAGTATACAAGCGTAGTGACGGTGGGATAAATTGGGAAAGGTAGGGGGTGCATTATACAAGAAAAGCACGCTGCACGTTTAAAGTCCAGGCTACATGTGATATAAAAATTAATACAAGTAGATACAATATACAAGAAGGCATGCAGTCTCAGCTCTAGTAGGGATGTACAGGAGTGCAGAAAAGGTATCCTCCGTCTAAGCCATGTATATTGCAGAGGTGGAGAGTTGGGCAAGTCAATGCAGTAATTGTAAAGTATTCATTAGGCGAGGTATTTTCCCATTAAGAAGGTTTTGGTTTCCTTCTTAAAGTGTGCCAAGGACGGAAGTCTTCTAATGGTGGGCGGGAAAGAGTCCCAGATTCTTGGGGCGGCCCCAGAAAAGGCCTGATTGTAGGTTTTGTTCTTCCGGAAGCGTGCTGGTTGCAGCAGAAGGTCTTTGGCAGATCAAGAGTTTCTGGCTCCTCCGGATTACATGAGTTTTTGTGCGAGAAATGTAGGGGAATTGGAGAAAAGGGCTTTGTGAGGAATGCAGGCCAGTTTAAATTGGATTCTGGACTCTAGGGGAAGCCAGTGCAGAGTTTTGAGGTGGGGGGATTGTGGTTGAATTTCCTTGAGCCAGTAAGGAGTCTGGCGGCAGTGTTAAGGCAGGCTTTCAAAGGGGCCAAGGAGTTCTTGGGTAGCCCTGCAAGAGTAGAGCTTCCATATTCTAGTCTGAAAATGACTAGTGCCTGAGTTGCTGTTTTAAGGTCGGCCACATCGAGGAAGGGTTTTAGGTTTCTTAGGTAACTCAGGTGGCATCTGACCGTTTTGTTGATATGGCCGCGCATGTTCAGGCTGCCGTCAAGGGTTTTTCCAAGAGATTTCGCTGAGTCAACAGTAGTAGGAGGGCAGTTTAGCGGTGTGATGGTCTTGATCCATTCCTGGATGTCTGGATTGGGTTTGGGTGGGGGGATCAGGAGACATTCCGTTTTACTTGCGTTGAGTTGTGGCTGGTTGGCGGTGAGCCAGTGGACAGTCAGCTTCAAGGCCTCGTTCAGGGAGAGAATCTCCTCAGGGGAAGAGATTTTTATGTAGATCTGAGTATTGTCAGCGTACATAAGGGACGAGATGTTGGCGGCACGTAGCACCTCGGTGAGAGGTTCAAGGTAAAGGTTGAAGAGGGTAGGGGAGAGGGTTGATCCTTGGGGGACTTCAACCGTAACCTGCGAGGGGCGGATAGATTACCGTTGATGAGGACTCTCTGTGAGCGGTTCTGGAGGAAGGATCTAAACCATTCAAGGACCATGCCATCAAAACCCATCCTAAGTTTGAGAAGTTCTAAGAGAATTACGTGGTTAACCGTATCAAAGGCAGAGGACAGGTCTAGGAGGATTAGGAGACAAGATTAGCCTAGGTCGAGGGCTTGGAGGGCGTCATCCACTATGTGGAGGAGGGTGGTTTCCATGCTATGACCAGGTCTGAACCCTGATTGGAAGTCATCAAGCAGGTGAAAGTTGTTGATGTGTAGGCTTAGCTGCTGTTGCACACATTTTTCCAGAACTTTGACGAGGAGAGAGATGTTGAATATGGACCTATAGTTCTCGGCAGAGGCAGGGTTGAGCGTTGTCTTTTTTAGGATGGGGATAACTTGGCCAGCTTTGAGCGAGTCGGGAATTGAGCCCGCCAGGAGAGAGGCGTTGATTATTGAGGTCCATGAAAAGTTGATGGCCTGAGAGGTGGCAGCTAGGCAGTTAGAGAGGAGAGGATCATTGAAGTGATTGTTCGGTTTTAAGGAGGCAAGAGTTTTCAAGATAGAAAGTACATCATAGGTTTTAAATTTGGAACAGTGCGCTAGGATTTTGGGTGTGGTTTGGGAGGACAGCGCAGAGAGAGAAGGTGGAGCAGGCGCATTTTGGTTTTGGTTGTGAGTAGCGGATTTAAGTTCATTTCCAAAGGCAGTGATTTTGTCGCAGAAGAAGGAGGAGAATTTCTCGCTTGATATTAGAGGTTTAGGTGTTTTTTGTTGGTTTTCGCTAGTTTGTTGGATTGGTGTTTGACCATGTCGAACAGCTTGCGAGGTCAATTTTTGGTATTCTCTAGTTCAGATCTGAAGAATTCTTTTTTAGTGTTGAGGATTTTCCTATTGTAGGCATTTCTGGCTTGGCGGAGAAGTTTTAGATGTGCTGCTGAAGGGTGTTGTTTCCAGTTTCATTCAGTCTGTCGAAGGTATCTCCTCTCCTTGTTGAGGGATCCGCTGAACCAGGGGTTTCAGTCTTTGACCTGGGTTCTTTTTAGTTTTAGTGGTGCCAGGTCATTGAGAATGTCAGATATGGTTGAGGAGTAATGCGTCACTAGGTTGTAAACCAAGATGCACTGGGGGGGGGAAGGGGGGGAGGTAAGACACGCTGCCAGTTTCTCATGATTAAGGTTCTTAGTGTCTCTAACCCATCTTTTGGGAATCACAGGTTGAGGTGTCCATATTTTGTGGGTGCTGGGCAGGAGGAAGGTGATGGAGTGGTGATCAGACCAATCGCAGGGGTCAATAGAGAGAAGTTTGACCGCTAATTCCTTAGCAATGATCCAGTCTAGAGTGGCGCCTTTCGAATGAGTATTGAGGGAGCAGGCTTGGGTAAGGGCTTGATCGGCTAAGAAGTCTCTGATGGCATTGACCTTTTATCCACACTAAGTGTGGGAGGGTATACTCAGACGTGAGTCCCTAGCTCATTGCACCATCAGGATTCAAGCAAGCCGGGCCGACGACGGCTGAAATGCCAGAAACCGGTCCCCGGTAGCTTGTCTCCTTCCCAGTATAAGAATTGGCTTGGTAGTTTGGTTTGCCCTGTTCCCATCATGCACTGGGACAGGAACAGACTAATTTGCATATAGCCAGGTTCTGAGCTGGGATGGTGCAGTGAGCTAAAAAACGGTGATGGATCAAGCCCTGATCTCTTGACTGGGTAGGAGTATTCTGCATCATTCAGAAACTCTGTCCATCACCTTTTCCATAATTGATTTTATCCACACTAAGTGTTGGAGGGTATACTCAGACGTGAGTCCCTAGCTCATTGCACCATCAGGATTCAAGCAAGCCGGGCCGACGACGGCTGAAATGCCAGAAACCGGTCCCCGGTAGCTTGTCTCCTTCCCAGTATAAGAATTGGCTTGGTAGTTTTTTTTGCCCTGTTCCCATCATGCACTGGGACAGGAACAGACTAATTTGCATATAGCCAGGTTCTGAGCTGGGATGGTGCAGTGAGCTAAAAAACGGTGATGGATCAAGCCCTGATCTCTTGACTGGGTAGGAGTATTCTGCATCATTCAGAAACTCTGTCCATCACCTTTTCCAAAATTGATTTTATCCACACTAAGTGTGGGAGGGTATACTCAGATGTGAGTCCCTAGCTCATTGCACCATCAGGATTCAAGCAAGCCGGGCCGACGACGGCTGAAATGCCAGAAACCGGTCCCCGGTAGCTTGTCTCCTTCCCAGTATAAGAATTGGCTTGGTAGTTTGGTTTGCCCTGTTCCCATCATGCACTGGGACAGGAACAGACAAATTTGCATATAGCCAGGTTCTGAGCTGGGATAGTGCAGTGAGCTAAAAAACGGTGATGGATCAAGCCCTGATCTCTTGACTGGGTAGGAGGTTTCTGCATCATTCAGAAACTCTGTCCATCACCTTTTCCAAAATTGGCATTGACCTGAGGGCCCTTAGGATTGTTCCAATGTAGGTTAAAGTCGCCAAGGAAAATGTAATTCGAATTTGGAGAAACCTTGGCTGTGATGATTTCCATGAGGAGGCCCGTAAAGGAGTCGTTCTTGCCTGGGGGGTGGTAAAAGATGTGAAGTTTGCACAGCTGAGACTTGTTGTTGGAGATTGAGAGCACAAGGTATTCGCAGGAGTCTGTGGGGTCCACTGGCAGTTCTGTAACAATGAGGTTGGAGCGGTGGATACAGGCAATGCCACCCCCTTTTTTCCCTGGGTGCCTATCCAACCTTACGATGTTATAGTTGGGCGGGACTAAGAGGTGTAGGTAGGGCGATGAGGAATCCTTGAGCCAGGATTCAGTCAAGATCACTAGATCCGATTTATGACTCACAATGAAGTCGGCTACATCAGATGCATGCTTTACAACTGACCGGCAGTTTATTAGGAGGCCGGCTAAGGAGGGGTAGGAGTGATTGTCAAGGGTAGCAGCAGTGGTGGGAATTTTAGCTAGGTTGCTGTTGTCCACCCCTCTGGTGTGGATGGTAGCAGATCTGTTAGGGTTGGTTGCAACCATACAGATAGGGTGTTCTTCCCTCAGGTGTAAGGGCATGAGGTTATCAAGGCAGAGTCGTAACTACTGAGGAGGTCAGCCACTTCTTCCTCCGTGGTGATGTGAAGGAGGTGCTTTAGATCCAGAATCGATTTGTGGATGCTCCGTGTTAATTCGGAGGATCTGCGATGCAGATTATCAATATCTCTTAGAGAGGTATGTTCTGGCAAGCAGGGGATGCAAGGGGACGGTCCTGATAGTTTTGGCTGGTGGCCTAGAGGTGGGTTTACACGGACGTTCAGCGTCCCCATGAGAGGGATTTTCATGTGAACAGGGGGCCGAAGGGGTGGGGGTGATTACATCTGACTGGTTTAGCAGCCTGGTTTTGGGGCTTAGTCGATCAGTGTACTGGGCCCTGTTAGGCTTTTGCATACTAGTGTTGTAGGACCTAGTGGGAGTGTCAGTAGCCCGGCGAGTGGAGTGATTACGTGGGCAGGAGGTTAAGGGGTTCAGGACGCCTCTGGTGGTATGTGCTGAATGTGTGATTTTGGGATGTGTGATACCGCGGCTGGGTTGACCTGAGAGGTAGGCCCTGGGGCGGGGGGGGTTTCGGAGGCCGACGGAGCAGGGTTTGCTAGGAGGTCTAGGATCGGTGGTATGTGCACGCAGTGATTGGCATGCGTAAGTGGCAAGGTGACGGGGCCGGGTGGCCAACTGACATGGTGACTGGCAAGATTGGTAGGTGAGAGGCAAGGAGCACTTGGCGGGGTGGGCAAGAGGTAGACCGGCGGGAACGAGGACTGAGACGGGTTGTGAACATGATTTTTAAGGCGGGTGAAAAGGTCTGCAAATTTGATGAGGTTTTTGGGGGGCCCTTGAATCAGGATCATGCCGCTGTTGTATAAGGTGATGGTAAGGTCAGCACGTAGGTTTGCCGATGGAGTGATTGTGAGCTTTTTTCCGTGGGGGATGTTCCTTGCTTCCTGTACTTTGAGGAGGCTCAAAAAGGCATTGCACCAGAGAGACGTTTTCCTGGAGTGGAAGATAAGATCGTTGATGACAGTACCCTGGTTTGCGCAGAGACGATGGTCAGATATCAGGGTCTCAGGATGACTTTTCAGGATGGAGTGTTTAAAGGCATGGATTCTTTAGACACCAAGTTGATTGGTGCAGGGAGGTCTCATTCCCGTTTTTGTTTGTTGACCATTTAAGGTATTTTTTGCTTATTGCTCCCACAGATACTTCCCCTGACGAAGAGCGACCTGCCCCAAATGCATAGGGAAATATGTATATATTGATGTATGGATACAACAAGGATCAAATGATCGTTATTTTGAAAAGCATTTATGAATTCACATGGATGAATAAAGAATTCGAAATTTTAACCTTCAATCACATTGTTGAAAACCTTTGTTAAAGTGATTTTTTTCCTGCTTTGTGCAGGACCTGCAGCTGTACCCAGCGGGATGTTGCCGAGTTAAGCGCCACTGCCTCATTGTTACTTAGTAGATATCATCAACGCACATCTGTCTTCTTCACTAGCGCTTGGCAATGGCACTGAAGAATCTTTATTCGATGATAGATGAACTTGAAGACGATTAACTTTGCTTGGTTCCTACTTGTCATAACTGATGTCGCCATTTGGCCTTGGCGGCAATTCGAGAATGCTTCGGAAACCTCCTTAAATCCATCTTCTCTTCTTGCTGTGATGCATTTGGTTTCTCATTCGCTTTTCAGACCATTATGGAGTGGTTTTCTTTCCCATAGCCTTTGGATATCTGTCTTTTGGGGGATATTTACCTTCATGGGGAAATGAAAACCCACATTGTAAGCATAACGTTTTCTTCTATGGAGACGTTGACTTGTATGCATCTATTATGTGCCTCTGCTTACTTTTCATGATCAACGCTGATTCATTATACACTGTTCCAGCTTCCATATCAGCAGCTTGACATTCTGCTAGTTCTTCTGCTCTTCGAGTCATTAGCCTAGTCTCTAAACTGTGGGCCTCATTTATTAGTTTTTGCAGTTGGGCAGCACCGCAAGCCTTCCTGCTGTGCATCCCTACGGCAAAAGAAAAGGGCAAGAATGTGCTGTATCTATCAGATATGGTGCATTCCTGTCCTTTTCCCCTGCACCCGCACACAATGGGCTGCCGTGCGCCAACGCAGGCCCCTTTGCACCATGGTGCAAAGGTGTCTGCATTGAGGGGATTATTGTTTTTGTTCAGGAAGGGAAACCTTCCTGCACAAAAGCAATCACAATAAGCTTTTTCCTCTTTCTATGTGTGTTGCAGAATACAGTATCTATAGAAAAAGGAAAAACAAGGAGAAATAAAGATATTTCTCCTCGTTGTGCCTCCTTTATGCCTCCCATGGGGAGGTGTACGTTTTTGGCCCTGCCTCAGACTTACGATTTCTCATGAATCTGGGACAGTGTCAAAAAGCCACTGATGTTGCTGGGAACGTCCCCAGCAACACCCATTGCACGCCCCTTTAACGCAGAAAACTCTATTAAAGGGAACAATGTTTATTAGTTAGCATTAGGCCAAAAACAATGGCTTAGTGCTGCCTGATAAATTTTGTGCAGGCTCCTGTGCCATTGAATGTCACAAAAAGTAACGTTCCGACGGCGCAAGGGGCCTCATAAATGAGGCCCTGACTGTCTCTCTCAGCACACATCTTCTGAAAGAGTTTGAAAGGCAACCATTGACTCTGAGGCACATGGCTTCTTCATCATTGAAGTCACAGACCTCACAGTGTTTGATAAGTGTGTAAAGTCTGTCAACAAACTCATCTATTGTTGCATCAGCTGGTTGACATGCTTGGTTGAAAATTTACCTTTCATAGTCAACATTCAGCATTGGATTGAACTTAACTTCAAGCGCTTCTTTTATCTTTTAGTAGAGCATTGTATCAATGTATGAGATCAGCACTTCTTTCACTCTATTACCAGCAAAGTTTTTCAACTTCTTCTTCTAGCACATCTATGAAATTATTGAACGTTTCGATCCATGCAGTCCACAAGGCACAGATGTTCTGTTTCTTCACTATGTCAAATGGTGGTGCTGGCTTCAGTAATGCAGCTGCAGTATATATTGTGCTTCCTTCTACTGCCATTGAGAGTATATGCTGTTCAGGCAGCATTCCTGGCACAGGAGGCCACCTGAAACTTCTGCACACCTTAGCCTCATGCCTGAGCCTGGGCCATCACGTCCAATTTGAGGTTGTGCTGTTTTTAAACGCCAGTACCATTAAGTACATTTCAGCTTTCATACCTGGTTGTCATCTTTTAGCATTTACTTCATAAGGATGATGGCTCTGTGTTATGGTGAGGCGCAGTATCCCTTCTTTTGGCCTTGCCAGTGGATTCTCGCAGGCTTTTCGAATGTGTTCTTCTGCAAGGCCTTCAACTTCTTTGATGGCAGTGAATGGGCTGGAGAGGGGCTTCGACTCCACATAATCCACCTGTAGACAGCTTTTACATCGATTCGGGGCACACGTGGCACACACTGGCAGTTTTCTGTACCACTGCAAACTCTGAAAGTGAGCTGCCTTGTTTCCAAAGGACACTTATCATACAACAAAAAGAGGGGTCCTGGAAAAAACTGATAGGGGTAGGAAGATCAGGGGAATACAATTAAAAGAACAAAAGACAAGGCTTCCTACCTATATATATATTTTTGGTCGGTGGAATCTCTCTTCATCTCATAGATGCTAAGTAAGAGCCTTAAAGGAGCCAAGAAGTCGAAACAACTGTATATACAGCCATAATGTCTAAACATATATTGGACAAACATAGGTAAAAAGTCTTGCTTTTGTTGTTTTTATTTGTAATATTTCTATTAAAAAAATGCATATGATTTATTTTCAAAAACATAAATTCTTATAAGCAGCAAAATAACGACACTGTGGATCAAACACCAAAAATAATTTATATCTCTGGTCATTCAAATCTCAAATATTCTCATTCATTTCTTGCTAAAACACGAAACAATAAGTACAACAAACATCTGAAAAACAAGATGTGTTTTGTATCTGAATGGGCCTAAAGAAATAATAAGCTCTTTCATTAGAGCAAAGATAATATATTTTCTCTAAGTGTTGCGAGTTAACACTTGCTCCGATAGACCTTCTTATACATTCAAAACAATAATTAGGTCTATTGGTGCTATCATCTTGTCATTTAAGCACATCGCCTGTGATTCCTATTTGGTGCAGCCGATCGATGAGTGTGTGGTGGGAGAGGGTGTCGAAGGGTGCGGAGATGTCGATTAGGATCAGGAAGACTAATTCTCCCCTGTCAAGTATGATGCGGATGTCGTCTGTTGCCTGATCAGGGATGCCTCTGTGCTGTGGTTGGCTCTGTATCCTGATTGGGAAGGGTCCATCAGATTATTTCTCTTAAGGTGTTTGGTGAGTTGGAGGTTGATGGCCTTCTCCTGGACTTTAGCTGGAAAAAGGAGCAGTGAGATGGTGCAGTAGTTCTGGAACTCACTGGGGTCTGCAGAGGGTTTCTTTAGGAGCGTTTTTCCAAGAAGCAGGTAAGGTAGCTATAACAATGGAGGTGTTGAGGATGATCGTGAGCTGGTGAGGTTGAATGGTCAGTGAGGGCATGGGTTGGTGGGTGCTCCAGAGTGGATGGAGTTCATCAGAGTCTTTGTGTTCGGGTGGTTGGCGGCAGTGGTTGATGGGATGCTGAGGAGGTTGGTGGGTTGGGGATAAAAGTTTCTGTAGAAGGTTGCTATCTTCTTGTGGAAGTGGTCGGCGAGAGTGTCGCAGAGTTGCTGTGAGTAAGGGATTGACTTTTCGGTCGCTGACCAGCAGGTGAACTCTCTGACAATGGTAAAGATTTTCTTGGTTTGGTTGGCGATGGTCTCGATCTAGTGTTTCAGGGCCTCCTTTTTAACAGCTTTGAGCTGGCGGTGGTAGTTGTTGAGGGCCAACTTGAAGGTAGCTCTGTTGGTGTTGTTCCTGCTGATTCACCACTTTTTTTCCAGTTCTTTACATCTGTGTTTTAACGTGCTAAGCTCCAGGGTGTACCAACTGGCTTGTTTGGTGGAGCAGTGCGTTCTGGCTGGTTTAGTGGGAGTGACTCAGTCAGTGGCACTCGTGATCCAGGCATTGAAGTTCTCTACTATCTGGTTCAGGCGAGTGGTGACAATGGGCAGGGCGAGGCTGATGGCGTCGGTCCTTTGGTGCTGAGTGACCTTGGTCCAAATGCAGACAGGGGTGCTCTGGTGGTTGGGAGTAGTGCTGGGAGGTCCAGCAAAGGTGAATTGTCCGATGGAGTGGTCCGGCCTGGTGAGTTCTGTGGTGTGGCTGTACTTGATTCTTTTGCTGTACGTGAAGAAGGGGTCCAGCTTGTGTCCTGCTTTGTGCATGGGGTCTGTGACTAGCTGCTTGAGGCCGATGTTGTACAACATTTCAGGAAGTCGTGGAGTTGATGTCGGTGGTGTCATCCAGGTGGAAGTTGAGGTCTCCCAGCAATGCGAAGTGTTAGGATTCGATAATGAGCGGGATGATGAATTCAGCGATGGTGTAGCTGAGGACAGTTTGTGGCTCTTGGGGTCTGATGGCAAGGGTACCTTTGATGGTGGTTTTGTTGTGAGTGCGGAGCTGGAAGTTCATGTGTTCCATGAACGGTGTGGTCACGTCATCCGTTATGGTGCAGGTGATGATTCTTTGTGTACAATGGCAATGTCGCCTCCATGTCTGTTGGTGCGAACGCTGTGTTTCATCTTGTGCCAATGGGTGTTGCAGTGGCAATGTCTGGGGTGGATTCGGGGAGAGACAGGTCTCTGTGATGAAGGTCACATCCGTGGAGAGGGTGGTGATGGTGTTCCAGACTTTGGCGGCGTGTTTGCAGAGTGACTTGTGACTTGATCAGGAGGCAGCTGAATCATTCCGGGGAGGTCTTGACCACTGGGGCTGGTGCGTGCTGGTTGCTGTGATGGTGGTTGGTTCTGGGGTGGAGGTGAGCTGTGGAGAGAGGTGATGTGAAGCAGGAGTTGTTGTTTTGTCCAGGTTATGAAAGCCTGCGGTTAGGTATCTGTGGGGGTGTGGAGGGCCAGGGTTCCTTGCGGATGGCCACAGACGAGCTTGCCTTTTGTTCACTGGTGGTGTGGCCGCACAGCAGCCTCCATAAGCAGTCCTGGGAGGTGGGATGGGCTGGCTGGGAGCCCAGAGGGCAGGGGGTGGGAAATGGAGGGAAACAGCACTGGAGATAAAATTACCAAAAATGCACAACAACAACGAACTACAGTGGGGGGGCAAAAAAAATACTTAGAATGCGGGCACAAAAATTACCAAGTGAAAACAGTTATAAGTGAAGACATACGAACAATGCAGGAGAGACCATCCATCAAACAGCGGTTCCAGGTGAGCACGAGGACCGAGACTGTGCTTCTAGGCTACGAGAAGCAGCAGTGGGGGAGCATCGTTCAAGACCTAGAAGGTTGAGGGCTACTCACTGGGGCTGTGCAGGCAGGGACAATGCCTTATGATTTCCGTGCTGCAAACATTTTGGTCATCCTAAAGCCTGGAAACCCCCCCCATACCCCCCCTCCCCCCGGCACAATGCTCCTCCTGTCACCACATCTCTTCCATTAACCTAGAAGCTAAAATCTAGGCCAAAATTCTGGCAACTAGATTGTGCAAAGCTGCACAGTCACTGATACACAGATACACAATGTCCAGAACAGTTTTATACCCGGTCGCAGTATGAGACACTCGCTAAGACATCTAAATTTCACCCTGGAATGATCCCAGTACTCCAATAAGAGTGGGGCCCTTGTCTTAATTGATTTTGAGAAGGCTTTGACTTAATGCACTGGCGCTTTTGTTACAACTACTAGCCCGGATGAATTTTGGTAAACTTTTTCAGAGGAATCTGAGCCCGGGTCCTCTATAAGGACAGCTCGGCAGCGGTCTGGGTTAATAGGACCTTGTCTTCCCCCTGCTTCATCCAAAGGGGCACCAGGCAGTGGTGCCCCTTCTTGCCCCTGCTATTTACACAGTTTATTGGACCATTAGTTGCATGGATCCGGTGCGATGTGCCGATCAGTTGGTTCCGTGAAGGGTCACTCAGGGAAGACAGGATTTTGTTAAATGCGGAAAATAATCTAGAATACATAGAAGACCCTGAACGATCTTTGCACAGATATGCATATATGGGATATATGTGAGGACACGACTGAATTCTGAGCTAAATGGGAGAAAAACATGTATATGCCGATAACAGGTGACCATATAGATGCAGGGGAAGTGTCTACCCTTCAAAGGGCCAATGATCCTTTTAAATACTATGGCATGCAGATTGCTCTACCAGGGCAGCAGGCCTGGGAACTCAGCATAGAAACCTTAATGGCCAGTGCCAAACATGACATGGAGGCATGGGGGTGACTGACGCTTATCGGCTGGTGGGGGGCACTCTTCAAGATGATTTCCCTTCCAAACGTGTTGCAGAGTTACCCCTATGTTATAGAAGAATGAACACTGACTATTGAGCTAAGGCTGAGGAACATGTACTGTACTACCGGAGGCTACCCCAAAAAATATCACAGGGCCTGGAATCAGTGGTGGATTTACTGTCAAGGAATGGACTCCATATGAATGGATGCCGTGGGGAGAGGCAACACCTTCACCAAAGGGTGTCAAGTTTTGCGGGCCAAATATTAGAGGTTATTTGCTATTGTTACAATCTGATTAATAAAAAGTGTTTTAAAATATTTAATATGGCTTGAACTTTGTTTACGAATTACTGAGGTTTTTACAAAAAAAATCCTTTAATTTTTTTAACGCACAGCAAAGCCTACCTTTCCTTTAACAATGGATTTCATTGAATATATACTTGTGTAAAGACACTCGAATTCACTTTTATTGTACTTGCAACGTATTGCAAAAGTCATGCAGTTTAGTAACAGTGTTAACGCGGCTTCTGAACAGTGCTCCTTGAAACTTGCAAGCCACCAGTACGAATCCTTGTGAGATATCTTACTTGGATTGAACTTGAACCCCCCCACCTGCTGCCTTCTTATAAATTTAAAAATTAAAAACCTGTATATTCAAGTATTTTTTCAAATGCATGCGGCCGCCCTTTTGATTTGGGTTTTTGTCAGCCCTTTCTTTGTTTGTTCTTCCTTACCCGCCCCGCCTCTTTCCAGGAAGTGTTTACGCTTCAGTGGCTAAATGGGAAAGCACAATTGATACTGATATTTCAGTGAAGGCGGTAAAGCCAGCATAGTGCCGTAGGGAGGTATTCTGCACTTTAAAAAACACAAATGCTACACTGTCTCAGTGAGACACAGATTGTAAACCTTTTCACTTATCTGCGCCTGGAAGCAGGAATCATGTTTCTTCTTGAAAGAGAAATTCTGAGAGTTTGGATGCCAAACCTGCTCAGACCAGGTGCCCACTTATACTGCCGACCCATGTACAGTTCTTTCAAGTTCTTTCAAGGGAGCCTCTCCTGACCTCTGAGGTCCAGATTTACAAGTCCCTTGCGCCACCGGTGTGTCACTTTTTGTGTCGTAACGGAGGCGCATTTTACTGCTCCATATTTACAAGGACAGGAAAAGCCACTGTGAATGACTTTTCCTGTCCTTGTAAATATGGCCCCTTTGCACGCAGCACTTTGCGTGAAAGGGGTGTTCCATGGGTGTTGCTTTGGGTGTTCCCACGCAACACCCATGGAACCAGACACATTTCCAGATTTACGAGGAACCGTAAGTCTGGAAATGCGTGTGAATGCTACGCCTCCCCAGGGGAGGCGTAGGGAGGCGCAACGAGGAGAAATGTATTCATTTCTCCTCGATTTTTTTCTCTTTCTATGCGTGCTGCATTCTGCAGCACACATAGAAAGAGGAAATCACCTCTAATAATTGTTTATGTACAGGAAGGGTACCCTTCCTGCACATAAACAATCATTGAAATAATGACGTTTTTCAACTTCTATGTGGGATAATGCAGCACACATAGAATTTGAAAGACTACATTTCAGACTCATGGTAGCAGTTTGTGCGCCAGCGCGGGGGGAAGCAAGAGATAAGACATATTGTTGTAAATATGTCGCATCCCGGTGCTTTGAAAATGACTCAGTGTGACGCAGCCAAATGGCTTGCATTCCGCACTGAGTCACTTTCTTGTAAATCTGCCCCACAGTCTTTTTGCTGTGTCGATAGCAAGGGCGGACACTTCCATAAGGCACGCCTCAGGGCACCACCATCAGGTGGTTCCAAATCACATGGGAATGTCAAAACCATCACTTCACTTATGCGCTAGTGAATAATTCAGCTGTAAGCGCTAGTTTAGTTTAAGTGGCGACGATCCTTGCAGTGTTCCAGTCTACAAGGCTGTTTGTAGAGCAGTAAAAAGCCCGGCATATTGTTGCGGGATTTGTCTTTTTATTTCACAGTGAAGTAGTGTACTGCTGCCGCTGAAATGAAAAGTAAGTAATAGCCAAACCAGAGACACTGAAAACACACAGATGCATGTTAACCTCTAGCAAATGAGACGCCTTCTCCCAAGTCTTTTTTTGTTTATTAAAAGGACTTTGCTATCTGTCATTTTTAAGCCCTTGCATGTAATATAAAAAGAAGTTACAAGTCCCAGAATGCACCCCGGTTTTGCATATATGTCCTGGTCTGGTTGAAGGTGGCAGATAAGTTATGTGTCCACTCGCACCTGTTCAAACCTGTCACCTAGTTTTCCTATTTGGCAGTTATATAGAGCACTCCTGCACCCAGGAGCATATTGGTTACTTGACAAGAAACCAAGAGTTAGCTTACATGGTAACAGAGAAGGCAAGGAGCAAGCATCAGAGTAATACAGAAACAGTGGGATAATTTTAAGTAGTGAATCAGTAGTGGATTAACCACTATCTTGAAAAGAGACAGAAAAGGTGGGTTTGGCTGTTTTCTGGACATAGGGGCCAGATGTACGATGCTTTTTAGCATGCACCAACGGGTTTTAGACTCGTTTGCGCATGCTAAAAAGCATGGGTCCATGTACAAACAGTATTGTGTGACTCGCAAAACAATTGCGACTCGCAAAATACTGTTTTGCGACTCGCTGATGAGAAGGGGCCTTCCCTTCCTAATAGCAACTGAAAGCTATGTACCAATGTTTTGCGACTGCAATTGCCCTGCTGACAGAGAAAGCACCCAAGGGGCTGCTGGAGTGCCTGTGCGGCGTCTGACCCGGACGTGGTTCGGGGCCAGGTCTGAAGCACCGTCCTCCATTGCAGGTAGGCTCGCCTGCACTGGGCCTGTGGCGGTCGGTGCGGGAACCGGCGCAGAAGTGAACCAGGATGCAGAAACCCAGTAGAAGGCTGGTGTGGGATTGCGGTGCCTTCCCCAGGGCCGGGACATTCGCTGCGGCTGGGGCACTACTTTCCTGGGCCTGCGGGTGTTTGCCGCGAGGTGGAGGATGACGTACGTCCCGGGCTGATCCTGGCAGACTGGGGGCTGCAAGAGTCTGTGGCCTTGGGTGTGGATGGCCTAACAGACGGAATGGCCCGGAGCTGCGCTGGCAGCGTAGCGCAGCATCTAAGTCCACCTGGGACCCGGTGGGGTCTGAACTTCCTGGCCGCATGGCTGATGGCAAAACTGGTGACGGAGAGCCCTGAACGCCCAACGTTGCTTGCAGCGACCCCGGGCTTGGTCCTTTGACCTTCCGAGTGGCCTGATCCATGTCTTCTGGAGGACCCGCCAAACCGGACAGTGTATAGTGTGGGTGCGCCTGGATATACATCGGACATACCTGCGCATTGGTCGTGGTGAGTGGCGGCGCTCTCCGAGAGGCCCCCCCTGGGTGCCGGTCCCTGTGACTCTCGCCTCCCCTGCCTCATCCCCTTACGTGGCGCATGGGGCTGGGCACCCAGTCCCCATAGGAGGAGCGTCCGGGGAGGATTTGCGGACTGCCCCCCTATTTATCCCTTCCCCCACTCTGTCTGGGAGGCCCCAGGCCAGGCATATCCTGCTGTACACTATCCTACACCTGCCCCTACGATGGCTGGAAAAGTACCTGTCCTCCCTGAGGACTACCCTCCCATCGGCTGAACGGCTGCGGTGCCCCTACAGTGAGCGTGGGGGAATCTTGGCATCATGGGCCGGAATTGGGCGAAGAGACAGGAGAACCAGGGCGGTTCTGTCGCCCCCCGCACCATGACAGACATTGCAGGTGGGAGCTCCTCGCCGGGGGCCACCTCGGCAGAACACACGGAGGGACAGCCCCCGGACAAACTGGATCTCATCCTTAAAGAAATAAGGGACTCTAGGGCGGCGATGGAGCTACAATCGGGCACTCTCACTACTGGCCTGACCCTCCTAAAAGCTGATCATGGCAAGTTGGCAGACAAAGTGAAGGACCACAGTCTCACTTTAGCGGATCTCAAACCGACAGTAGCGGAACACTCCTCTCCATTACAGCAACTCCAACAGTAAGTTGCCACACTGCTGGATCGGGTGGAAGACGCGGAAGGAAGAAACGGACGCAATAATATACGCACCATAGGCCTGCCGGAACGCTGTGAGGGAAATCGTGCAACACTGGTTCAGGGACAACGTGGCACCCGAGAGCTCTCTTCCTATTTCTGTGTATAACGGGCGCACAGAATCCTGACCGGTCAGCCTAAACCCGGATTACCACCCCTCCCACTGATTGTGAAGATCCTTAACTATCGAGACAGGGATACTCTTTTACAGAAAGCTCGTGAGAAATCCCTCATCCTAAACGAGAACCACCGCGTGTCCCTATATCCTGATTACACAACGCTGGTCCAGAGACAACGATCCTCATACCAAGTGGTGAAGAAAAAACTACAGAATGCCCAGCTTAAGTATGCACTATTGTACCCTGCCTGACTGAAGCTCATACATGAGAAAAATACTAATTTCTTTGAAAGCCCTTCTGATGTCAAGGAATGGATGGAGGTGATGTGCATAGGGTCGAGCCAAGGTGACACTTGGGAAGGTCCCCGCGGGGCTCGGGTGGCGGATCGGAGCGGTCTGCCCGCCACTCCCCGACGACCAGTAGGAGCGGTGGAAATGCCGGCCCCACGCAAGAACAGCAGAAAAGAGACCAGGAAGGGGCGCTTGCGGTGGCTGGTGCCTTTCGAGAGGACGCACATAAAATTGCAACCGACTCGAAGGATAGTAAATTACATTCTGACTCTGAAAATAGCACAATCCTGTTTCCCACCACCACCCCTAGAGCAGCAGACGACATACTAGACAATTGATTGCTAACATTGAACTACTGATAATAGAAAATGTAATTGTGGTTACTGATGTTTTTACTGATATAGAGATTGATATTGATGCTGATATTCTACTTCGCAGCTGCTTAACTTAGGTGGTACAAACTGAATTTCCTGGATAGCACACCGAGGGCTAGGGGTCAGTATGGTGACCTTTCTTTGAGTTGATTGGAATTGGGGATTAATGGATCCCTGGTTCTCCAGGGCTTCCTGTAGGGACATGTCCGCAGTAGCACTCCCTTAACACTTATGTCTTCTGTTTCTCCCCGGGAGGAGGTACCGTTGAGCCATCGGGTACTGATGTTTAGCTGCACGATGACAACACAAACAACTAGCCACCTCCCTTTTAGCGTATGCACCGTTATTTGTTTTTTATGTTTGATATACCATAGTTGGGCCCAGCGTAGTTTTGCTGCTGTGCCGAGTTTAGTTACAGTTTTGGGGTATGGGGACTCCTGGTCAGATCTACCTGAGCACCTAACACGGGGGGATGGCATACTACATCTGGGACGATGGCTAGACCAGCTGAGACCAAGGGGTCCTATAATCTCCTTACGTGGAATGTGCGGGGACTAGGAGCAATTCAAAAATGTCACCAGATTCATTTGTTTCTCCTTAGACACCACACGCATATTGCATTCCTCCAGGAATCCGATCTTACGGATTTGGAATCGCAAAAGATGCAGAAGAAATGGATGGGCCTCATTTATTCTACAACTTATTCGGCATTCGCTAGGGTGGCTACTATATGGCTATGGCATGGGACCTCATTTCTTGAACTTGAGCACCGGGTAGACGATCAGGGCAGATATATTTTAGTGAAAGGTACTCTGGATGGGTCTCTGGTAGTCCTGGGGAGCATATATGCTCCTAACTTTGAACAAGAACGGTTTCTGTACAGACTGGGCACAGTGTTGACAAAGTGGTTCGGGATTCCTTGGGTCCTTGGGGGGGACTGGAATGCGGTTTTGGACTTAGGACTAGATAGATCACACCCTCCACTTCAGGCCTCTGTGGCGACTAAATTGACTGACCAATTCTACTCTTGCGTGGACGGCTGAACATTGGCAGATGCCTGGCGAGGTCTCTATCCTACCCATAAGGAATATTCCTTCTTCTCCCCAATACACAACCTAAATACTAGGATTGATCGATTCTTATGCTATAGGGCAATTAGTGGGGGCTAGACAGGAGGTACACCAGAAACTTTGTGATGTGGTAAACCGACTGAAAATACTGGAGAGGGAGGCAGCCCTTGAACCTGGAAAGAGTGGGGAGCTACAGACCGCTCATTTTGATCATGCTGAAATGCTAGATACACTAGGGACAATAGATTATAGGGAATATTTACACCGGAAACACACTGATGCGGATAGATCCGGCACACTGCTCGCTCGACTGGTGAGAGATCAACCGGACCCGCTGAACATAACCAGCATTTGTGTCTGGACAGGCTCCTTAGTTAATACACAAGCAGAAATAAACACGGCATTCCATGACCACCTTCAGGCACTTTACGCACCCCCCGTACCAGTAGATACTGCATTGCTAGATGAGTTCTTACAAGGACTCCCCTTCCCGGTGCTGACAGATGCTACTAGGAGGAACACTGATGGCCCCATTACCCAGCATGAGATATGGGCAGCGATCAAAAGCCTGAACCAGAATAAGACACCTGGTATGGATGGTCTTCCCGTGGAGTTCTACCTAACCTACTCTGAACTCCTAGTGCCAGTACTAGAGTCAGTCTACAAGATGGCAAATGACACTGGCCGCCTACCGGATTCCACCATTCAAGTGCTGGTGACATCTATACCTAAGCCTGGCAAAGACGTGCTAGAAATGACCAACTACAGGCTTCTCTCTTTACTCTCAACCAAATATAAGATTATTAGTGAAGCACTTGCCACTCGTATACAATCCCTTCTTCCCACACTCCTACATCAGGATCAATGTGGATTCCTCCCTAATCGCAGCACGTCGCTGAATACTCGGCTACCTCACGTGAGCTTCCCCGAGCGGAGTGTATAGCACTCGACCTTAAACAAGCATTTGACTCCTTATCCTGGGTATTTAGGTTTGAGTCTCTGAAACAATTCGGCTTCCCGGATAACTTTACACATTTCCCACAGCTAGGGGTCGCACTGGCTGATATATATGTCGGAACAATACATGGTGCATGGGGGCACGAGGCAAGGTTGCCCCTTGTCCCCTTTGTTGTTCGTGCTGGCTCTCGAACCCCTGGCCCTGGCCCTCCAGAGAACCGCAGACAGCATGGGCATCCCTTTAATACACTGAACACTATCTTGATCAATCTTATCAGGGGAACAAGCCGGAGACGGATTAGTCTCTGAAAACTCCAACTTGGGACGACATCGGGCGGTCTGGGGGTCCTTGACTTCTGAGGATACCACTACGCTAGCCAACTCCAATGGCTTTCTTACTGCAGGTAGGAATTTACATGGGATCGGCTTAACTGTGAAACGATTTGATCTCAGATAACTCCATTCTCTATCACTGCCCAAGACCAGGATTCCACAGGACTGTCCCCCCTTATTAAGAACTGCCTTAATTTGCTGGCGGAAAGCCCTTTCTTACACTTCTACAGTGCCACCCTACGCAGCGGTCATTCCTTTATTAGGCATCCCTACACCACAAGGTAGACTCACACGGGATAGACTCCGGAACTGGGCGGATAGTGGGATAGAGGACGTGGCAGCCTTTTTTGGTGATGATGCCCTGCTGGAACACAATTCTTTTATGTGGATTACTGGTGCACCCCCACGCTTGTATCTGTTACACGCAACGGTAGCACATTATATTAGGACCACATGGGCACCACAAAGCCTCACACCTACACAGCACAAACTTGTACATCTACTATATTATATGTGACCTGGGGGACACCTTGTATGGTGGTTGTATACAGGGATAAGGACGCATGCTGCGATTCCGCTCACGACCCTCAGAACACGCTGGGCGGAGGACTCTAAAACTGAATTGACAGACAGGGCGTGGAAGGTCATACTAGAACATCCATAAAAGGTGTTACGAAATGCTAGGCTCAAATTTATCCAGGCAATAGTGCTCCACAGATCATACCTCACCCCCAAGAAACTACACTGTACGTTTCCGGACTACCCATAGCTGCCCTCGCTGTAGAGGAGATGAAGCGGACTTTAACACATGCTTTGGTCTTGCCCACGACTACAGGGATATTGGGCCGAGGTTTGTTTATGCAACTGACAGGGTTCTTATCATAGGGATTAATTGCGCTCGGCAATATTTTCTGAAAATGCCTGTAGGGCTCGGTCAATTGTGGTAGTGGTGCTACAGGAAAAGGGGGACCCTATACCCCTTTAGGGATGTTGTTTGCACAACACCTTGAATATGAGACACAATCCTATGCACACACTAAAGTTACATATACAGATACATAAATGGTTAAATCATGCAACAATGTTAAAAAAACTCGGTCCCAAATCTTCTTGTTTGTGAAGTTTTTTTCTTTTTTTATTGTACCAGTTACACTGCGCCAGCCGACACGTGTTTCATCAAAACAATTGTTGCTTTGACTCTTCAGGGCTGCCTTCTAATCAAGGGTAGTGTTGTCTTTCTGCTTTACCGGTGATAATTCCAACCCGGGAAGGGTATCTGTGTAAATTCCAGTTCGGACGAACTACACAAACAAGTCAAAGCAACAATTGTTTTGATGAAACACGTGTCGGCTGGCGCAGTGTAACTGGTACAATAAAAAAAGAAAAAAACTTCACAAACAAGAAGATTTGGGACCGAGTTTTTTAACATTGTTGCATGATTTAACCAATGTTCCCTCTAATTTATTTCCTCTGTGTGCGGCACTGGAGGGTCTCTGTGCGCTGCAACCATGGCTATGTGTGCCAGGAACCAAACCGCGCGTGTCTGCGGCACCAAATGGCACTCAAAACGTTTACTTTAAAAAGTGAAAAGATGATGCATTTTCACACATACAGAGCCACAATAAGGGTCTTAAGGGCAGTTTGCAAATTTATTGTATTGCCTGTATTTTCATTGTGTCTCTGACTGCTGTTGTCTGTCTTCCCCGCTGCCTGTACGTGGTCCATGCCCCGTTTTCTATCCTCTGTTCCCCTCTCTATCCCCATGCTCTCTCTGCACGGTCTTTCCTTCTGTACTCCTCGCTGCCCATGTCTCTGCCCAGTTTTCCCTTCTGTTTCCCTCGCTGCACCCGGGCCTCTCTGCCCGTTCTGCCTTCTGTTCTTAGCTGCCCCTATATTTCTGTATTATGCCTCTATGTCATTAGCTTTTTGTTCCTGTCTGCCCTCTGTGCCACTCGTTTTTTTGCCCTTCTGCCCTCTGTTCCACTCGTTTTTTGTGCCTTTCTGTCCTCTGTCCCATTCGTTTTTTGTGCTTTTATGCTCTCTGTCCCACTCGTTGTTTGTGCCTTTCTGCCCTCTGTCCCAGTCTTTCTGCCCTCTGTCCCAATCGTTTTTTGTGCCTTTATGCTCTCTGTCCCACTCGTTTTTTGTGCCTTTCTGCCCTCTGTCCCAGTCTTTCTGCCCTCTGTCCCAATCGTTTTTTGTGCCTTTATGTCCTCTGTCCCATTCGTTTTTGTGACTTTCTGCCCTCTATCCCACTCGTTTTTTGTGCTTATCTGTCCTCTGTCTGTGTCCCACTCGTTTTTTTGTGCCTTTATGTCCTCTGTCTGTGTCCCACTCGTTTTCTTGGGCCTTTCTGTCCTCTGTCTGTGTGCTGCAGCTATGCGGCCGCGATTCCCAGTTCCTGTGCGGCTCATGCCGCGGCGGCCGGACGTCAGGAGCTAGATAGACTTTCATTTCTGTGCTTGTAGGGTTTTAGGATTTAGATTTAGAGGGTTTCAAAGGTCGCGTGCAGATGACATATTAAGAGCAGATATGGGCGCATTATTATCCAGGCTTCCTTAGACAAAACTGAAGGCCGTTGTACAACAATTGCTGCTCAAGTTGACTCACACAGTAAGTTGCCTCAGTGAGGTATCAGCTTTCTTCAAAGTGTACTTCCATTTTTAAAAAAAAAAAAAAAAAAGCGTTAGCGCGCTGCCAGTAATACTTTCAGTACCACCAGAGAACTTAATTCAGCACAGCTCTCGTGCTCTGTATCTGTAACTCTGTGACAGCACCTTCTGAAAACAAATGTGTGCAGGTGGGGTCCTTCTGTTCTGGGCAGTGTTCAGGCTCTGCATTCACATTATGTTACGCAATTATTTCATTTTCCGTGGTCACCTAAAAGCGATCTTGGAAGTTCTGTGCTTCGGTTTCATGTTACACCTGGTAGTGATGTAATCCGTACTGAAGTGTGCACGTGCCCTGCTCTCCACATGCAGCCTAAGCAGAATATTGCTAGTAAGACCTGAACGTTTCTGTATTTTTTTAAAAGACAAAACAAAAACCTCTTATTGAAAAGCAGTAAGTTAACATTCATCTTAGAAAGGGGCAGTAGGTTAGTAACTTTGCAATTCAGAGACTATATAGCAGCTTGAAAGTCTTTCCAAGGCTTATTAGTGTTTTAAAGGGTGTAATTTCTGATATGGCGCTTTTTCCATGGGCTTATGAGTTTGGTTTTATTTCAGGGGGAAAATGTCACTATCACTGAGAAATGCAGTCTGTCTCCGGTTTGAAGACCTTTTGAGAGTTTCGTGTTGCCCAAGTGGGTGTAATTTCTGATATTTATCGGTTTCCCTAATCTTCATTAGTTGATTTTGCCTGCGAGTCAGTGTCACTCATAGTCTTTGAAATGTCACTCATAATTTCACTGAAATAATAAAGAGTCACACACGGGGATCTGAAACCTTGGCAGCTATGCCTCTGCCTGTGTCCCACTCGTGCCTTTATGCCCTCTTGCCTTCTGTTCCGCTCGTTCCCCAGTGGCTGTGGCCTTTTGTTTAAATAATGCTGCTAATCAGAGCCCCTTCACGGGCTCCGATTAACAGCAATACTTAAACAAAATGCCACAGTCTGCCCCGCGCTTTACTAACAAAAGTGTAGACCCTTTCCAAACACAGCGTGTGCTCGCGCTGTGTTTGGAAAGGGTCTACGCTTTTGTTAGTAAAGCGCGGGGCAAACTGTGGCATTTTGTTTAAGTATTGCTGTTAATCGGAGCCCGTGAAAGGGCTCCGATTAACAGCAATATTTAAACAAAAGGCCACAGTTTGCCCCACTCCCACACACCCGCAAGCGACATAATCCCCATCAGCCCCCCGCCTCCTTAACTGCATTCCTCACGCCCGCTCCACCGCAACCACCGAAAAAGTGCTCATGTTCGCACCGCTCGCGTTTGAAAAGCAGCGAGCGGCGCGACCCTCTAGCGACGTTCTGTGTGCGCGCTCCACGCTAGGTGGTGTGCGCTGACTTGGGGGGAGGTGCGCGCGTGCGGCTTAGAGGGAACGGTGGATTTAACCATTTATGTATCTGTATATGTAACTTTAGTGTGTGCATAGGATTGTGTCTCATATTGGGCCGAGGTTCGCCGATCGCTCACTACTGTGACACAGCCGCCGGTCCCTGACGAGGCCGTGGCTTGCCTTGTGGGACTGCGTGGAGGGTCAGGGAAACAGAAAGTCCGGCTGAAATTCCTGGACCTTGCACTCATTTTGGCGATCAGGCTCATAACGATGAAATGGAAATCCCATAGATCCCCCGTAGTGGCTACATAGCAGGCGGACTTAATGTAGTGGGGTCGGGCGGAAGGAGCAGCCTTCCGAAGGGAGGAGGAGAGAGGAGTACGGAAACATCCCATAGCGGGAAGCCATGCTGATTACCCTAGAGGCGCTTGACTTAGTCCCTCCGGGGACGGTGTCCCAATAACATGCATTACCCTGCAGGTCCTTCTTAGCGTAGGGCCCATTTAGCGAAAAGCGGATGAATTGTATTTGCTGTACATACCCTATAGTCTGACAGCCTTCGGAACCCCCCCCCCCCTCCCAAGAGTGATAAGACTGTTGAGAACGGAATGACCAGGAGTGGGAGAAGGTGGGTTAGGGAGGGTTTGGGTTGAAGATTTTCCATAGGTTTGTTTTGGTTACTTATATAAAAATGGAACTTATTACATCCTTACCCAAAATGTATTGTAACACCCTTCAAGCGAGATGTTGAGCCATGCCCATGATGCTCTGTTTATCTTTTGACAATTTTTCTTGTATCGCACATGGGATATTGCTATGATTGCTGTATAATGGAGGGGAGGGGGGTGTAAACCAAAAGAAAAAAGACTGTCCTAATGGCATGAACCTGTTAATACCATTTTCCAATTTGCAGTTGATAATAAAGTATATTTAAAAAAATAATAATGTTTCATATCTTTGGAATGGTAATGATAAATCCTCCTTACTGGTTAATTCAGATTTAACATTACTTTTTTAGAAAATACCACTTTTAGAATGTGGACATTTCTCTGCTCTTACCGCTCCGTGCCTTGCAGCGGGTCTCCAATACATGGGATGGGTGACAGTTACACTTTGTGCATTCCCTCCTGACAGCCACAAACACAGGAAGGCTAGGTGAGTCTAAGAACCACCTATATACATCTGCATTCTGATGGCCCTTCCTGGGCGGGAAGGAGGAAGGGGCTCACACTTATACTTCGAAGGGTGGTGGCCAGACCCCACACAAAGGACGAAATAACCCCCACTGATCCTAGAAAATCAGACGCTTCTGGACCTACACCTGAACTTCTATCAGAAGAACTGCTGTGCTGCTCAAAGGTCTCAACAACTGGACTGCTCTGTTGGTTGCCTCTCTTACTCTGCTTGAAGGAGAGTTGGACATTACTTCCAAGTGATCTCCAAGGACGTTTTAGCTTGCCTCCTATTGCTTGAGACTCCTGGATATCGAAGTCTCTACCCCTGCTCATGTACCTGACTCACTGGCAGGGGCAGCTCCTACATAATAGCAGAGGAGCGTCGCCCCACTTGTCAGTGATGGAAAAATGAAATGTAAATAAAAAATAATTTCCGCAAATCAAGCTGGAGGACCCCAGGGACTGTCTTAGGGGCAGAGCAGGCCGTTCAGACTAATCCTGGCTCTGCTCTTATAGCATGAGAGCAGCTTATGGATTGGGTAGGGAGCCTGCTTTCCCAAAGACTGCTGGGAGAGCCCCGAGGTGGGCGGCAGAGGCAGCGGTAGCGAATGGAACGGTAAGTGTATTCAAATTATAATTTCTCCTTCCCCTTGACCCCCTGACCTCGTCTGCCTGTCTGTTCCTTGCCCCCCACTTTTGTTTTATGGCAGCCGCTATTGCTTTGTGGAAGAGGTCCAGACACTTGTAACATGGATTTTGACACATCTCCTATCTGCATGTTGCAGAGTCATCACTTCAACCCACTTGCAGGAGTGAAACCGGTGCATCGCTTCAGAGTAAGACCTTTGCCTCTAGAGATCAACGCATCAGACCGCGTATTGCCACCACTGCGTTTGGTGAGATTGATACACATCCTCAACTTCATGGCAGAAACCTGCGCACCGCTCGACACCTTTCGACTCTAGCACCCACCTGATAACTAATGCACCACTATCACTGCATAGAGAAGATCAACGCATCTCGCTGCTTGCGACCACAAAACGTACTTCGTTCACCGGGGCCTGCGTGGGTCCTCAAGCCTGCCGGCACTCCATTGTAGTCAGGCTGAACTTTGATTCTAGGCCCGGTCCAGATCGACCTAAAGTAACCTTTTTAGCGCTACTTGCAACAAAGCGCTTTGCTGTATTTATTCCTTTAAAATTCAATATCTCAAATTCTAAACAGTGGGTATTTGTAGTTTTGGTCTTGTTTTATTTAAAAGTCATACTTTATTTTTCTAAACAGTTATGGAGTCGTTTTGTGGTGTTTTCACTGTATTACTGAATGGAATTATTGCACAAATACTTTACACATTGCCTTCTAAGTTGAACTTGCCAGTTCTGTGCCAATCTACAAGAGGGTAAGCACGGGATAATTTAGATTGTGTTGTGACTTACCCTGACTATGACTGTGGATCCCTACTTGAACAGGGGGCATACCTCTGATAACTATAGACCCAGGGGGATATTTACAAGAAATGACGCATTGCTGAACCAAGGCAGGGATGCGTCAAATTTCTTGCACCTGAGTGAAAAATCTTTACGACGTCATGAATGTGCCGTATTTACAATACAGGGGTCCTTGGCGCAAGGTCCCAAGGATGAGTCACAAATTCTGACAAATCTGTGAGAAGGATGCCCAAAAGTGGCACATTGCTGTAGTTGGTCATAAAAGTGACTCAGCTGCAGCAATGCGCCAAAAAACAGAGGTGATGCTTAAGTTTTGACTAGCTTAAGTAGCCTGCTGTATGGGGACCAATGTAAAAGAGTGTCCAAAGGTGAACAACTCAACTGGCACTCTATTACATTGTTGCTGGATGTTTACGCTTACAAGTGGGCATGGTGTACTTATGTGTACCACTATGCCTACGTATATGTGACATAAGTCATTAATTGTGCATAATGTGTGATTTACTATGTTATGTTAGTATGAATTTGTAGAGCGCACGTTCACCCCAGGGTTTCTTGGTGCTGTGTGACGCTGGGGAACCCATCCTGGCTTTCCCTGTGAGATGGTCCCTATTGGGCATCCGCAAGGTGAAGCCAGGCATCCCCGGCAGCGAGGGGGCCGTTGTGGAGATTAAGCAAGCTATTGCCCAGAGTTGCAGAGTGGGACCCATGGTTAGGGACGCACTGAGGCGAGATTTTTATCGAGCCCGCTGAAAATGGTTCCGTACCCTGCCGTGTCGGGAATTGAACCCTGGTCCCGGGCCGACCTCTGCTTCTGGGTCTGCCGCCTCTAACCGGTGAGCCACACTTCTCCACTCCATGTTGCCTACCTTATAAGTGGCCTTTACCTGTTGAGGGGATGTGACTTGACTGCAGATTACACTGTTTAAAGTCACTTCAGCTGGTCAAATTCCTCTGAAACAGCCAATGCGTCATTCCCTTGCCTGGGTTTTAGAGGCATAGGAATTTTGCCACATCTCAAGCTTAGCAGCCTGCCTCCTGAAGATGCGTCACGATGGGAAAAAGTCATAAATACCACTGAGTCAGTTTTACAGGAGATTTTAGGTGGGAACGCCTTCCCTGCATATATTAAAACTAATGTGATGCAGCCGATTCTGATGAAGAAAAATACAATGCAGGCGGCAAAAAGTGACACATCAGCCTAGATGCGTCACCTTGTAAATATGGAGCAATGACAGTACCTCTGCTGGGTCAAAAAAAAGTATGCAGCTTCTACACAAGTGCCTTGTAAATATTTTAAATATGCCCCTCAATTTCTAACACTGCTGTAGTGGTAGTTGCCTCTGTTATTGCTACATCCAGCTGTGATCGCTGCAGGTAAAAGTGGTGGGGGTGGGTGGGGGGGGTTGAGAGATCACCATGAGGGAAAATTAAATAAATAATTAATTTCCTCTCATGGTCATCACTTGAAATGCCCTCCCCATCAGCCCCACGGCTCTTACCTGCAGCAACCACGGCTGGCTACAGCTGTCCTCACTGCTCTGGTCCCTGCAGTGTTGGCAGCCTTGGTCACTCTTTTGACACCTATTATCATTAAAGCTGTGGTCACTGCTATTGTCCATGCTGAGGTCCTGTCCATGCTTGCAGCTATAGGTCCTGCTGTGGTGACTGTTTCTGTGGTAGAGGAAGCTTTGAAGGTAGATGGTGTGGCTGTTGTGTTATCAGCTGTTATTCCTATGGACCCCATTGCTGTGGACCCTATTGTGGTGACAGCTATTTTCACTGTGGTGGCTGCTTGTGTTATGGCAGCTGTGGTGATTGATGTTGTCCTTGCCTTACTGCAAGCTATATTACTTTGTTCATGCCTAAAAGGCACCTGTGGTAATTGCTGTGGTCCCATTTCAAATAACAATCATTCCTGCCTAACCTGCATAACTTCTAGCCCACATTTAATATCACAAGCATTACAGATTCAATTGTATTATTTATTAATTTATTAAGATTATCATCATCCTTATCTATTTTTAGAAACTCTAAATATAAAGTGCACCATTACCATATTATATTAGATTACAAACACAAGAAAACTTGCTGTGGTCAAACCTGTAGTTATAGCAGTAGTTGCTGCTTTTATCATGATGTGCTAGCAGCTGTTGTGGTCCTCATCATTGTGGCAGCGTGGTCGCTGTTGTAGTCACTGTGGTTGCAGGAGCTATGGTTGCTGCTGGTGTGATAGCTGTTGTTGCAGCTATGGTCACTGCTGCGGTAGTAGAGATAGTAGACGTGGTTGGTGCTGTCATCCCTGCTGTGGATTCATGTCACTATCACAGGGAGTTTGAGGCAGCATGTGTGTCAGAGAAGGACTGCAGTACAATCACCAGTGGCAGCTCGCAGAGGGAATGTTGTGGGGCCGCTGGGTGCAGAGCAGGAATATCGATGGAGAAATATCGTGGGACATAAATATCACTGCAGATATACCATGGGGAAGAAAAATCGACAACAAGAATATAGTTGCCAAGAATATCGACTGACCGGTAAGTAATATCAATTACAAAAATATTGTTGTAATAAATATCGTTTACAAAAATATAGTTTACAAAATTATCGATTTATTAATAATGTTATGTATTTTAGTGTTTTTAATAAGAATTGTTTGTCATTTTATTATATGGTTTCGGAATTTTACTCGTTATTAACTTATTTTAAGTTTAATTCTGCGTTTTTAGTTCTGGAGCGGGTTGTGGGTTTATAGAGGAATAGGCTGGGAAGTAATTTAATTATATAGATTTAAATAATAATTTATAGTAGTTAATTTTTATTTTTATTTTTTATTAGAATTGTGCATTTTTAGTTCCGTAGCAGTTTGTGGGTTTATAGGGGAATAGGGTGGGAAGTAATTTAATTATATAAAATGTATTGAATAAATAATGTGTTAATTGATTAATTATTAATAGTTTAATAATTAGTTGTTAAATCATTTTAATTAGTTAATTACTAATTAATTATGTTAATTGTTTAATTAATATTAGGTGTGTGTTGTGGTGTTTATGTGTGTAAATGGTGTGAAAGTTGGTAAGTAATTACTTTTTTAATGATTAATTAATGAACAATAATACATACATTTTCGTTAATTAATTTATTCATTATTAAATGTAATGTATTTACATTTATATATTAATTATGTTAATATTGGAAATTAAATGTAATAAAAAGGTTGATGGTTTTGTTTTTCATTGTTTTGGGATCCAGAGCTTTCCCCTCCGCTATCTGCCGCTTTCCCTATTGCTGCACTCATTGGAGTGGGAATAGTAATTTTTACCCTTCCGCTATCCAACACTTTCCCTACTGTTGCACTCATTGGAGTGGGAATAGTAATTTTTACCCCCTCGCTATCCAATGTTTTAACTACTAATGTATGTATTATTTTTTTTAAATAGTTTAATGTGTTAATTAAATATAGAATATTTTATTTTATTTTAAATTATTTATTTATGTGTTTATATTATTTTTATATAATTAAAAAAGTTTATAAATTAAATAAAGATAATAGTTATTAAAATATATTTAAGTAATATAGGTACACATATTTTGTGTTTATTTTTATTAAATTAAGTTTATTTGTTATAATTAGTTCAAATGAATATTAAACGTAATTCATTTTGCTAATAATATTATATTATTTAATACATTTAATTGAAGGTATGTTATCTTTTAAAGTTAATATTTTTTACATCTATATTTTTGAGTCAATATTATTGTACTTACCTGTTTAATTATAGGGAGTCGATATTTTTGTAATTGATATTTTTACATCGATATTTTGTTCATCGATATTTTTCACATCGATATTTAAACATGGAACCAGGCGGCGGGGCGGCGGTGGGGCATGGTGGGTGGGGTAGAGGAGTCAGACATACGACAGCAAGGAGTAATGTAAGTAAATAAATAAGTAAAACTACTTTCCTTGCGCTTGCTGCATTGCAGAGTTGGCAATGCAGCGAACGCAAGGTAAATAGTTGTATTTATTTATTTACTTACTTTACTCCATGCCGTCGTATGTTCGACTCAACTATCCCCCACCCTGACTCCACCCACCCCACAATATTCCCTCTGCAAGCTGCCACTGACAATAACAAAGAAAATGACTTTTGAACCCTCCTGGCCAATGCAAAAGACAATACAAAATATTTTTATTTTGTTGTAGTTTCTCCTTTAATAATGCACATTCCCTGCCTAGAATGTGCCTATGTCATTGCTGTAGAATGTGTTGTGAGGGAGTTAAGTCAGTTATTCCCTGGTCGGTGTTTGATCAACTTGCCTCCCTGTTGGGTCTCAATAAATCTCTATTTGATCATCTGCTGTGCCTCCGTCTTTGCATCACTGGCGACGATGGACCCAACAGGTATTAAAGAACCCTGCGTGATTTTTTTTAAGAACTTTTTTTGTGGAGAATTTTATCAAAACGATCTAAAACCTTATTCTAATTGGATTTGGCTACTGTGCGTGCGCAACGAGTGAAGTAAGATCAGCAACTGAGCAACGAAACCACTCCTCGGCAAACCACCCCTCGGCAAGTATTTTCTTTTTGTCAAGTTTTATTTCTGCCCAGTGAGTGTCTCGCTGCATCTTTCAAATACCCCGCGAGCTACTTGTACTGTATCTCGAGCACTGTGTGACGTCTTGTACCTCGAGCGCTGAGTGACGTCTCTGGAAGCGGGTGCAGTCTGTGAGCTGATTGAACTGTACCTTTGTTTTGCTGACGCGCCGAACTGTGATGCGCACGCAGCTCACGAAACGACGTTTATGACACGCTTGAAGCTGGCGCACACGTAACTTGGCACACGACGTTCCTGTCTCCACGCGCATACCCAACAGTGACGCGCATGCGGTTTTACACGCATTCAGCTGGTATTTCTTAATGTTCTCTCGTTTTTGTTTTTCTGAGGCAAGTTTCTGGATGTTCCTGTGCAATTTCGACCAACGAAAAGGAAAGTGTGGAAAAGATTAACTTTGAGGTATGCAGAACTTAAAGAACGAAAGGAATACAAATTATTTTTCTTAAATATTGAAGGAATCAGTACTGTGTGCCAGGAAAAGAAGTACTGCGGATTCTGTGACTATTTATTTTGTTATTGATAAAAGCAGACTGCATTTCTTTATTTTTCCTTCATTATTTTGGTTTGTTGTGTTAGCTTGTTTAGTTAACTTTTCCTTTTCAGGATGTCGTCTTCTGCAAGTGGGATGAACCAACCACCTCAGTTTTTGAGTGAACAGGGTGAACCAATTTTGCCATGGAAGAAATGGAAGCCTATTTTTGACTCTTATCTTCTAGCTATTGGTGGTGAAAAGTTTTCCACAGTCAGAAAACAAGCTGTTTTGTTAAACAATGTAGGTATTGAAGGAAGGAATATCTATGATAGTTTGGATCCCATACCTATAGGTAGAGGTGCTGGTGAACCGTCTGATGTATATGAAATGAGTGTACTACTTTTGAAAAACCATTTTGGTGCTCGAATTAATGTGTGTCATGGAGAGACACAAGTTTTTTATGCGCATTCAAGGAAAGACTGAAAGAGTAGGAAATTACGTTGCAGCTCTTAAATCTCTTGCACAAACTTGTGAATTTGAATTGTTAACTGACTCTCTCATTCGGGACCAACTGGTTCGTTGCACCAATGATTCGAAGATTCGGGAAAAACTTTTGTCTAAAAATCCTAATTTGAAGGAGGCCATACTTATCGTTGAGAGTGTTGAGCACACTTCCACTTGGGTCACAGAGATTAGAAAAGGTCCCACTCAGTCTGATCCTGTTTCTAATATTAATAACTAAAATCAACAAATTCTTCAACCTGAAATGAGTGTGGCTGCTGTAAGTAAAACTCCTTCAAAGCTGGAGAAACCATCTTTTAAGACTGAGAAACCCAGACAAAACTTCAATTCTAATAGAGAAAATAAATTTAGATGTCCCAGATGTGGAAGTGAGAGACATGGACCTAATTACCCAAACTGTTTCGCTAAAAGTACTGTTTTTAGAAATTGTGGTAAGAAAGGTCATTATGCTAGGATGTGTAAGAACAGCAAAGTCAATTTTGTAGATGAAGATGAAGAATACTCTCAGGATTCTATTCATTGTATTACTGATTCACAGGATGATGTTGTTAACGGAGTGAATCTAGTTGATGATGATATTGTGGTCATGCCCTCTTGTGACGTTCACATTGCCAACAAGGTTGTTCCTGTGCTGGCTGATTCTGGTTCTTTGTACACCCTTATAAGTGATAAATTCTGGTTCTCTAATTTTGATGGGAACAAGATCAAGCTTTTGACCCCTGACATTAATCCTGTGGGGTATGCTAAACAAAAGATTGAGTTGATTGGTTACTCCATCCAGACCATTGCTTTTAAGGGTAGAGAAACAGTTGGTAAAGTCTATGTTGCAAAGAGGGGGGATAATCTTTTGGGTTGGCGTCATCAAAGAAACCTGGGTATTACCTTAAATCCCAATGCTCCAGAACAAGTTATGTTGGTATCTCAGCTTGGAGATTTTTCTGACATTTTTGAAAAATTTCCAGAAGTGTTCAGTGATGATTTGGGTCTTCTGAAAGGATTCAAGCATAAAATTATTTTGAAAGGGAATGCAAAACCTGTTGTGCACAAAGTTAGGAAGGTGCCAAATCTCATGATAAAACCTCTCCAAGATGAAATTCATAGATTGTTGAAGTTGGGCGTGGTGGAGGAAATTGAATGCTCAGAATGGCTTGCACCAATTGTTTTGGCACCTAAGGGCAAGGGTACCAATATTAGGATGTGTGTGGACCCCAGGAGTCTAAATGGTTCAATTTGGGTGGACAGGCAGCCTTTGCCAAACATGAATGAGATTTTGACTAGATTAGGTGGTGCTACTATTTTTAGTGTAATGGATTTGTCTGCGGCGTATCACCAAGTTTTGTTAGATGAAGGATCCAGGCATCTAACGTCGTTTGTTACTCCTATTGGTGCTTATAGATTTATCAGGATGCCTTTTGGGCTAGCCAGTGCTGCTGCTTGCTTTCAGAGGGTAATGAAGAATGTTTTATCGGGTATTGATTCTGTTTTATTCTTCCAGGATGGCATTCTTGTGTATGGTAGTGATATTGACAGGCATGATGATGTTCTATTTTGTGTTTTAACAAGACTCAAGAAATCAGGCCTGACTTTGAAACTTGAAAAATGTAAGTTCAGGGTCAAATCTGTATCCTACTTAGGGCACAATATATTGGGGGAAGGTATCAGTCCTAAAATTGATTTGACAGAGGCCATTCTTGAAGCTCAAACCCCCTCTAACAAAGATCAAGTAAAGTCTTTTAATGGTTTGTCTGAGTATTACTCTAAATTTATCCCTAACTTTGCTAGTGTTATGCAGCCTATTAGACTGCTTTTAAAGAAGGGCGCAGTTTTCAATTGGGACAATGAATGTTCAACAGCTTTTGAACCAGTTAAGTCTCGGATTGCAAAGATGCCTACTTTGGGGCATTTTGATGTACACAAGAAAACGATTCTGTCCACTGATGCGAGCTTACGTGGTTTGGGGGCTGTCCTTTCTCAACTGGTGGATGGTTCACAGAAGGTCATTGGTTTTGCCTCCCGTTCTCTGAAGGGCGCTGAGGAACGCTATTCTGTTATAGAACGTGAAGCCCTTGCTTGCTTTTGGGCTATCAGGCATTTCAGGTTCTACTTATGGGGTTTACCTTTTGTTGTCAGGTCTGACCACAAACCCCTCGTGCAGTTATTCTCTTGTAGGAATGTAGAGTGTACCACTACAAGGATTAGGAGATGGGTTGAAGGACTTATGGAATACAATTTTTGTGTGGAGTATTTACCAGGACTCAAAAACATCCCTGCTGATTTCCTCTCTAGGTCACCCCTTGATAAGTTAGCTTTGTGTGATCCTGAGCCACCTGTTGTTTCATGGGTGAGGGAATCTGCGTTGAACGAAGCAGAATGGAAAGAGAGTTTTTCATGTGACCCGGCCAGAGATTTTGTAATGGAATTCACGGTCAATGGTTGGCCTACTTTGAAGGAGGTTCCTGAAACTGCCAAGGGGTATTGGAATGTGAGGGATGAATTAAACATTGTCCATAGTGAGTTGTTCAGAGGTGACAGGTTTGTTCCTCCGCTTGGAATGAGGGAGAAGATTATAGATTTGGCACATGAGGGACATCTTGGTCGTAGCCTCACTAAGGCTAGAGTCAGAGAAACTTATTGGTGGCCTGAGTTAGACCGAGAGGTTGAAACGGTTGTGAAGGATTGTAGTATTTGTGCTGGCAATGATAAGTCTAGGAAAGTCAGCGTTGCTCCTCTCTCCCCTGTTGCTATACCTGAACGTCCTTGGTCCAAAGTGGATGTGGACATCATTGGACCTTTTTAGAATTTGGCTCCTTTAGAAGGTTTGTGGTTGTCCTGGTTGATTACACATCGAAATGGTTATCTGCTTCGTGCATGAGTTCTGTTTTGAGTAGGAATGTTATCGAATTCTTAAAAGATGCTTTTACCTGTGAAGGTGTTCCCGACATTTTAGTTTCGGATATCGGTGTTCAGTTCACCTCTCAGGAAATGTCCGATTTCCTAAAGGATTTATCTATCACTCATCATAGGACTGCTCTTTATTCTCCGCAGGCTAATGGTCTTGTAGAGAGCATGAATAGGCTTATTAGAGCTTGTGCTCAGTCTGCCTTGGAGATAAGGCTTCCACTGAAACCTATCCTCAGGGAAAAACTATGGGCGCACAGGAACACTCCTAATAGCGTGACTGGTGTTTCGCCCTTCAAGAAACTGAAAGGTAGAATTGCTGGTTCTAAACTGAATCCTTTGTGGCTTTCGGTTAAGGACAGAGGTTGTGTGCTTAAGGATGAAAGAGTGGAGAGTTACCAGGAGAAATACAAACAAAGATTTGATTCCTTAAAAGGTGCAAAGAGTGTTTCCTGGAAAGTGGGTGATTTTGTTTACATTAAAAAAGCGGTTTGGTCACCCAAGGGTGAATCAAAGTATTTTGAGCCTAGACGAATTGTTAAGGTCATGAAAAATGTTGTTATGCTTGCTGGTGGAGATGTTTGGAGTATGTCTCGTTTATCGAGGTGTGCAGAGGGGGATGGTATTGTGGAATCTGGTTCTAGCGGATCTGCTGGCGGATCTGTTCCTTTCAAAAGTTCCTCTTCCTGTCACTCTCCTCAGAATGTTTCCTCCAATTTCTTACCTCAGAATGTTTCCTTCCGCAGCACAAGTACAAGAGTTAGATGGTCTCCCCTGTATCTTCAAGATTACTGTCCTAAGTGAATTGTTTTGTCATACCATCTTTTTGCTTTGTGCTTTTTGCCTTTTTCTTGTTTTGCATTCTTTGTTTTCCTTTGTTTCTTTTCTTTGTTTTTGTTATTATAATAAGGGAGATGTGTTGTAGTTTCTGCTTTAATAATGCACATTCCCTGCCTAGAATGTGCCTATGTCATTGCTGTAGAATGTGTTGTGAGGAAGTTAAGTCAGTTATTTCCTGGTCGCTGTTTGATCAACTTGCCTCCCTGTTGAGTCTCAATAAACCTCTATTTGATCATCTGCTGTGCCTCCGTCTTTGCATCATATTTGCCATTTGGAACTCCCTGCCCCTCCCTACTATAAGTATTTCCAATCACTTAGCCTTCAGAAGGGCAGTGAAGACTTGGCTTTTGGCTGATCGTTAGTCTCCTCCACTCACTCACTCCTCCTGCTCTCTTAGAATTGGACGTTCCATTGCTGGAACAGCCATTTGCTCTATAAATATTTTAACATGACGTAACTGTGTAAAGCAAAGTTTAAATCCTATCAGTGCATTCTCTTTTTTGCTATCAAATGAGTTCTGGGGGACAGATAAATCTGTCTCTAAGCAGCCATATCAATTCCCCATCGAGTGAGCTTTCCTCTGAGTTATTGAGATTTTACTGAGCAGGAAGGGTCAGTCCCACCTCCAGGGATGCACATTTCATCTTCACTTCTGTCCATAGATGATATCGCGGTCACTCACGTTTTGACTCTGACAGGCAGTCTTCGGTGACGCACAGCAACCATCATATGCTGCTTAAGTTCTTCACACAAAATACAGAAGGCTTTTGGCATTGCAATACGTTTATGAAAGCCAATATGCATTTGGCAATATATATAAAAAAAATCTGCTTAGAAATGGAAAGGTAAAATCAGTTTCCATGGAAGACATATTTTCATACATCTAAAGGTTTATTTTAAAAATCAGATTGAAGGAACAGACAAAAATCCATTCAGAGACAAGGGTTCAGATTTTTTTTCTCTTCTGGACAAAGGGGCCGGAATCCCCCACGCAGGCCCCGGAGACAGTTGCGGGCCGCAATGGACCGGTTGATGACGGGGGCCGCAGGTTCAACTTTTCGTGGTAGGTTTCCCGCGGGGTGGCAGCGATTGGTTGCCTAGGGGGTCAACGTGGCTGCCTGGGCAGCTCGCAGGGGCTGCAGGACAGCTTAAAAGACTGTCGATCAGCCTCATGAGCACCTTGCTGACTTCCTGCCCCTGAGGATTCCCGCTGCACGCTGTCCCCACTGCGAGAGAGACTTACGGGCACATGCATCATTGTCAATTGCATTCGCAAACGGTGCGAATCGCAATTTTCGGCCGTTTGGGAATGCAATTGACAAAATTGTGATGCATCATGTATTTCGCAAATTTAGAAATCGCAATCATGTTGCGATTTTTAAAATTGCGATTAGATTTGAGAAATCGCAATTTAAGATTTCTTAAATGCAATGCATGAACATTTTAAATTTGCGAATTCGCAAATAGGGAGAGGTAAAATACCATGAAGTTGACCTTCATGGTAATTTGCGAAAACTTTCAAAAATGCACAAAAGTGAATTTTTTAAAGTTTCATTTTACACACACACATGGGGGCATGTGTGTATGAAAAATGCACTTAAAGTTATGTTTCAGGGGCGGGTCCTTTGAACCCCCCTGCACCCTTGAAATTGCATTTTCAATTTGCGATTCGCAAATTGCTAATCGCAAATTGAAAATGACTTCCCATTCATTCCTATGGGATTCTAGGCCAATAGGAATCAATGGGAAGGGATTCCTTAATTGCAATTCGGAAATTGTGAATCTCAATTAAGGAATTTTAAGAAATCGCAAAAAAAATTGTGATTTCTTAATGCATAGCCTTTTGCAATTTCTTAATTGCGATTCCTTAATTTTCGCAATTAAGAAATCGCAAACGGCAACAATGATGCATGTGGCCATATGTTTAAACCCACAAATCCATCATTTCTCAGCAGGGCTAAAAGGACTATTTGCGACTGAATGTGTGCTATACAAATACACCTGTTATGTTATACACAATTTTCTCTGCAGGCGTATCATTTTTACAGTGCTTTTTTACGCACATTGTCAAAAGCATCTAGAGGTTTTCTCTGCAAATTTACCTTCTGAACAGCTTGTGTAAACACAGTTGCTTGCTCAGACAAACGCCCTTTTCTGTAAAGTATCTTATGTAGTGTAATAGTATTGCGTTAAAAGTATATGAAGGATACATTTTTGCAAATGACACATCGTTGGCCAAAATGTGACTACGCGAAACATCTCTTTGCAAAGCTCAGAAAACAAAACTTTGTAACTTTTCTTAATTCTTCTAAAATCCCGGCAGAGCTGTAATTGCAACATACTCCACTCCAGCACTACCAACGTTTTAAAGTCACCGTTGTTTCAACAATAATGGTGAGCCCACACTTTTTGCTATATGTGCCTAGTCTTTGTCGATGCTCTGTAACACACTTACCCCGATGCCATTTTACGAAAGCACTCTCAATGTGCGACTGACTGTTTGGGGGCTGTTAGAAGTATCACACTGAGTCGGGGAACTTCTTAAGTATTTATTCTAGTAGAGTTCGCCAATACTCTGCAACTGTCAGTGCCATCACTTTGTCACTAAACAACGTTCTGAGGTGAACTCCCATTAGGATTTTGACCTGCAGGAGGCCTGCCCCCCCCCAGGGGCGTTTTGGGGCCAGGGGGGAGGGGGGGATTAGTGACCAGCACCGTACGTGGGGTGGCATTGGCCTGTCTGGTGGCTTTGGGCTGGGGTTGGGCTCTTATTGGGCTGGGTTTGGGCTGGGAGGTATAAGGCCAGCCATTTTATGTCACTAGCCACCATTTCGGTGGTAGTGACACGGCAGCCATGTGGGGACATTGCCAGCGCAAGAAATTTTATTTCCCTCCCTCCCTCCCTGTTTGTGGTTAGGGGTTTTGTTGGCCAGGTTTTTTGGGGGCGGTTTTTCTTGGGGGTATGTTCAAAGGAAGGTTTGATGAGATGGGGCTTTTTGAGAGGGGTTTTCATGGGAGCTGGTGCATCAGGGGTGCTTTGTGTATGTAGGGTTCATGTTGTGTCGCTGGAACAGGTGCTGGTGTGATGCTAAGCCAATTTGGGCCATTTTTTTCTAAGTTATGGGGAAATTGTAGGAGGTCTGTTGCATTATCAGGGGGGAATGATTAAGTACAATAAGTTATGTAGCTAGGTAGAGAGGCAAGTTGAAGGTTGCAAATTGTTTCTTGTTGGTTTGTGGGTAACCATTTTAGGGGAGGAGGTGGGGGTTTGTTAGGAAAATATATATTTAGTGAGGATTAGTTTTGTTTGACACAGGCCAAGGGTTTTTCCATTGTGTAAGGTGCACCTGCTTCCAATAAAGCGGCCTTTGTCACACATAATTTGAGTCTCTGGTCGGTGCTGTTCCCCCCCCCCTTGCCCCTGTGGGCCCCAAATCAACATTCTAACTTGGAACGGAGCATGACAATGGCAGGGGGATGTGGGGGGTGGGGCGTAGGAAAGATGCACATGGTAATGTTCCATTCAAATCTTGATTACAGCAGGGGCGCATCATTAACTTGTTGCATTTCGCAGGGTACAGCCCCTTTTTATAAAATAAAATTCTGAGTTAGTACATGCACTGATAGCAGCCTATCTTGGAAACAATGAGCCGACCTGTGCTCTCCAAAGCGCATATATTAATTACCTCGAGGAAATGCTGACTTAAATAAAGGCACTTTACTCATTACAATCGCAGTAAACATATGAGCGCAGCTGTGGCCTCCGTGAATGCATACATTCATGATATGGCCCCTTGTGAACATGCGTATGTATTTTTTATGGGACGAGGTCACAACATATTTAAGGAGTGTAAAGCCTGACCAAACTGAAAAGCGCTTAAAACTAAACTGTGTGTTTTTAGAACATCGGCCAGGCTTCACAAAGAAAGTTTGTAAAAATTAAAAATCTGTGAATTATAGTTTTTCCAGGCCCTGAGGAAGCATTTTCGAACTCAAAGACAAATATATTTTGCCTTTTTTGCAGGTCCTTTTTTAAAGACGTTTTCCAATCTGGTCCAACTTGTCATAGAACCCAAGTACAGCTTCCCACAATTACATTAACGTAGCGCAGGCCACATATTTCCTCCTATGATTTGGATGGACTTTAAAAAAAAAACTTTCTATGGATTCACAATAATTGTCAAGACAACTCAAAAGAGTTTCTTGGTACACACAGCAAGAATCTGGAATCAACTACCACTAGCCATAAAAATCAGCCCATCCTTGAAATCCTTTAGAAAGGAAGTTAAAACATGGCTTTTCTCTGCACAGCTCTAATCAACATCTTCAAGAGCCAGTGGTATATCTCAGCGCCAAGACGCCTTAGGGCATTCGCGCGCTCTACAAATAGATAAATCAAATCAAATCAAATCAATCAAATCAAACTTAATAAAAATAATTCTCTACCAGAGCATCCTAACCCTTTATCTCACTTTTGCATATTCTTTTTCATTCTTGCTTTCTTCGATTGTCATGGGTATCCTCCGATCTCTTCCTCTTTCTCCCCCCCCCCACCCCACCCCCCAATGATTTCTTCTTATAGTCAGGGACTACAAACCAGCCCCCTCCCCGTCTTGCGCAACCACAGAATTATATAGAAATTGGACATGAGAGGAGTTTCTTTGGACGGCGGGGGGTCTCACGACCCCCCTGCAGTATTTATTAAAACAAATTAAAATTTGAAATAAACAATATTTCCACAAACATTTATGCAGAAAAATCTACTGACATTAGATCACAATCAATGTAAACAGGTATCAAAGGGCTAACCTTAACAAATGTCTAATACAGTGTGTTTCCTAACTGAATCTAACATGTCACACTTACGAATTTTTCTGCATATCCTATTTTTGGGCCTGCGGCAAGGTCACTAACCGGTGTCAAATCCTTATCAGCCAGCTACGCCCTCATGTATGAGTGCGCATGCGCACAGGGCCCGTTTACCGAAAGGGTACCTCCCCCCTCCCGGTTACCCCCGTACGCTCCATGAACTCCATTAACCAAAGGGGGGCCCTTGCACTCTACGCCGGTTAATGACGTCATAGTGCACGTGCGGGGTGGCTAACCAGCCTAAAGAAAGAGTGACTTCCCCCTCCCCCGCACCGATCCAACCAAGCGGATATACCGCCCCTGGAGTTCTAGGAGAGACCACTTGTCCCTCCCCCTGGGCGACCCCATTCAAGAATGGCGCCGCCCCATAAGGACCTTAAATTGACTGCTCACCCTTCATGACCTTACCGCCTGACCAAGGACTATCAATAAATACGACAATTATGTTACCTGTAAATGGGAAAAAGGCCTAAGGAAAAAATTCACACCAAAACATGTTACCATGAAAAACAAGCATAAAATTGATACTACAACCTGTAAACGGGAAAAAAAGCCTAAGCAAAAAACTCACACCAGAACACCGTTATTGTGAAGAAACAAAATGAGCCTAAAGTTGCTACAACAATCTAACATACAAGCACAAGAATCTGCTTCAGGGGCTGGTGGGTAGAGAAAATTACTGTGCGCCTTGCGCTGAGGCAGGGGGGATAGCCTGGGCAGCGCAGGAACAAGAGGGCCCTTCCCACGCTCCCCCGGCCTTTTAACCCCTCTAGGGGCAGACCAGTAACAACTGGTCCGCCCCCCTTGGCTCCCCCCCTTTGACCCGGAAGCAATTAGATTAGATTAGATTGCCTCCGGGTCAACGAGGGAGCCTGCACTAATCGGTGGTGGGGCACGCCCGCCGCGCCATCAAAACGTGGTGGGGGCACGCCCCACCACCGATAGAGGTAGGAGAAGAAGGGGGCCGGCGTCCCGCCATACATGCTGGGGGCCGATTAGCCCCCCATTTCCTTATGGTCAGGGACTACCTACCATCTCCCTCCCCATCTTGTGCACCCCCACAATTATATAGAAATTGGACATGAGAGGAGTTTATTTGGAAGGCGGGGGTCTCACGACCCTCCGGATGTATTTATTTATACATGAAAACAAATTAAAATTTGAAATAAACAATATTTACCCAAGCATTTATGCAGAAAAATCTACTGACATTAGATTACAATCAATGTAGACAGGTATCAAAGGGCTAACCTTAACAAATGTCTAATACAGCATGTTTCCTAACCAAATCTAACATGTCACACTTATGAATTTTTCTGCATATCCTATTTTTGGGCCTACAGCAAGGTCGCTAACCAGTGTCAAATCCTTATCAGCCAGCTACGCCCTCACGTATGAGTGCCCAGGCGCAGAGGGCCCATACTCTCCATGAACTCCATTAACCAAAGGGAGGCCCTTGCACTTTGCGCCGTTTAATGACGTGATAGTGGCTAACCAGCCCAAAGAAAGCGTGACTCCCCCCTCCCCCGCACCCATCAAATCAATCAGATGTACCGGCCTAGGAGTTCTAGGAGAGACCACTTGTCCCTCCCCCTGGGCGACCCCATTCAAGAATGGCGCCGCCCCCTAAGGTCCTTAAATTGAATGCTCACCAATCATGACCTTACCGCCACAGGCCAGCATAGTTGCCCCCCTCCTCTGAAAGGTCATGCCTACCTAGAACCCCCCCCCCCAGCCATGCCAAAATGCTCCCCAGAAATAGTTTGTTGCCTGCCCTAGTCAGGTGGACCCCGTCTCGTAAGAAGAACTGTTCCCCCCCTGACACACCCATGTGGTATGTTCTGCAGTTGAGGTGACAAAATTATTTCTCTATCTTGTTTTTGATCCTCTTTACCGAGTGATTCTTTGCCTTGACAGAGTCCCCCCTTCATCTGAGCCTAGGAATCATCTGAGACCAAACTATGGTGCAGCCTTGTCATGTTTTAGCTAGCCAGTTTACTTCTGAGATTATCTCTTCCATCAGGACCCTCCTGCCCAATTTCACCAGGTCCTTGCCACCCAAATGTAAGATAACCACTGTGGGCGGCGGGGTGTGTCTATTGAACAACTCTGTAAAGAACCGCCTAAACTGACTGAGGCAGAGACCCCCCTACCATGAAAGGAAACTTTGAAACTCCCCTGTTCCGCCCTCTGTCTATAGTTACCTACAAGGAAAACAGATTTAGCATGTTTCACATTTGAATGACCAACAACCCATACAACTTGTGCCTCGTTCTTATGTGCCTGGGTCCACCGTGATGAAAGTACTTGCTGTTGGTAAATAGACGACAGTTTCCGCCCTGCGTGACAGGCTCGAGAAACTGAAATACAAGCAAACAAACAAGACAGGCATCAGCGTAAATCATCCTGCCACCTCACAACATGTGCAGCCGCACCTAAAGCTTGCAACAGTTGGAAGACCATCTCCCAATCCTTTTCACACTGCTCGGATGTAACCCTCTAGCCCCTACCCGGAATGAATGCGTCCAAAAGTCTTTAGGATTTAAACTAGCCCTCTCCACTGTCATTGCCAATACTCTTTGGAATTGAAACCTGGTCAGTGGGGTACCATCTGCATGCAATAACTATGCTCCCCCCGCTGCGCCTGCTCTCTGTTTGATGAAGGCCTCTACCTGGAACACTGGGCAGCAAGGATTAGTCCGTGCCCGATGGAGTACCAGCCCATTGCCCTGGGCTTCCTGATCAGTTTTTGATTTACGTATGGTAATCAACAGCGCATCACCCAGTATTTTTGTGTGCTCCAGCCGGAGCCCACCTAGCATGTCCTGCTTACTGCTAGCCACCAGTTCACCTACCTGGAATGCCCCATAAAAGGCCAATGTAAAGGCGGCTCTGAACAGGAGTACCTCCCCTAATGAATTGCAAATGTCAGACAAGGCATTCGATACTGATGCCAGCCTTTCTAAACCTATCAGCTGTCTGGTGTCCGTGATGGTTGCTTGCAGGCGCCGCCACCCCTTTAGTGCCTTCCGCACGATGAAACTATTCATGGGATCTTTGGTCCCCTTAATTTGCGCATAGCCGCCATGTCCCTGCTAGTGGTCGCTGCGGAGCACCCCTCCTTTATGTAATGCATCTAGGTACTGAGTGAAATTCTCTGTCCCATTTCTCCACCCAGTCCCGTCCCAAAAAGAAGCAATAAGACAAAAACGCCCGTTCTGGTTCTGGGCGCTAGGCTTGCAACGAGGTTCTGTAGCTGGGGGCACCAATTTGCCAGAGTGTTGCTGGGAAGTGTGTAGGCATCGCCTCTGCAGATGGTAGATGTTCCCTGAATACCTGCATCTTAAAGCGAGAGAGTGCATCAGCTGCATTATTCAAAACCCCCGGGACATGTTTGGCCCTAAACTGTACATTGAGTTTCATGCAAACCCGCACAATTTCCTTCAGTAGGAGAAGTATAAATTTACACCGTGCCACCTGCTGGTTGATACATTCCACTACTGTCATGTTATCTGACCAGAAGATTACAGACCGATTACACAACTGATCAGGCCAAACTGCTAATTCCACCCAGATTGGAAATAGCTCGAAGAAACCGATGTTACCTGTCAGGCCGTTCTCCTCCCACCAAACCGGCCACCGTTGGGCCACCCACTTGTTTCCAAGTATGGCGCCAAACCCCACACTGCCCGCAGCATCAGTCCATAGGCCTAACTCTGCAGACGTAGCGGGGGGCCCGCACCACACTACTCTGCCATTGAAGCCCTCCAGAAATGCGATACAAATACACATATCCTGGCGGACCTCAGCCGGCAGCCTAGTGCGATGGTGTTTCTCTCGCAGGCCCGTCATGGTCTGCGTGATTGAGCGGGAGAATGGGCGTGCCACGGGTATCACTCTTAATGCGAAATTCAACTGGCCCACAGTCTGCTGTAGCTGCTGTAGCGTCACTTTGTCTTTGACCAGACATTGCTGGAGGGCCGCTCTGAATTTCATGATTTTGTCTTTGGGTAACCTGAAACAACCCTCCACTGAGTCCAATTATACGCCTAAAAATTCCAATGTGGTTGCTGGACCCACAGTCTTCCCCGGCGCCAGCAGGACCCCAAAAGCCTGCTTGGGCACGCAAAAATCCTGCAATGTTCATGCATACTCCTGTGTGCCCGCCGACCCAAGAAAGAAAAAGTCCTCCAGGTAATGCATGACATGGTGGTGTCCTGTCGTTTGCCTAAAAACCCATTCCAGAAAAGAACTACATTTATCAAAGTAGGCGCATGAATCAGAACAACCCATGGGCATACACTTATCCATATAGAATTTTCCTTGAAAAGAGAAGCCTAGCAGATGCTGATCTAGGGGATGAACCGGCAGTATCCGAAAAGCAGATTCAATGTCTGACTTTGCCAGCAAGGCTCCAGGTTCCAGAGTCCTCAACATATCCACTGCCTGGTCAAAGGACGCATACCTAACGCTACAAATGTCTTCATCGATGGAGTCATTTAAAGATGCGCCCTTAGGTGCTGACAGGTTATGAATGAGCCTGAATTCGCCCCCTCCTTCGTTGGCACCACGCCGAGAGGCGAGCAAACAAAATTAGGCACAGGGATCTTATTAAAATGACCCGCTATCCTGCCTAGGCGCAGCTCTTTAGCAATTTTTGGCGCTGCCACTTCTGGGCTGTCCCTAACAGATAGTTGGTTTCTACATTCTGCTGTTCCAGTATATCCCACCACTGGGATCCTAAAACCCTGCAAAAAACCTTCTTGCAACATCCTCGCAGAGGCATGGTCTGGGTACCTGTTCAGCCAATGAGTCATAGCCAGAGCATCAATGGGTGAATGAGACACCAGCCGTCCTTCCTCCCTAATCCTGTTTCTTTCTTTCCCTGTTTCCAGAGGTGTTACTTTTATTGCAGCAAGTTGTTTCTGGGTGGGAAGGTTGGTTACAAATGGAACATGCATGCCTGAATTTGCAAGTACACTGTGCCCTGGTACATGAACACTTGTTAAAATCCCAGCACACCTCTTTTTGCTCCCCACTGTTCCCTGTCTTAGGGGCCGTGCCACCCCCCTGTGCCGGCCGAAAGGGCTGCTGGGGTTTAGAGGGGTAGCTTTTGTTCCAACTTGGCCCAGCGCTCCCTGGTTGCCCTGCTGGCCATACCACAAAATGGAATCCACCCGTACCCAGGACAGTGAGGGGTTAAACTCTTTAGCCTTCCTCAAACTCATGTCATACTCCTTCCACCCTTCCCCTCCATAGTTATCACTGAAAGTTGTGATCCTACTCTGGTAACATGCAATCTCTGCCTGCAGATTAGGGGAACGCTCGGCTGTAATCGCCATGAACACAGAAAAGGCTCTAATCCAGTTGATCAATGTCTCCTCTCCCCTGAATCTTGCCATTTCTCCCCACCATTCGCTAGGCGACATCCAGTCGTTCTGCTTCCTAGCATACTCCATTTCCCTGTTTTAGGCCACCCACCCTCTCTTATTGTGTATTAACGTTTATGCTTTGATGTTCATGTTATATGTGTACTATGAATTTTTAATCTTGATTCTGTGTTATATGAATGAACTTTTTTATTGTGTCAATTGATAAATAAAATTATGTTTTTTTAGCCAGCTGTAGTCAACCCTTTATTAAATTTTTGCCATTACGGTATCTTAATCCTTTAATTGCCTAGGTTATTATTTTTCAACTGTACTATTTTCCCTGACCTAGGAATTTCTTAATTCATTTATTCAGGGGGTCCTTGTTAAATACACATATATTATACTCCTTCCACCCTTCCCCTCCATAGTTATCACTGAAAGTTGTGATCCTACTCTGGTAACATGCAATCTCTGCCTGCAGATTAGGGGAACGCTCAGCTGTAATCGCCATGAACACAGAAAAGGCTCTAATCCAGTTGATCAATGTCTCCTCTCCCCTGAATCTTGCCATTTCTCCCCACCATTCGCTAGGCGACATCCAGTCGTTCTGCTTCCTAGCATACTCCATTTCCCTGTTATCCACTAGCAAAGAAAACATATTGACATATTTGCCTGCCCAGATCAAATCCTTCACTTCCTGTGTTACATATTGCGCCAGATTTTCCCTCCTTGAGGGTATTGAGCCCACACCTAGTACTGGTAAAGCCACCTCCTTACCAATTCCAATTCCAAAAGATCTTTATTTCGATCACATGATCATAAAAGATATACATTACATCATATATAAAAAAAGTTTTAAAAACGCATTAAACAACATTAGTGATCAAGGTTTGTTAAAAAAAGTAAGAAGAAAGGTGTGCCAATAATTCAAATCTGTCCTGAATCTCCAAGTCTCTTTATACAACGGGTTCGGGCGTACCACATGGAAGTAAAAAATTTGGATAGTGCAAAAACTGTGGCGGGAGCTAAATCTGTCTTTAGGACTCTGTAAGCGGGTAAAAAAGTTCTGAACCCCAAGTTTCTAAGCAAGGGGACTAGCCAATATGTCCTGCTCTTCTCGTAGGCCCGGCAAAAGAAGAGCACATGGACATCGTTCTCCTTTGGGTGGGCACATGCCGGGCAAGTTTCTGAGGAGGATCGACAAGACCATGATGCTGTGAATGATGCAAGAGGAAGAGTTCCATATCTCCATTGGAGGAATAGTTTTCTGGTTAATGCCGGAGTCATGGCATCTAGGACACTTTCTAGTTGATAAGAATCTTTAATTTTTATGAACTGGTTGGATAATGATCCATCACGAGTGCCTTCGGCAGCTCTAAGGAGCATGTGTTCGTAATAGGCTCTCGCGAGTACCTTTTTGGGGATCTTAGTACTAGTATTTACTGGATCCAACCATAGTTCAGGGAGTCCAATTGCCTCAAAAGTTCTCTTGATGTAAATCAGCCAGGGTGTTCTTATGGCGTTAGGTAACTGTAAAAATTCCTGCAACTCAGCTCTGTAATTTGAAAGGTCTGGACTGCTCCATAGACGCCGCCAGAATGCCAAGGGTTTGAGCCCCAGCTCCTCTGTTATTGGCCGAAGGCCCATGTCCAGCCTGAGAGGGAGTAATGGAGTACTCTGTGGAAGAGCAACAATCTGTCTCAGGAATTTATTCTCAATAGTTAGTAGTTTTGATGATGGAATATGGCCCCACAGCTTGCCCCCGTATGTAACACCCCCGTGCCTGTGCTTTATAAATATGAATAATGGGGGTGAGTGGCCGGTAGGGAGATTTGTTCACTAGTCTCATAGTACCACCCACCAACTGTGCCAGTTTGATGTTTACTTTTGACTGGTGGGCCGACCACGTTAAATTTTCATTGAGAGTGATCCCCAAATATTCGATTGTCTGCACCCGTTCCAGTTGAACTGTTCCCAGCTTGGGCGGTGGGCGGTTAAGGGGCTTGGGATTGAGAATCATGTATTTGGTTTTCTGTGGGTTAATTTCGAGTCCCCGCTCTGAGCAGAACTGCATAAACCCATCCAAGACACGTTGTATGCCCATTGGGGATTTAGACAGCAGCAGGGTGTCATCGGCAAACATGATTGCAGACACCCTGCTGCCAGTCATTTTTGGGGCATCAGTGTTGGGAATCCTGGTTAGGTGGGCAATAACCCCGTTCACGAAGAGGCAAAACAGGGTCGGTGCGAGCACACAGCCCTGTCCTACCCCTCTGCGAACGGGGAACCTTTCGGTTAGATTGCCACCTCTGCCACACCTAACGCGGGCGTAGTTGTTATGATGTAATCTCATCAGGATTGCCAAGATGTCTCCCGGAACATTCGTCTCCTCCATAACTTTCCACAGTTTTACTCTAGGTACCAAATCAAAGGCCGCACGCAGGTCTACAAAGACAGTATACAAATACAAACTACTGCCCTCAATTGATGCTGTCCTCCAATATAAAAGGTTCAGCCTAAAAATGTGATCTATTGTGGAGACCCCCTGTCTAAATCCCGCCTGATAGGGAGTCAGGACATCCATCTCCTCCATCCAATTCTGTAGCCGGTCCAAGATCAGTCTTCCGAAAAGCTTTTGGGATACATCAATAAGACTGATCGGACGATAATTGACTGGGAGCAGAGGGGAACCCTTTTTGAAAATTGGAACCACTTCTGCTCCCAGCCAAGTATCCGGCACCTCCATACCCCCCAGGACAGCGTTAAATATCAACGTAAGGTATGGGGCCCATATCCCTGGTTCCTGCTTAAATAGGTCCCCGGGTACCCCATCGAGACCAGGGGCTTTCCCTGTAGACAACCCAGCTATAGCCACCCTCGCCTCTTTTTCAGTGAAAGGGTCTCCTATTGGTCCTGGCACTATCATAATGTTTGTTACATTCGCGGGCCCTGCCTCCATTGAATACAGTGACTGAAAGTGACTCTGCCATAAGCTAGGAGCTATGTTCGGCTCTATTGCTGAGGGTAGGTCCTCTGTTCCATTGGACACTATTCGCCAGAATTTGCACGAGTCTTTAATGGCAAGTGATCTTGAGAGGTTTTCCCAATATTGTTGGTCCCACTCGGCCCTTGCATTCGCCAAGAGCTTCTTGTAAGACCTTCTCCTGGATTGGATTTCATCCCTGCCTTTGCGCCCCTTAATTGCATGTAGCAATTTGGTTTTTGAGTCCCTGCAGGTGGCATTATACCAGGTCCTCTTAACTATGGGTTCTTTTTTTAGCCCCTGCTTTTGAAAATAGATCCAGGTCCAGAGTACTGATTAGTTCTGCATGGGTCTGGGCCAGCTTTTCTCTATTCGCCTCTTCTCCAACGTTCAACCCTATCTGGAAAGCCCTCTCTAAAAGCGGGATAATTCTTGCATATAATTTTGGCAACTTATCACCGCTAGTAGCCAGTTTCTCCCACCTAACTTTTCTCCGGTTGTTTTCTAGGAGGAGGCCTGACTTGTCTTTGTTCGGACCAAGCAGTATGTCTTCGTTGCCTGGTAAGGCATAAGAGAGTTCCAGGGTGTTGTGGTCACTATCCCTTCTCTCAATAACTTTAAAGTCAACTATTTGTGGCCACATTGATAGTTTGACAAGGATATAGTCCAGTCTCGATTCGCTACCAGATTTGTTATAGGTGCAGATACTTGGCGTGTCTGGTTTGCAACGCCCATTACAGGCCCTTAAACCTTGGTTTAAAGTAAGGGCAGTTATCTGCAGGGCAAGGGGAGACCAGGCTCTGGGAGGGGGTGCCACCGTCACCGGGACAAGCCAACGTGAATCTTCCTCGAGAGAGGGGCCATCACGTAGGCCTGGTAGTGGTTCATACTGAGAATTTAGATCACCTCCCACGAGGCAGTGGAGTTCCCAAGGGATGCCATCTAGGAACGCCGAGAGTTCCTCTATAGTGTTGGATTCTCTTGACATAGGTACCGGTCTTGAATATACATTTACAACGACCAGTTTCGTGGAGTTTGCCCACTCTAATAGGACGGCTAGAATATCATCGGAATCTTTCTCCAGGCAGCTAGCCTGGCAGCCTAGGTCCGATGCTACCCAAGTTGCCAGTCCTCCAGATGGCCTGCCCCTTCCCCCCCACTTAGCAGATTTCGAGAATACTGCGTATCCCTGAAATGGGAGTTCCTCTCGGGCCCAAGTCTCCTGGAAGAGTAATATATTTTTTGATTTGATGAAAGAAACCTACTCAGGACAGTCAATTTTACTGGCCAATCCTGCGACGTTCCATGAAATCAGAGTCATGGGGTGTGATTTGGTAGTAGATGGCCCTTTAGCGGTAGTATTGACACCAATAGTCTCCAAGGTGGCCATCTGAGAAGGGGGTGAATGCCTCCGAGCCGATCTTATGTTGGTGTGAATCTCGGTTTTGTCCACTATGATAGGCTCCAGAACTAGGTTCGGTGTTAATTCATTTTGTGCCCTTGTGTGTGGTATTTGTTCTGGAGGTGTGCTATTCCCTATCCAGTGGGGTGCAGAAAATTCACTCCCCTGAATCTCAGAGCGTCAATCTACCATTTCCAGACTACTGTATCTGTTGTGGGTGGGAAAGTGGGCTGGGTAGTGCATTCTGTGGGGCCCCGGGATTCCTCTCATGATTCCTCCCCCTCCGCCCCTCCTCCTGGTAATGGTCTCCCAACCCGCCTCCTCCCCATACGGGAGGAAGTGGTCAAGAGATCTTCCCCTATGATGAAATGGAACACTTCTCTCCCTGCGACAGCTCTCCCAGTCCTCCAGCAACTCTTGATGTTGCCCCCATCTCTGGTCCTCCAAATTATATAAACTTGAGGGATAAAAGAATGAGAGGGGAAGAGCTTGGATGTTACTGCCTTGGTCATCAGGAGCCCAGGCACAAATGTAAGCCGCTGTGCCCGGCTCTCTGAAAGTGAACAAGACACAGTTTCCCCTAATTGATTTTCTAGAATATCCCACCCAAGGAACCCGCCTAATCATGGTAATGTCACTAGTTGTACCTCTCGGGAGTGGTCTATATATGGATAACCAGCTAATAACCTTGTTCCTAAGTGAAGAAGTTGATTCAGTTGCCGTAGATTTTAATTCAGGGACCCCTGCCAGGACCAAGCCTCTGGAGGAAGGTTGACAGGTTTAGGTTTACGGATAGGGTTGTGTTTTTCTCCCAGAAATGTTGAATCACTCTTAGTGTCAGTCGGGATTGGAGCAGAATCTTTGGATGGGGGGAGAGTATTTGTAGCTGGAATCGATGTCTGCTGGGTTTTTGGAGGGGCGATGTTAGTGTTGGGGTTATTCGGGAGTTGCGGTGTCTTCTTTGGATTGGGTTGTGGATTATGAGAGTCAGTAATTAGTGGCTTCTCCTTTAAAGCTGAAGTAGGTTCACTACCCTTTTTGGACTTTGGATCGTGGCCCTCTTTGGCTCCTTTAGCTCCATTAAGTTCGAGTTTCATCGAATCAGCTAGTTGTACTGTAGATTTTTCGATGTTGACTAACCTAGCTTCGATCTTAATCAGGCGAGCTTCGAGAGGGCTCAGTAAGGACCTAAAACGTGTGCCAATGTCCGCCAGTGTGATGTCATCACTGGAGTTATCCACTGAGTTGATGTTTGTAGCGGGTAATAGGTCCGTCTGACTGTGGACTAAGGGTGACATTGTTATACCAGGCTTCTCTAAGTTAATATCTATGGCGCCTCCTTTCGCACCATTTACCCTCAGTGGTTTGGATTTTGGTGTCTTTGTCCTATTGCCTTCTTTGTTTTGTACCCCCCTCTTCTTTTTTTGGATTGCACCTTCCCTCACCCCCCTGTCTCTATCAGGACTAAACTATTTGTCATTAACTGACACTGTGTTAGATTTGAGTATCGGGGGCGGGTTTCTTGGTGAAATTTGAGGTGTTTGGGTGTTGGGGAGGGGCATTAAACTCAGATCCTCGAGGTCACTTGGGGCCTCGATTGTAAAGTCTGGGTCAGTTATTAGGACACTGGGTGGCTGAGTTTCTCTCGAATCACTCATTGCACTGTTTGTGGTTTCTAGCCTCCCCTCCGGGGTTTTTGCTTGAGCCATAGGCCCCATTGAGGATCTCCTCACCCAGTCTATTTCCTGGGAAATTCGTCTCTCCAGAACCTCTATTTCCTCGATCAAAAGTGATCCGGCTTTGACAAAGTAATTGTCAATGGTGCCTTTAGCGGCTCCAGCCGCAGCTAGGGATGATTTGCTCCTGGTTTCTCTTGTACACATTGCTCCGTTAGTTGAGAAGAAAAATGGCAAAGGGGGAGGGCCCGGCCCGGACTCTACCGTACTCGAACGGCCTCAAACGGCCCGCTCTTTGCCCGGTCTTCGCCCAGAGCTCCGTCCCGCGCGCGTCCCGCGTCGCGGTGGAGCTTACGCCAGTAAAGTACGTGAAGTCAGGGGGCATGGCCGCCGGGGGAAGAGGCACTAGCTGTGCGGAGTGGTGAATGCTGGGCCTCGCAGTCCCCCGATAGGCTCCTTGCACTGTGTGCACTCCAAAGTCCTCAACCTGGGCTGTATCTCACTGGGAGCGAGTTGGATGTCCGCCGACTGCGGAGCCGCTCACACCAGCTGGGACAGCCACAGGGAGCAAGCAGGGAAGAAACGCCCAAGAACAATCCTCGTGGCAAACGGAGGGTCAGACGATGAGCGGCACCCACGAAGCGGGTGTCGCGAAAGGTAATGAAGGCTGGAGTCAGAGGGCGTGGCCGCCGGGGTAAGAAGCACCAGCTGTGCGGAGTGGTGAATGCTGGGTCTCGCAGTCCCCCGGTAGGCTCCTTGCGCTGTGTGCACTCCAAAGTCCTCAAGCTGGGGTGTATCTCACTGGGAGCGAGTTGGATGTCCGCCGACTGCGGAGCCGCTCACACCAGTTGGGACAGCCTCAGGGAGCAAGCAGGGAAGAAACGCCCAAGAACAATCCTCGTGGCAAACGGAGGGTCAGACGATGAGCGGCACCCGTGAAGCGGGTGTCGCAAAAGGTAATGAAGGCTGGAGTCATAGAGCGTGGCTGCCGGGGGAAGAGGCACCAGCTGTGCGGAGTGGTGAATGCTGGGCCTCGCAGTCCCCCGGTAGGCTCCTTGCGCTGTGTGCACTCCAAAGTCCTCAACCTGGGCTGTATCTCACTGGGAGCGAGTTGGATGTCCGCCGACTGCGGAGCCGCTCACACCAGCTGGGACAGCCTCAGGGAGCAAGCAGGGAAGAAACGCCCAAAAACAATCCTCGTGGCAAACGGAGGGTCAGACGATGAGCGGCACCTCCTTACCACTTTCTGAGGCCCGCGCTGGTTCAACAATCTTGTCCTTTCCGGAGTCACTGCCCGGACATGTTGCTTGTGGAGTAATAGGCCCACTGGCCCGCCTGCCACCAGGGGCAGTCATGATCCTTGCTACCATTTTCTGCGCTTCCGCTAAGGGATCCTCTCCCACCTCCTTTGCGCCCACTGAAGAAGGTAATATCCCCCTATCCCTAGCCAAGGGAGTACTGCCGCTATCTGCGCTGCCAGCTCTGGAGGTACCTGACCAACCACTGGAGATAATGCAACTGGGATGGGGGGTGCCGTGCCAAGTACCGGGATAGGTGCCGGGTTACACACGGGTACCACCGGGACTACCGCTGGGACCACCAGAGGCACTATGCTTGGTGCTGGCGCCTGTGAGACAGGAGCCGGTGTTATCAGCACACCTGCCAGGATTGGGGGAGTAGGCATAGGAACTACAGGCGGTATAAGCCCACCGTCAGGGGCCCCCCCAGGAGGACCCCCCCGCCCCTGCAGCTTGGGCCCGACCGCTACCTTTATTGGCCCTAACCCGCTTGGGCAAAGCAATCAATTTCCCCCTGGGCTGCGGGGGCACTATTATTCGCTTGGTTCTCCCAGATGGCCCAGCCTGAGCATCCAACCTCTGCCTGAGCTCTGCCACGTTTTTACCCATCTGGTCCACTGTCCCCCATCTCCTGTCCATTGCTGCCATCTTGCGCATCATGCCCTGCAGCATATGTTCCACGTTGGAACGCTTAGCGCCATGTCCACTAGCCATCTTCTTTTTGCCTTGCAACAGGTAAAACCACCTACACTTATGCCAACCCTATGAGCATGATGTATTCCTGCACCCACCAGTGCCTGCCTGGCTTTTACATGTACCAAGTTGAAGGTACACAGACTGGCCGTAAGCACCACGCAACTGTGACCGCGAGACATCAGCTAGCATGGGTGTTGGGTGAGCGCACTAAAGCCTGGCGGCCCAACAGAAGCAGTGAAGTGCAGGCCTGCCACTCTCCGTTGGCTCAGCCCGCAGTGTCCCCCTCAATGAGGTCCTACGATGAAAAGAAAATTAGCATATAGCACTGCCACACCTAAAATGAAAAGTGCCAATCTTATAGCTGTATCCAAGACCCTTTACATGAGCATCAGTGCAACAACGCCAGCGTAAAACACAATATTATCCAAAAGACTTGTGCTTATTACCAGATTCCCATGTACAGTTTCGTCAAGCACCCTCAATTTTAATCAAAAACTGTGCTCATTAAAACAGTTCCCCCCCAAAGCCAGCGTTAACACACACCAACTTACACCACAACTGTTATTATTAAAACATACCCATGAACCATTTTATAAAAATTAACCTTGCTGGCCTGTGTAGCTGTGTGGTCTTTTAAATTTTTTCAGCACCTTATCTTTCCATGCGGTCTCCCATCCACGTACTATCCAGGCCCGACCCTTCTTCGCCTTCAAGATCAGGCGCTAATGCTGCCAGCTCTGCACTTCTGGTTCACTTCGGAAGCAGACACTGCCTCCTCGAGCCAAACTGTAGGCAGTGACTAATTCTGGAGGAAATTGCCCCACAGTCCCCCGCTCGGCCCAAGCCCCCCGTGCGTTGCGCGCCCGCTGCCTTACCGCTGCCTTACCGCTTCTCAAAAAGTCGTGATCACAACCTACGGTCCGCGCTGTGCAAACCTCACACCAGCGCGCCTGGATACTCGGGTTGTGCAATGCGAAGGAGGCTGCCGGCTATTCTCGCCCTCCTGCTGCACCCGATGTGTGCTCGATACCTGCCGCCACTCCCACCCCGACCAAACGCGCTGGACGTTCTTGCCCATTCCTTTGGTCTGAAATACAAAAAGAAGAAAATTATGGTGAGCCTCGCGCTGAGGCAGGGGGTATAGCCTGGGCAGCGCGGGGACAAAAGGGTGCTTCCCACGCTCCCCCGGTCTTTTAACCCCTCTGGGGGCAGACCAGTGGCAACTGGTCCGCCCCCTTGGCTTGCCCCCTCTGACCCGGAAGCAATTAGATTGCCTCTGGGTCAACGAGGGAGCCTGCACCAATCGGTGGTGGGGCGCGTGCGCCGCGTCATGAAGACGTGGCGGCGGCACGCCCCACCACTGATAGAGGTAGGGGAAGGAGGGGGCCGGCGCCCCGCTATATGTGCAGGGGGGCCAAGTGGCCCCCCCTTTCCTCTTGCTCTGGTTCAAAGACTGCTGATGAAAAATAAGTGTCAGTCCCCAAAAAAATTAGTGCCAATGGGCCCCACCTCAAACCACTGGCTCAAATTAAGCACTGAGTGAGGGCAATTAGCAGGCATCAATGGGGCGGAAAGTATATAAAACGTTTTTTCTGTTTTATTTTCCCCCCACCTGAAATATATTTTTTTACATGAAGGACCTCTTTACGTTGCATCTCCTTAAAATATGTGGGTGTTTGTTTTTCAGATCCAATTTGCACACTTACTTAAGCTATTTGTGACTGGAAGCGTGTCATTTGATTGTGAAAACTCTTTGTAACAATTTTTGGCTACGCAGAAAGTTATGACTTTGTGTGAGCTCAGTACCTTTCCAACTGATTCCACTGTGCCCCTTACTATAAACACACACTTATCCTGTCTCTATGTGTATATGTACAACTGCAGAAATCCACTATGCCAGTATATGCCTCATGGTAGTATGATGCTTTTCCTCTTGGAAAATCCACAAACTCTGATTCTGTAAATTTAGATTAGGGTTTTCCTGCTACAAATCCAATTTTTTGGTGTACCTACATGAATTGGGCCCTGAATGAGTAACATTTTCTACTTTCGGCCTGTAAACAAGAAAGACAACCAAGCAGGTTGCTTGGCAACCTCAGCATTCTGTGAACAACCCACAGGATACAACATGAGCTCTGGAGAGACTCTTCCAACCTTTCATCTTTCCAAGGTCAATAGAATGTGTTGGAAATTACCATCTTTTGCAGAATATTCTTCCAGATTTTTGCCTTTGTTTGTTGAACCCATTTTTGTTGGCCATATGACTCTGCGCAGTTTACTCTGACAAACAAGTAGTGAAATGCTAGTGATCTCTCTTTTAAACCAGGTAAAATTGGCATATACCTAATTGTCACATTAAATATACTTATAGGTCCCTAGTATACGGTACTACATGTACCCAGGGCCTGTAAAATAAATGTTACCAGTGGGCTGCAGCACTCATTGTGCCACACACTAAAGTAGCACTGTGAAACCTGTTTTCTGGCCTGCCACGGCAGCCTAAGTGGGCAGTTTTTAACTGCCATTTTTACCAGGCAGAACAAACCTTTTGCCATGCCTCAATCTTCCTATTTATTGCTCATAACTCACCCTAAAAAAAGACCTAGATGCCTATAGGGCAAAGTGCATGGTATTTGAGTGTCGGGCATGTATATTTAATGTTTCACATGCCCTGAACAGTGAAAGACCTTCAAAGTAACTTCGCTGTGATAAAGCTGACTCTCCCATAGGAAAAAAGTAGGTGACACTAAAACACCCTATAGTGTGTTGTTTTAGTATGGAGGAATCTAGAAAAATGGTTCAAGGATTCATTGTAACATTTATTCAAAATCCAACCTAATGGTCAAGTCTGATTTTGTATTAGTATTTTGAAAATGACACGTTTGGAAAGTTGTTATTTTCTTGCCTAAGGCAAAAGGGGCCTTTCGATCAGTGTCCAGTGTCACCTGACTGCTGATGACGCCCCTCTGGTGAGGTGTGGATTGCTCCCAGACAGTGAAGGAAGGACTTGGCTTGGGAGTGGTGTTTTTATTCCTTGAGCAGGGTGGCTGGGGGCTGTGCCCAGTCTCTTTCTGAGCTTTATAGGATGCCTACCCTGTCACTGGCAGATCTACCGCATACATAGGCCTGTCTACCTTTTGTCTTGCTAGTGAACAGTGGAAGAGGAGAACTACCCGAGAACTGATTTTGAGTTACCACAAGGGAGGGTTTGTCCATTATCATAGCCACTCCTCTGGGTGAGCACAGGAGGTCTGACTAGCGAAAGAAAAGTTCTGCCATGTTGGGTTTAGGTAGAGAGGGACACAGTCTGATAGTTTACAGTACAACATGCGGAAAAAGATGCAAACGTGGATAGTTTAACCCCTAAGAATTTCTATCCCATTGACTAGGGAGTGTCCGGGAGTTTCACCCAACCATAGACTAGCACTGGGCATAAATGTGATATCCTCATTGCCCCCCCCCCAGAACATCTCTGGACCTGTGAAGAAACAGAAAAGGGACTGGCCTGGTGTCTGAAAGAAAGACTGGACATGCTTGCCTTGAGCCCAGGACCCCAGAAGTGACTCCAGCGGCCAGTTGGATGACTTTCTGTTTGAGCTACAAGGACACAACAAGCTTCCAGAGGCCCTTTCCTGCAACTGCCTACCTGATTGGTACCAACTGAATCTGCCCTTGACCCTGCCTCTGGTCTCTGTGGAGGTGAGTCTTAAACCCCAATTGGTGCCCCCCAGGTCCTGGACACTTTGCTAGAATATAGTCCTCCTCTCCCCAAACTTCAAGATCTGGGAATTAGAAACTTATGTCCCATTTTCTGTCTGGGGAACCATTGGAGACTGGGACCACTGTCAGATCTGCAGCTGTTGATGACAAATTGTCAGTCTGCCTCAGCTTGCTGGTTTGTCCCACCAAAGGAGATCTGGATAAATTCTAAGTTATACTCAGAGGACTACATCGGGACATATGCCAAGCAGCAACCCGTCGAAGTCGAGGCTTTGTTGGCCGCAGTGTTCTGACTTCACCGTCTCAGAGCTTACCCGCCATCGTCAGCGGCCGCACTGGGACTTTGAACTTCAGCAACCTACCATCATAGAGCCCCACTTCGGATGCAGCTTGGAGCTTGCCCCGCTGATGACTCATCTCGGTCACCTTTTCTCTATGAAAGGTCCTAGTTCAGAAGGTACATTTTCCACCTGGACAAGCATAGTTCCTGTTTGTGATCCGTGCTCCATTGCGGTCACCCTTACAGTTTGACTTTGACCAGGTGTAGGGTTACCTGATAACCACGGTTGGCACTTTGTGCTTTTTGATGCTATTTTTAAAATAAACTTTTAAAACATCATGTCTCTGGTTCTACTGATTGGATTTTTGTTGTTTTGGTCTCATTTTATTTATTACAATTTACCTTCTAAATTTGTTTGTGGTGTTTTTGTGTTCTGCTTTTGAGTGGTGCATAAATACACATTGCCTCCAAGTTAGGCCTGACTGCTTTGTGCCAAACCACCAGAGAGTTAGGCACACGTTTATTTTGTGACTTTTCTGGTTCACCGTGACAAGAAGTGTGATTATTATTTGAGGTGGGTTCTCACCCTCCACAACAAATACTCCAATTTCTTATGAAATATACATGCCAAAGTTGGGTTACACAATCACCACGGGCCTCATTTACAAGCCTGTTGCACCACGAGTGCGTCACTTTTTTTGATGCAGCGCAATGGGCTTGCCCATATTTACAAGGCCCCCTTTCACGCATTACTCTGTGAGAAACGGGCATTCCGTGGGTGTTGCTGTGAATGTTCCACTGCAACATCAATGGAGCCTGATGCATGCCCAGATTTACAACATTTTGTAAAGCTGTTAATGCGTCAGAATCCTATGCCTCCTCAGGGGAGGCGTAGTAATTGCGGAACGAGGAGAAGTACGTTTATTTCCCTTAGTTTTTTCCACTTTCTATGTGTGCTGCATTCTGCAGCATGCATAGAAAAGGGGAAAATGCCATCAATTATTGTTTTTATGCAGGACGGTGTCCCTTCCTGCACAGGAACAGTCATCCCCCGCAACACTGGCACCCTGGGAACATGACGCAAGGGTGTCTGCGTAGGCGCACAGCTGCTGTTTGTGCACTGGTGCAGGGGAGAAGGACAGGAATGAGTTGTATCTTGTATATACGGCGCATTCTTGCCCTTTTGTTTCGACACACAGTAGTGCAGCAGGAAACACGGCAGCAGAGCAGGAAGGCTTGCTGCGCTATCTTGCGTCAAATTATAGTAAACGAGACCCCAATTTTTTAACTTCCTTTAAGAAAATATATTTTGCGATGTGAGCTAAATAAAATTGAACAATATTGCCTTTCGGGCATTTTGTGCTCGTGTTACTGGTCTCCGAAGATTGCACAGGACTGCACATCTTCCCCTCAAAGACCTGGAGGGTGGGGACTATGTTAACTTGTTATTGGTACTCTGTGTATTGTCTGAGGCCATAACTCCTCCCCGCCTCCCTTTCTTACTGGTGAAAATCTCGAAGTGTATGCAGTATACAATTCACTGCCAGAACAGACTTCCTTTCAGATGCACTGGAGAAGGACACAGGGTGGGGTGTGTTATGAAATCGAACCCCTGTACTAGCCCTGCAGTGGAGTATCGGTTCCCAGGTGTCGAAAACCGTCTCCCATCTATAGCTGCAATGCACAGAAGACGCTAGCAAGAGACACCAGGCCCAGCCGTGTGACTCCTAGGCACCCAGCATTCCTGCTGGTAACATCTTTGTTTATGCTCGAAATGTCCCATATGTTATGTTTAGGAGCTTCGGGTAATTTGCTGCTTTATTTAGAAAAAGTGTGGTAATGTACAGTGGGCCTGTGGTGTGATGTATTGGTGTTGTTGGACTGCCTTTGTGTAAGAGCCGAAATTAGGAAGTGGGGAGGTTGGGTACATGCACTGCGAGGATTTGCTTGTCCGCTCCGAATACCTGTATATGGCTCCTCTAACTTCTTTTGCAGGGCCTGCCCTGTACTGCTGAACTGGTGAGTAGTTTAGCCTGCTTCTGCAGAACGGGGGGAATTCGGGAGTTTGCACGAGCAGAGAAGTGGTCTGGTGCTTGCTGTCAGCTGTAGATCGAAGTGATTAATATGTTAATTAATCCCATAGCCAGGTTTCCCAGTTGGCCCCATTGTGTGAGCCTTGGCAAATCACTATATCGCCTCGCTTGTCGGTTCCTTTATTTGTTAAAAATTGTATCGTTTAACAAAAAAAGTTGACCTTCAGTTTGGGGCGAGATATTAGAAACTTGCCACACTGCATTGTATGACCTCTGGGTGCATGGTGCAACAAAGAACTTTCATGTAGAGGATGCTTTGTTCTAAATTCGAATATACTATTTACTGTATGTGTTTTTGAAGATGTGGTATTTTGTGTATTGCTGGTTAGCAGGGGCTTTTGTAGTGCCCACTATGTGGTCTGACTGAGATTAACCCTATAAAGGAGTTCTCTGTCCTGACAGGACCATTTGTAACAAGAGCATTTATCCGTAAGCATAGCTGGACAGAAGTCATGAACAAGTGACAAATAACATAAACGTGTGTGTTGTGTTAAAGAGGTGTATTGTTCACAGGGGCTATGTAGTTTCATAGGGAAACAACCTTTACAACGCAGTCATTACATCGCACTACATTTACAACGCAGCCATTACATCGGAACATCCTTTACAACACATGTCACTTCAACGCAGCAATTACATTGCATGACACTAAAGGCATGACACTACAACGTTAGTCACTACACCAAAGGCATTACATTGCATGGCATTAAAACGCATAGTACCCCTACACTATCCAACACTTACCCTACTCTTGCACCCCCTGGAGTTAAAATAGTAATTTTTACCCCTTTACCTTTCCAACACTTACCCTAAATGCAATGTAATGGTATGCGTTGTAAAGGTATAATGCGATATATTGGAATGCATTGTAAATGTAGTTTTAAAATATTTGTTGTAATGGCATGCAATGTAAATGTATGAATTGTAAAGGATGTTGCAATGTAAAAACTGTGTTGTAAAGGCATGAGTGGTAACGTCATACATTCAGTTTCAGAGTGTGGTAGCAGTGTTGAAAAGGTGTGTTATTGTCCAACTCGGAGCTGTAGTAACATTTGTAGACCATTTACAAACCACTCATCTGTGTGCTCTATATGTATGTTGCTAGGACCTCTTAATATCCTTGGACATAGAATAAGGTAGCCCATGTCATATTTGCGAATGTTTTTTCAAGGAAGATATAGAAAGATCAAAGCCAATAGGTCTCAGCCCTAAAATGCCGAACTATTGACTTTACCAATGCCTTTTTATAGTCTAGTTTGTCTGCGTACCGTTCACCAGAGAATTATGTGGGAATCACAAGTAGAGGGGCTTTAGATTCACTCACATGTTGAGAGGTAGGAGTACCTGTGTTGATTGAGCAGAAGATGGATGATTCCAAAAAAAAGTTCTAGCCCTGCACCCAACTGTGCTCATTTTGTTTATTTATCCAGAGGCCACTGTCTTAGATAACTAGATAATTTATAGTATTTTTCTCTGGTAGCAGCTGGCATTGCAATTGTCACTTACCTTAAGTGAACAACAAAAAAGAGCGTTTTAAAATCCTTCTGCAAGAGAGGCTTAGACTCCTCCACCCACCTGTTGGTTTCTCCTAAGTACAGGAGTAAATTGGACTACATTTGTGTGCTTCCACTTAAAAGACTGGCTCTATTGCACTTTATGACTTGTGGCAAAGTTTAGACTCAATGGGGCAGGACTGAGTTGATTGTGGTAGCAAGCACATCTTGGCTATAAGCCTGATCAGTTTATTATGAAATATTATGATGAAGGCACAAGACCTGACATTTTTATTGTGAAGAACATGTGGTAATGTCAAAGGGCATTTAATGGTGGATTGTTATTTCTTGGAATTAAACCCTACAGCTGGGATTTTTGTTACATGGAATCTCATAGATTAATTTAGTAGGCAAAGGTTTTGGTTTTGCTTACTCCCTCTGACAAAGCATGAGTACAGAAAATATGCACAGTGAGCATCATTGTAAAGCTCTGTTTGGAGAGAGACTATTTTGCTTTGCTTACTATCATTTTGTATTCATTTGCGATTTTATGATTGTATGCTTGATTATGCCTTGTTGGAAAGCTTATGCTCAGTACAGTGGGCCTGAGTTGATCATGGTGTTGAGCCAATAATAACAGCATATGCTTGAGTCATACGCAGGGAAATGTTATGCCCAATGCCAAACGTCTGGCCTGTTTATTATGAAAAGTGAATTAAATAGGCAGTAGGCCTGGTTTAATTGTTTGAAAAGCATATGGTAACCTATTAGGCCTCTAATAGTGCATTGTTGTCATATTATGTTATAGGCTGTGGAAAATTATTTAGTTAAATGCAATCTCACAGATTACCATTGTAGGCAAGGGTAATGGTGTTGGTCACCTACTCTGGCAAACCCTAGGAGTAGAATTTCACACTGATGATTCTGATTCGGCCCTATTGATAGGGGTTGTATATTGTTTTGCCAACTGTAAGTTTGTATATATTTGTAATTTTATGAATATACTAGCAGCCCGTCCCGAAGTAGTCCGGGTATGAATTGCTGCCGGCCAGTAGTATATTGTTTTGTAGGATTTCGTTTTGATAGCATTTCTTATCTGTGACAGGCCTGTGAAAAGCTCCGATTCACAGTGCACTGCTGATGCACTTAAGAGTGCGTGTTCAGTAGTGTGTGAACTCGAGTTTCCCTACTTGCAATATTATATAGCGCAAACTCGACAACATGGCATGAGCACAATTTACATTACAGAAGAACACATTAATTTGTGGTAGGCACGGGGAGACAAAGCGATTTGCCTGGAATCACAGGATGTTGAGCTGATGCCGAGATTCGAACGTAGCACCCCAGCTCTAAAGCTCTAAAGTTCACAATTCTAGAACTTGTGGCAGGAGGTGTGTCTAAAAGTGTATGTCGGTGCTGACCATCAATGAGAGAGACCTGTGCATTTTTCAAATGGGTGGTGAAAAAATATGAGTATGTTGCTGGAGATGTGGGCCCCCGTGCCTCCAATGTACTTACCGGGGGAGGGTAAACACCCATTATTCCGCAACTTTCTTTCTGCATACCATCACTCTGCATACTTTCATTACGAAAGTACCATGACTCCGCAATGCCATTATAACGCATGGAATTACATTTTATATGCTTTTACCACGCATACATTTACAACAAAATTCGTTGTAAATGCACGAATGGTAAAAGCATGTTTTTTTTAAATGTTTGGATAAGGTAAGTATGGGTATAGGGGTATATGTTTTGTGGTACTGAGGTATATGTTTTGGGGTGGTTGGTTATTTTAAGGGTTCAGATATAGTTTGGGGTTTTGGGGTACAGGGGTATTTTTAGGGTTCAGGGCTAGGTTTGGGGTTTGGGGTATAGGGGTATTTGTAGGGTTCAGGGGTAGATTTGGGTTTTGGGGTACAGGGGTATTTTAAGGGTTCAGGGCTATGTTTGGGTTTTGGGGTACAGGGGTATTTTTAGGGTTCAGGGCTAGGTTTGGGTTTTGGGGTACAGGGGTATTTTAGGGTTCAGGGGTAGGTTTGGGTTTTGGGGTACAGGGTTATTTTTAGGGTTCAGGGCTAGGTTTAGGTTTTGGGGTACAGGGGTATTTTTAGGGTTCAGGGGTAGGTTTGGGTTTTGGGGTACCGGGGTATTTTTAGGGTTCAGGGCTAGGTTTGGGTTTTAGGGTACAGGAGTATTTTAGGGTTCAGGGGTAGGTTTGGGTTTTGGGGTACAGTGGTATTTTTAGGGTTCGGGCTAGGTTTGGGTTTTAGGGTACTGGGCTATTTTTAGGGTTTAGGGAAAGGTTTGGGTTTTGGGGTACAGGGTATATTTATAGGGTTAAGATGGGTTAGTGTTTAAGGGTGTTGGGGTACTTTAAAGAGTAAGGGTGGGTTATGATTATGAAGTGCAGGGGTATTTAAAGGGAGCAGGGTGCAGGGTGGGATTAGCACACGATATGAGACATGGCATGAAGGGCAGAACGTACCACACGCCCCCAGCGTTTGTCACGCCCCCCAGCACTCGCCCACAGCACAACGCAGACACGCCCACAAGGGACTACTTTGCTGGCACGGTTCTTTTACCTTTTAAATGTATATGGTGGGCGTCTGCATAGCCTATGTCCTTCTGCTGCAACTGCCCTTTCCAACGCTGTATTGGGTGTTGTGATTGGTGCTGTGGTTCCTGAGATTACCCACCTCAAAGGTTTGGGCTCTCTCTTTATTATATTAGTATGGATACGTGACAGTTGCCAGTTTCTCACACTTCTGTAGGCTTGGGTTGTATATAGTGTCAAGTCATTGGAAAAGGGCAGAGTTCAGTTCAGTTCAGTTCACTGGAAAAATGTTAAGTCAGATTCCATAGGTGTGATTTGTTTAGAATAAAAAGTTATGACACAGCAAGTAGGCCTTACTTAATTGTTGTAAAAACTAAGTGTTGAAGGCAAGCAGCTTTTAAGAGTGGATTTCTATTACACTGAGCTAAAGCCTGCATGCAATAATTTTGTTACATGGAATCTTGCAGATTACTGAAATAGACAAAGGATTTTGTGCTGGTGATCCACCTGAACAAACCATGAGGATAGACAATTTGCACTATTTTAGGCACTATTAGTAGGGATTTTGTATTGTTTTGACAACTATATTTCATTCATATTTGTAATTATTACGGTATACCTCATGGTTGCCTTGCAGTCAGTCTTATATACCAACACAGTAGGTCTAATTTAGCTATGGTGACAAACCTGCGATAAAGGTCATGGGTTTAATTGTTTATAAAGAAGAATTATGATAAAGGCAGTTGGCCTGACATATTAATTGTGAAAAGAACATGTTAAAGACTAAAGGCATTTAAGGGTAGATGGGTATTACTTTGTATTAGAGCTCACTGATAGGTATTTTGTTCCATGGAATCTTACAGATTACCATGGTAAGCAGACATTTTTGTGGTGGTCACTCCCTCTGAGAAAACGTGGGTATAGAGGATTTTTACTGTCGGAATCCATGGTGGGTCATCTTAGAAGAGCTAATATTTAGCTTTGCCAGTTTGAATTTTGTATACTTTGTAGTTTTATGACTGCATGCCTGATGGTTGCCTTGTGGGAAAGTTTATGCTCAGTATAGGAGGTCTCAGTTGGTTATGGTGATACACCAGTGATAAAAGCTACAGCCCAATTGGTTTACTAGGAAAAATACTTCTGTTGTCATAGGTCTGATCTTGATTGTCAAAAGCATATGTTAAAAGTCAACAAGTATTCACAGGTGGATTTTCATTTCTCTGTGTTAAAGGGTATATATATAGCTATTTTATTGCATGAAATGTAAAATTGCCTTTGTAGGGAATGATTTTAGTGTTGGTTACTTCCGCAAAAAATAACAATATATTCTTTGGTTGGCAAATACTGAGAGAACTCTTACTCATTCACTCACCTAAATCACACACATTCAATCATGGGGGATACAGTACCAATTGAAAAAGAAGCGTGCCAGTACACAAGAAAAATATTAGAAATGTATCAATTTATTAAAAGCATATAAAACAATTGTAGCAAATTAAAAAATAGTTAATCATACATAGTATATTCATGTTCAAAATCAAAAAATATTACACTATAAATAAACAAATAAACTGCCTCTGACAAAACGTTCGGGAAGAAGATTAGCTCTGAAATAATTTGTGCTAGAATCTCTTCTTAGATGTCTGCCAGGTTCTTGTAATATTTACAACAAGGGGTGGTGAGGGACAGAGTCTCTGAATTAAGCAGAAAGCTCTCACCCAGTCAAGAGATCAGGGCTAGATCCAACACCGTTTTTTAGCTCACTGCACCATCCCAGTTTCAGAACCTGGCTGTATGCAAATTAGTCTGTTCCTGTCCCAGTGCATGATGGGAACAGGGCAAACCAAACTACAAAAGCCAATTCTTACACTGGGAAGGAAACAAGCTCCCGGGGACCGGTTTCTGGCATTACAGCCGTCTTCGGCCCGGTTTGCTTAGGGTGGACAAAAATATTTACAACAAGGGGTGGTAGCTTGTCTCCTTTCTGGTGAAGAATTGGCTTGGTAGTTTAGTCTGCCCTGTTCCCATGATGCACTGGGCCAGGGACAGACTGATTTGCATATAGCCAGGTTCTGAGCTGGGATGGTGCAGTGAGATAAATAACGGTGATGGATCAAGCCCTGATCCTTGGACTGGGTAAGAGTGGTCTGCTTATTTCAGACACTCTGTTCATCACCACCCCCTTTTCTGAATCGTTTTTGGCCACTATAGGTGTGGCAGGGTATACTCAGACATGAGTCCCTTTCTCACTGCACCATCAGGATTCAAGCAAGCCGGGCCGAAGAAGGCTGAAATGCCAGAAACCGGTCCCCGGTAGCTTGTCTCCTTTCTGGTGAAGAATTGGCTTGGTAGTTTAGTCTGCCCTGTTCCCATGATGCACTGGGCCAGGGACAGACTGATTTGCATATAGCCAGGTTCTGAGCTGGGATGGTGCAGTGAGATAAATAACGGTGATGGATCAAGCCCTGATCCTTGGACTGGGTAAGAGTGGTCTGCTTAATTCAGACACTCTGTTCATCACCACCCCCTTTTCTGAATAGGTTCTTGTAATAAACATTTTTTAATAATGCATAAACCCATATTGATCATTATCAATCAATCAATCCATCAGGAGTTTACATAGTTTGGCTACTTACCCGTGTGGGTCTCGGGGCACTGAGGTAGGGGGAGTGCAGATTCATCTGGGTGTGGAGGTTCAGTCGAAGAGCCAGGTCTTGAGGTACTTCCTGAATTGGGTCAACAACGCAGATTGCCTGAGGTGGAGGGGCAGGGTGTTCCAGGTATTGGCAGTGAGGTAGGAGAACGATCTTCACCCGGTTCTGGTCTTGTGGATCTGTGAGATGGAGTCCAGGGTGAATTGGGCAGAGCAAAGTTTTTTGGCGGGTGTGTGGAGCGCAAGGCAGTGGTTCAGATATTCTGGTCCTGCATCAAGGAGAACTTTGTAGGCATGTGTGTGGAGCTTGAAAGTGATAATATTGTTGATTGGGCACCAGTAGAGTTGTCCGAGGTGCTATGTGGCAGCGTCAGGGGATTTTGAGGACCAGACTGGCTGCAGCGTTTTGGACCTTCTGTAGTTTCCTTAGCTGTTTCTGGGTGATGCTGACGTCGAGAGGGTTGCCATGGTCAAGTCTGCTGGTGAGGAGTGTGTGGGTGATCATCTTTCTGGGTTCTGCTGGGATCCATCTGCATGTCTTTTGAAGCAGGTGGAGCCTGTGGAAGCAGGATGAGGCTACTGCATTGATTTAGCAGTTCATTGTGAGCTAGGAGCCCAGTATGATGCAGAGGTTGCTTGAATGATCCGTAGGGGTGGGAGGGGTTCCTAGTGCAGTGGGACACCAGGAGTCATCCCAAGCTGAGGGAGTGGGACCCAGGAGGAGTACTTTGGTCTTGTCTGAGTTGAGCTTGAGGCAGCTGTCTTTCTTCCAGGTGGCAACGGCCCCCATTCCACTGTGAAAGTTGATTCTGGCGGTTGTGGATTTCTTGGTGAGGAAGAGGATCTTTTGGATGTCGCCGGCATAGGAGAGATGTTGAGTACATGGCTTTTGACGATGGCTTTGAGGGGGCCATGTTGATGTTGAAGAGCGTGGAGCTCAGGGAGGAGCCCTGGGGCACATTACGCAACTGATCTCTGTAGGTTCTGAGAGGAACTGGAGTAGTCTTACTCCCTGTGTTTGGCCTATAAGGAAATAGTGGATCTGGTCCAGTGCCTTGTCGCGGATGCTGGCATCATGGAGTCTCGTGATTAGGGTGCGGTGGGAGACAGTGTCGAAGGCGGCTGAGAGGTCCAGCAGGATAGGGGCTGAATTTTCACCTCAGTCAATGAGGGAATGGATATCATCAGTGGTGGTGAGGAGTGCAGTCTCGGTGCTGTGGTTGCTTTGGATTCAGAAAAGGGGGGGGTTGCTTTGGAAGCTGGATTGGGAGGTGTCTAGGACGTGGTTCTCTTAGATGAACTTGGACAGTTGGGTGTTGATGGCCTTCTCGATGACCTTGGCTAGGAAGGGGAGGAAGGAGATGGGTCTGGAGTTCTTGAGGTCTGTTGGGTCGGTGAACGGCTTCTTAAGCACGTTGTTGATCTTAGTGTGTTTCTAGTCATCGGGGAAGACGGGTTAGATGGAGGAGTTGATGGTGCGGCTAAGCTGGGGGGCCAAGCTATATGGAAGATGTGTTACGGGTAAGGATCCGAAGGGGCTCCTGAGTGGATGCTCTTCATAGTCTTGAGGGTGTTGTCTGTGGTGAGCGGAGTTCAGTTTAGCACAATCCTTTGTGGTGTGGCATGGTTGCCTGTGGTGGTAGAGGGTGTAGTGTCAGGGACTTGGGTGTGAAAGCTGTCGTAGAGCTGCCTGATCTTGTAGTGGAAGAAGGTGCTGAGTTTGTTGCAGAGGTCTTGGGAGCATGGGACATCTGTGGTCTCGCTGTTGGTTCTGGTAAACTCCTTGACGATGACGAGGAGTTTTCTTGCTGTTGTGCATGTTGGTGTTTATTCTGTCATGGAAGGCCAGTGTATTTTTGGTTTTGAGGAGAAGGTGGTGTGCTTTGATGGGGGATTTGAAGTTTGCGCGGGTTTCTGGTGTTTTGGTGTTCCTCCATCTCTTCTTGAGTCATTTGCAGGTGCATCTGGACTTGTGGAGTGTGGGGGTGAACCAGCTGACTTTCTTGGGGTGTTGCTTGCCTGGTGTCTTCTTGAGGGGTGCAAGAGTGTCAGCGCAGTTGGAGATCCATCAGTGAAGGTTACGCACTGCGGTTTTGGCATCTGTTTGTGTAGGCCAAGTGGTCGTGCTGAGGAAGTCTACAAGAAGTTCTTCGGTGGCATCGATCCAGCTGTTACGGGGAGCTACAAGGGCATTGGAGTAGGGTGGACATGGCCAAGGCCCCCAAGGCCAAGGCCCCTCAATTTTTTAGAACATTGGAATGTTGGGAGCTCCATTTAAAACAATTGAGTGTTCCGGGCTACTAATGGCCGGTAGGACCCCGGAGTTCCAAAATTCCAATGTTGTCATTCACAGCTGTTGCTGTAAACAAAGTTCTCACGGAGGCCCCTCGGACTCCATGAGGCTTTTATTTTATTTGTTAGAACATTATTCTGTCTAGTGGTGCAATGTTCTAATAGCCTTATAGCCCTTCGTATCTGTGCTATAGCAGCATTAAAGTCCCACTTCCTTGTTAAAGGCCTTTACCACACTGGAGTCGGCCTGTAATGGTCATTACAGCCAGCTACGGCTGGATATAAGGCTATAATATATATCCACACAGATACATAGAGAGCCTTTGCATAAAGTCTGCTCTGAAACTGGTCTATCTGCATTTCATTTACACTCTGCTTTCATCTATGACAGCAAACTGTATGAGTTAATGGTTCATTCTGCATCAGTCATTGCCTCTTTTGCCCTGTGAACAATGGCATTTTCTGATCACATGTGTGCATGCACCTGAAAATGAGTGCACTTCAGAGCATGTTGGCCAGTATTTTAATTTTGAAATAGCCCCTTTCATTTCTTATCTTCAATTCCTTTTATTTCAATGTTTCTTATGAGGTTACTACAGCTCTCCAGGCAATGCAAATGGGTTGACTGCTTGCCATCCATTTCATGTGCAATTCACCGCATTCAACGTGGCCACTTCCTATAAACCAGGAGATTCATATGGAATGATGTTGTCCAAAGTGCATCATTTTACCATTCAAAGATGGCCAACACATTGGTTTTATATGTAGCTATGCTGGAGCTTTAAAACAACATTAGACTAACTACAGTACCTTTGCAAGGTAGGCGCCTGCTGCTATGTTTAGTTTTGGTATAGCAAACATATGCCTGCCGTATTTGTAAGGCAGCATCTTTTCTTTTTTTACATACATTCTTTAAAGTTATCTTGCATATGTTGTTGAGCTTGTGTGTGCTTTGCTACATATGTGTCAGAAAGTAGATGGAAGAATGGGTCAGAGGATTGATGAATGGCAGAGACTAGGGCCCTGCCCCCTCCCAAGTCCGCGGTCCGAAACCTTGAGGTGACAATTGATGACAAGCTGTCCATGGCCAGCCATGTCAACAAGATAGTACACACAAGTTTTGGGCTGATGCGCAACCACAGGAAAATCTTTAAATGGATTCCCCTCTCCTCGCGCATGCCTCTAGTCCAAGGCCTCATTATCAGCCGGATGGATTATGGCAACTCTCTACTTGCCTCCATCAATGAGAGCCTCCTGGCCAAACTCCAGGTCCTACAGAATACGGCAGCTAGGATGGTCCTTGATCTCCCCCCCCCCGCTCCCCATCTATGCCTAATCTTAGAACCGTCCACTGGCTTCCCATTAGGAAGCGCATAAACTTCAAAGTGTGCTGCCTAGTCTATAAAACCATCAATGGACAAGGCCCAAAATATTTAGAGAAGAAGCTTGTCAACTACTGTCCGGTCAGAACTCTCCGGTCCGCCAACAAGTCTTTTCTAACCATTCCCAAAGTTCGTACAGTCAGGAACGGTGACAGATCCTTCTCTAAACTAGTCCCTGCTGCCTGGAATGTCCTTCCCCTAAACATCAGAACCGAACCCAACCATATGAAATTCCGCAGACTCCTAAAAACGTGGCTCTTCTAGCTATCGGACGTCCGGTAACTCCTTCATGCATCTGCAAGCGCTTTGAGACCTTCGGGTGATTTATGCCCTATATAAACTCAATTACAATCAATTACAATTACAGAGTGCATGTATTGTGACTTATTGAGTGTCTACACTCATCAGTGACACAAAACCCACTTTACTCCATAAGCACAATCAATTGCCATTGCCAATAATTGTTTCTGATGGCAAGTGTGTGCATGAATCACGGTGCATGCACATGTATGGCTAATAACCTTGGAATGGGTTTTCTGTTAAAGATGTGCACATATCCAGGCGTAATGATGAATGTGGCCATTTTTTATTTACTCCTCTAACATGGTGGATGGCCATGTTTGACTGGTAAGTTAAAATGAAAAAAGTGAACAAGTAATTCAAAGTTTGAAAAAGTGAGTGAGTGGCCCTTCAGCACTTTACAGCTGCTGGTCCCTTGTGAAAACAAATTATATGAAGTAAATATGTGTATCTGGTGTTATACCCTGCTTGGGTGGACATGGGGTAAGCAGGGGCCACTGCTCCCCAATCATAGGGGTTGAGGTCCTCTGCCTCTGATGTCCTGTGGTTCATTCTACTATGCTCTGGAAACGTGACCAAGTGCAACCCCTTCAGCATTTGACTCTTCTCAGTGGTAGCAACAGCGAGCATTCACAATCTTCTCGGGCAGGCATTGTGTGGGTGCATCACAATGACTGATTGTCCAATGCAGTGCTTTACTTTGAAAAAAGAAAAACACTTTAATGTACACCAGAACAGAAGGCTACATTCACATTCTATGTAAGGTACAGTTTAGGGGCATATATACCAGAGAAGTGGCAGAATGTGGTGTTAGCCCCCTTGGTTTAACGCCACGCTCTGCAACTTATGAAATGCAGGGCTGCACCGTATTTACAAGAATACGGTGCAGCCCTGCATTTCCCCCTGTGCCGATGCTAATTTAGCTGGCTAGCACCAATGCAGGGATGCTTCTCACAGCATTATTGCTTCCAGCCAACAGCACCCACAACCAAGGCACAAAGAGGTTTGAAGTCTTGGCACCTGGCTGTCATCGGTCAAATCTAAAGAGCGATCAGGGAAAGATACAGTGGAGCCCTCCCATCAGGGCAAGGGAGCGTTGCCCCCTGCTGCCAGTGCAGCAAACGTTTAAAATAAAACGGTAATAAAATGAATTACCATTTTATTTTTCACTGCTCCGGGCCCAAGCAGTGTTTGGGGATAAGGCTGCTGCTGACTGGCAGCAGGGGGGGGAGGTTATGCTCACTCCACCAGTTTACCCTGCGCAAGTCACTTTGGCTGGCCGATTTGGATGGCCAGCCTGACATGCTCAGTGTAAACCTCTTCACATAGCTGTCTCAGACAGCTGGGTGGAGAGCAGGCACAAGCCTCTTGTGCCTGCTGAAGCGTCGAGGCAGCAGGCTCCTGGGTTAATTAATTTATGCAAGCTCCTTATCGCCCCTTTCCTCCCTTCATGGTCTTGGTCTTCGCCCAAGTTTTAAAATTGTCAGCAATAATCATCCACTGTCTGGAAAATCAAACTCACCTCCATTTTGGCCAAAAAGACAGGCCAGGATTATACAAAATGGATTCCACAGACCTCCATCTTTCTGGTTCGCTCAGACCATGCCTGAATCACTCAGGTTATACAAATAACATACAGATGGGATGCTAGTGCTAGGAGTAGGATAAGTGCATGGAAGCAAAAACTTACATTAGTGGGCCAGTAGATTTACATGTCTGTGACATAGATTAAAAGGTCTAGCCACAAGCTACTGATTCATAAAACATTGTGCATCCGCACCTACTCTCCTTGTGCCAAACCCATGACATGAACAGTAGTTCACTATCAATAATGGTGCCCGTGGTGCAACCCTCCATGTCACAGGACAAGTGCAGTATGTCACTTATACCAAGGGTGAGGCCTAGGCTTGCGTATACACAATAGATTAGGGTGACCCGAGAGTCAGTTTAAAAAAACCACCATACCACATACATGAAGTGAGGCACCCAGAGCCAGAGAATATGACTGTCTCAATGCAGTTAACAGCCCCATCCCAACAAGTGGTATGGGGAGCTCGGAAAGCAGCATTTGGCTGAAGGATGATGAAAGTGAGTGGAAGGAAAGCACTTTACAAAAACACATGGAAAAGGAGGGGAAATGGGGTGGGCGAGACCTAAAAAAAAAGCATTGGCAAAGCCCATAGGTCTTGCCTATGCATGATCTGTTAGCTTTGTCAATGTATTTTGGCCATGTTGCACAGCAGCACAGCCGCTGTGCAAAATAGCTGGTAGTAAAGAACATAAAAGTGGTATGACGCAGTCAATGCTGGCAGCGTCGTAGCACTTTAAAAAAACAATTCAGCTATGTTTTACAACCCCCCCCTCCCCTCACAGGAGAGTTGTTGAATGACTCAGAATCCTT